>NC_053025.1:467121036-467478878 GCF_003073215.2 Triticum urartu | reverse complement strand
CAAGCTTGCCTTCCACGCAAAGGAAAGTTCCTCCCGGACACGGGACGAAGTCTTCAATCTTGTATCTTCATAGTCCAGGAGTCCGGCTGAAGGTAAAGTCCGGCTATCCGAATACCCCCTAATCCAGGACTCCCTCAGTAGCCCCTGAACTAGGCTTCAATGACGACGAGTCCGGCGCGCATATTGTCTTCGGCATTGCAAGGCGGGTTCCTCCTCCAAGTACTTCATAGAAGTTTTTGAACACAAAGATAGTGTCCGACTCTTCAAAATAAGTTTCCACATATTGCCATAGAGAGAATAATATTCACACAAATCTAATCTGCTGACGTATTCCGTAGTGTGACATCACACCATGGCCAAGCTTTTATTCGAACCGTTTTACTGTCCCATCTCAGCGCGCTATGCGAGGTGGTTTCCTTGGCACGTCTTGTTAAAGCAGAGATCGTGTCCCCTTATTCTGGGATTCTCATCAATACGGGCGTGGGTAACCCAACCGCGCCATTGATTACGGCGCTTGGGAGATAAGCGAGTTTTACCAGGCTGGTGGGGACATGCAGTTGCGTCCACCCATATAAGGGGATAAAGATCCACCTTTTCACCTACGCCTTCTTCCTCCTTCGCCTATCCATTCTTGCGCACTCGAGCTCCAGCGCCCAAGTCTGCACTCCTCACCTCAACCTTCTCCAGCCATGTCCGGAGCGGGAGGCAAGTGGATGGTCTCCTCCGTCACGGAGGGACATATCAAAAAGCTGAGGAAGGCCGGATACCTGTCTAACGACATCGCATACCGGCTCCCCGAAAAGGGGCAGCTCATCCCCACCCCTAGGCCCCATGAGAGGGCGGTGTTCCTCCCCCATTTCCTCCACGGACTGGGCTTCCCTCTCCACCCATTTGTCCGGGGGCTCATGTTCTATTACGGCCTGGATTTCCACGATCTCGCACCGAACTTCGTCCTCAACATCTCGGTGTTTATCGTCATGTGCGAGGCCTTCCTCCGCATCCGCCCCCATTTCGGCCTATGGCTCAAGACTTTCAACGTCAAGCCGAAGGTGGTGCGCGGCAGCCAGGCGGAGTGCAGAGGCGCCATGGTGGGCAAGATGGCCAACGTCCTCCGGCTCGAGGGCTCCTTTGTGGAGACCCTGAAGGGGTGGCAATCGGGGTGGCTTTACATCACCGAGCCGCGTGACGCCGAATGGGTCGCACCCCCCGAGTTCTGGTCTGGACCCCCAACACGGCTCACGTCCTGGAAAGAGACGGGCCTGTCGTGGGGTAAAAAAGGAGAGCTGACCGGACTCCAAACATGCGTCAAAACCCTGGTGGACAAGAAGCTCAAACTTGTCAACGTAGTCCAGGTTATGCTCATCCGCTTGATCCTCCCGTGCCAACAACGGGCTTTCAACCTGTGGGAGTTCGACCCGGCGCGGCACCAAACTCTGAGCAGGCTCTTCGACATGACGTACGAAGATGCCTGGAAGGTGCTTTTCAAGGGCGCCGAGGCTCCCGCATCCGCTACTGAGGATCACAGATTCAGTGGGCAGCGTCATGCTCTCGCGGTAAGCTGCTTTTTCCTTTTACAGGGTATCAGTTTTTCATAGTTTGACTCTATACAGGATCTAAGCTCCCTTTCCTTTGACAGGATTGGCAGGTGACATCCGGACAGATCAACTGTCCGGCCCCTTTGCCCGAAGGCCCAGCGGACGCTCGCTTGGCGAGGCTCCTGGTTCCGGCACCCTATGTGGTGCCGGAGAAGAAGGTCAAGAAGAAGGCCACAGGGACTCGAAAGAGTGCCCGACGCCCGGAGGTGTCGGATTCATCATCCGACGAATCCAAGACGCACTCCTCCCGTGAAGATGAGGAGGAGGAAGAAGAGACCCCTCCCCCTCCAGCGGGGGAAGGGAAGAAAAGGAAGGCCGCCCCAACTGGGGAGGCCGAAGGGTCCAAGAAGGGGAAGACCCTTCCTCTGGACTGCTCCACCGACGTCGACGGTGGCGGAGAGGAGTGGGCGCCTAGGGCCAAGCCCCTGGCCAAATCGTAAGTATCCGGATACCGGAGTAATTCATAGTATTCGTTTATTGCACAACTTTCCCTCATGTCGAATATGTTTATGCAGCCCACCCAAAGACAGGATCGACGCGTCGTCGAGCGGCTCACTGGACTCGTCGGATGTAAACTCGCTTCCGACAGCTTCCTCCCCCCGCCCTACGGACGACACCGAAGTGTTGTCCCAACAGGTTCCAAACCAGGAGGAGGTGGTCCTGGAGGCGCCGCAAGGCGACCTCCCGGACTCCAGGCGCAAAGGGGATGAAACCCCCCAGGGCTCCAAGTCCGGCTCTAGGCCGGACACTGCTCTGGAACCTTCAAAGGTTCCAGAGTCCGCCGGGTGACCTCCTTCCAAGAGGAGCCAACCCACTGTGCCAGTGGCCCCCGTCCAACCGGAGGCACCGGACAATATGTTGGAGGCGCTCCAAGACGCCTCCATCGACGAGGAGCACCGTGCCATTATGAGTGCGCTGGTCCAGAAGGTTCAGTCCGCCAAGAGCGGACTGACTGAAGCTTGTACTAGCCTTTTGACAGGCTTTGAGGTAAGTAAAGAATGTGTAAATAATATTACTGCATAGACAATAGCCCCTGATGCTCTGTTTGGCGTTCGGGAAGAAAAGCCGAATAGAGGATCAAATAAAATTCGCAGGAGTCTAACAAAAGGAGTCAATATGCATATGCAGGCTTCTCTGCTTGCGTCCGCCGCACTGACTGTGGAAGTGGACACGCTAAAGCAGAACCTCGAGCGGTCCGAGCAAGAGCTCGGTCGTGCCAAGAAGCAGCTCGAGGACAATGAAGGTAAGAAATACCTTGTTTAAATATATATAAAAAGGTGCAATTGCAAAGAATGACAGGATTATCGTGGCTATTTTAGGGGCCACGTCTGAAGTGGCGACCCTTAAGCAAGTGCTGGTCGAGGCCGAGAAGAGTGCGGCCTCGGAGCGCACCGAGCGGGAGAAGTATGAGGCTGAGGTTGGCAAGGTGCGGCAAGAGCTCCAGGCTCTCATGGAAAAACATGAGAGTTTGGAGCTTGACTCGAAGACGCAAGCATCCGAGCTCGCGGTGGCTATTGAAAATGCCAAATCTGCCAAGGCCGAATCCCAGAAGAACCTCCAGGAGTTGGATGAGGTGAAGAAGATAGCGGAGGGTAAGGCATTCTTTATGCAAAGCAAACACATAAACATGAGTTACTTGTTACTTACCCGAATCCGGAGCTCTCCAGGAGCGTTTGCGGATCTTCCCCGGAGTGTGTCCGATGCCGCCGTATTCTATCAAGCCGAGGAGGGCAGCTCGACGGAGAAGGTGTTCTGGTCTCAGTACGCTGAGGCCGGACACCCCGTGCCCCTGAGCGACCATCTGAAGCAACTGGTCGAGCTCCACAAGGCGGCCGAACAGGCCATGAAGGGCCTCATTGTTCGGCTGTGGCCTGGAGGGGCTCTGCCTAGGAGCTACTTCGGGCTGGTGCGGCGGCTGGTGGAGGCCTGTCCAAGGCTCGAAGTCATCAAGTGCTCCGTCTGCATTGAGGGTGCCCGTAGGGCCCTTGCCCGTGCTAAGGTGCACTGGGGCAAGCTGGATGCTGAGAAGCTTGTGAAGGACGGGCCACCGCCAGGGAAAGAGCATCACAAGCCCGAGAATTACTATAAGGATGTTCTGAAGGGTGTCCGCCTTGTGGCGGATGAATGTTCTGGGGATGTAATTTTTGAGTGAAACTTGCCCGTTTTGTCCTGTGCGCTGAAAACTTGTTTATATGCGCTAAGCAATGCTATTGGAATTTAAAATATTACCTTCTATGCGGCTGTTTATCAATTCTGAGAGATGGCGAGTCGTCGGCTTCTGCCCCCGTGCCGCTAGTGCTGGGGTGTTCGGGGATAAACCTGAGCGCTCTTTTTCCCATGTTTGGGTCCTTCGAGGGAGGCGCTCAGCCCAACGAACAAGGCAATCGAACTATAATGTGTGAACACTCTCACATAGCCATAGAATTCTATAATTTTAAATTTCGACGAAGCCCCTAGTATTCGGAGGACCGAGTTCGGGGCGCTATCCACGCCTTGGCCGGACAGAGCCGGCTCCTCGCCCTAAGCGGCATAATTCTTTAGGGACTCGAAAAAACCTCTCGAACAGCGACCAACTCTCGCTTCATCATGACAGTCAGTTTTAGCTTTCTCCACTGAGGTGCTCGACCCAGCTCAACTGGGGCACAATCGCAGTGGTTCTCCTAGTGCTACCTTAGCCGATATAACGGAACGTAAGGCACCAAAACATAGGAGCCGGGCAAACCCAACTATTGACCCAAGACATGATTTGGAGCCGATGCATATAATGCTATAAGTTCGGGGTGCCGCACTTGTTAAAGTGTTCGGACTTCTCACACCATATTGAGGGGGTACTAAAGCCCCTGGCGTATTTTGGCCATACCAACGTGTACGGGTGCAACATGTCGTTAGGGAACATATATAAAAAAGGTAATGCAAAAATAGACAAAAGCTAAGCATTGTTTATTAAAAAGGTGTGCGATCAAGGCAGAATGATACAAGTAATGCGATATGTGGAAGGTTGGACTAGTTAACATGTCCGTTCCAGGGGCAAGCTGCGGAATAGTATGCGGAACGGGTATACTGCTCGTGATAGAGACCACCTGGGAGTTCCGTAGTGCGGCGTGGCTTGTCTGCTTCCCTGGTTCTTGCATCATTTGTGCGGCAATTGAACTACCGAACAGGCCTTCCGAAGGATGAAGTCCTGAAAGTAAGAGAAAATTAAAAAATCGGCAGCCCCTGGTACGGTTTAAGCCGTGTTTTGGGCATGCCGTGATGGTGCCCCTCCCCCTGTGCCCATGGTATCTCTAGAGCGTAGTTATGTACGCGAAGTACTGGCGTCGCCTTTTTGCGAGGGTTGGGGTTGGGGCCGCATTGCTATGCCTGCTCGGATCATGCTAGGCGGTCTTGTTGTAGGTTACTCCGGGCGCGCTTGACGGTGTCCGGTCGTTTAGTGGCCGGACTGGAGAACTGCCTGGAGAGGCTGCTTTGAACTTCCACTTCAAGGGCCGCCGTGTGCTCCTCCATTCGGAGGGAGCGTTCGGTGTTTCCATTGACCGTAATTACTCCTCGAGGGCCTGGAATCTTGAGCTTAAGGTATGCGTAGTGTGGTACCGCATTGAACTTAGCGAATGCGGTTTGCCCGAGCAGTGCGTGATAGCCACTGCGAAACGGGACTATGTCGAATATTAACTCCTCGCTTCGGGAATTATTCGGAGATCCGAAGACCACTTCAAGTGTGACTGAGCCTGTACAGTTGGCCTGTACACCTGGTATTACGCCTTTAAAGGTCGTTTTGGTGGGCTTAATCCTCGAGGGATCTATGCCCATTTCCGCACTGTATCCTGGTAAAGCAGGTTCAGGCTGCTGCCGCCATCCATAAGGACTCTAGTGAGATGAAATCCGTCAATAATTGGGTCTAGAACCAATGCAGCGAATCCGCCATGACAGATGCTATTGGGATGGTCCCTTCGATCAAAGGTGATCGGGAAGGAGGACCATGGGTTGAACTTTGGGGCGACTGGCTCTACCGCGTATACATCCCTTAACGCACGCTTCCGCTCCCTTTTGGGGACATGGGTTGCGTATATCATGTTCACCGTCCGCACTTGTGGGGGAAAACCCTTCTGTCCACTGTTGTTCGGCGGCCAGGGCTCCTCATCGTCATCGCTATGCAGCCCCTTGTCTTCATTTTCGGCGTTTAACTTGCCTACCTGCTTGAACACCCAACAATCCCTGTTGGTGTGATTGGCTGGCTTTTCGGGGGTGCCATGTATTTGGCACGAGCGGTCGAGTATTCGGTCCAAACTGGATGGGCCCCTAGGATTCCTTTTGAATGGCTTTTTCCGCTGACCGGATTTAGAGCCTCTGAATCCGGCATTAACTGACGTATCCTCAGCATTGTCGCCGTTAATGCGGCGCTTCTGCTTGTTGCGATGCGACCTGCCACTACTGTCCCTGGTGTCCGAATTACCAGGGTTCTTGGTCATATTGTTGCTACGAGCAAGCCAGCTGTCTTCTCCTGCGCAAAAGCGGGTCATGAGTGTCGTGAGTGCTGCCATAGATTTCGGCTTTTCCTGTCCAAGGTGCCGGGCCAGCCACTCATCACAGATATTGTGTTTGAAGGCTGCTAGGGCCTCAGCATCCGGACAGTCGACTATTTGATTTTTCTTTGTTAGGAACCGTGTCCAGAATTGCCTAGCCGATTCCTCTGGCTACTGAATTACGTGACTTAGGTCATCGGCGTCTGGGGGTCGCACGTAAGTGCCCTGGAAATTGTCGAGGAATGCGGCTTCCAGGTCCTCCCAATAGCTGATTGATCCTATTGGCAAGCTATTAAGCCAATGCCGAGCTGGTCCTTTAAGCTTGATTGGGAGGTATTTGATGGCGTGGAAATCATCGCCGCGGGCCATGTGGATATGAAGGAGATAATCCTCGATCCATACCGCGGGATCTGTTGTGCCATCATATGATTCGATGTTTACGGGTTTGAAACCCTCGGGGATTTGATGATCCATTATTTCGTCTCTAAAGCAGAGTGGGTGTGCGGCGCCTCTGTACTGGGCTATATCATGACGTAGCTCCAATGAGCCTTGTCTACTGTGTTCGGCCCCGCCGAATTTGTGGCCAGCGTGACGGTTACCGTCTCGAGCCGTGGGGCGCCCACGCGATCCGTAGATCGATCTTGGTTGTCTTGCCTTGTCCTCCAACATGTCTCGTAACTCCGGCGCATATTCCCGTGCCTTGGTACGGGGTGCGGCTTGAGTGGAGGGCCGAGAGGCCTCTCTGTCGCGACCACGAGGTGGTCGGTCGGCCGCATCAAGTGCTTCCTCCTCTAATCGGGGTAGCAACCTGCGCTTTGGGTAGCTCTTGGAGGGGCGTTCGAGTTTATGCTCTTCGGCCACAAGGACTTCAGTACATCTGTCGACTAGCAAATCTTGATCAGCTCTAAGCTGTTGCTGTTTTTTCTTGAGGCTTCTTGCCGTGGCCATAAGCCTGCGTTGAAAACGCTTTTGCTCGACGGGATCCTCTGGCACGACGATTTCGTCGTCGTCGAGGCTTGCCTCGTCTTCGGTGGGAGGCATATAATTATCGTCCTCGACCTCTCTGTCTGCCGCTCTCTCATGAGGGCTGGTTTCTCCATCCTCTTGTGCTAAATCTTGCTGGAGGGGGTTTTCTTTGGCGCTTTCCAGAGTATTATTAGCTCCCGTGCTAGAATCACCGTGTTTGTTTTGGCGGGATTTTGAGCGGCACCGTTGACGCTGGCGCTTAGGCTGTTTCTTGGAGGGGTCATCCTCCGCTGTTCCATCGCCATCTCCCTCTTTTGGGGTGTCCACCATGTATATGTCATACGATGAAGTGGCTTTCCAGGGCCTAGTGGGCGCTGGTTCTTCATCATCTCCTTCATCGGCATCCATACCGTCGATGTCTTCGGAGTCGAAGTCGAGCATGTCGGTTAAGTCGTCGACAGTGGCTACAAAGTGGGTGGTGGGTGGGCTTTGAATTTCTTCATCGTCTGTACCCCAACCTTGCTGACCGTAGTCCAGTCAGGGCTCTCCTGATAAAGAGAGAGACTTCAGTGACTTCAGGATATCACCGAAAGGCGAGTGCTGAAAGATGTCCGCGGCAGTGAACTCCATGATCGGCGCCCAATCGGATTCGATTGGCGGGGGCACGGAGGGTTCGGAGTCCGGAGAGGAGTCCGGCTCCTTGGAGTCACGAGTCTCGCAGAGTACGGGGCTGGTGCTTGGCTCAATCGCCGTTGGGGTCGCAGCCCCTGAGGTGGCGTCCAACCGCCCATCCTCGATCGACGCAGTTGGCTCCGAATTAAGGGTCAGAGCCGATGCGGGTGCGGCCTCCAGGGCACTGTTCAGCGGCAGAGCTAGATCATGCTCGTCGTGACAGTGCGGCGCGCTCGGTAGTGGCTGGAATCCGTCGAAGATCAAGTCCCCGCGGATGTCAGCCGCGTAGCTTTCGATCTGCTCCAGACGGACAAGCGAATTGGCCCGCAGTGCGAAGCCACCGAAGACGAAGATCTGTCTGGGGAGGAAGGTCTCACCCTGGACTGCATCGCTATCGATGATCGTAGGAGCCATCGAGCCTGACGGCGACGACATAGAGGAGCTCTCAATGAAAGCACCAATGTCGGTGTCAAAACCGGCGGATCTCGGGTACGGGGTCCCGAACTGTGCGTCTAGGCCGGATGGTAACAGGAGGCAAGGGACACGAAGTTTTACCCAGGTTCGGGCCCTCTTGATGGAGGTAAAACCCTACGTCCTGCTTGATTAATATTGATGATATGGGTAGTACAAGAGTAGATCTACCACGAGATCGAGGAGGCTAAACCCTAGAAGCTAGCCTATGGTATGATTGTTGATGTGTATGTTGTCCTACGGACTAAAACCCTTCGGTTTATATAGACACCGGGTAGGGTTAGGGTTACGTAGAGTCGGTTACAATGGTAGGAGATCTGCATATCCGTATCGCCAAGCTTGCCTTCCATGCCAAGGAAAGTCCCTCCCGGACACGGGACGAAGTCTTCAATCTTGTATCTTCATAGTCCAGGAGTCCGACTGAAGGTATAGTCCGGCTATCCAAACACCCCCTAATCCAGGACTCCCTCAGCAGGCTTTTCACCTAGCGGTGCATCAAGGACATAATTCTTCTGTGTAGCAATGAGGATAATCCTCAAGTTACGAAACCAGTCCGTGTAGGTGCTACCATCATCTTTCAACTTAGATTTCTCTAGGAATGCATTAAAATTCAAGGGAACGGTAGCACGGATCATTGATCTACAACATAGATATGCAAAAACTATCATGACTAAGTTCATGATAAATTAAGTTCAATTAATCAAATTACTTAAGAACTCCCACTTAGATAGACATCCCTCAAGTCATCTAAATGATACGTGATCCAAATCAACTAAACCATGTCCGATCATCACGTGAGATGGAGTAGTCATCAATGGTGAACATCTCTATGTTGATCATATCTACTATATGATTCACGTTCGACCTTTCGGTCTCTAGTGTTCCGAGGCCATGTCTGTACATGCCAGGCTCGTCAAGTTTAACCTGAGTATTCCGCATGTGCAAGCACCCATTGTATGTGAACGTAGAGTCTATCACACCCGATCATCACGTGGTGTTTCAACACGATGAACTGTCGCAATGGTGCATACTCGGGGAGAACACTTATACCTTGAAATTTTAATTAAGGGATCATCTTATAATGCTACTGCCATACTAAGCAAAATAAGATGCATAAAAGATAAACATCACATGGAATCAAAATATGTGACATGATATGGCCATGATCATGTTGTGCTTTTGATCTCCATCTCCAAAGCATCGTCATGATCTCCATCATCACTGGCTTGACACCTTGATCTCCATCGTAGCGTTGTGGTCGTCTCGCCAACTATTGCTTCTACAACTATCGCTAACGCATAGTGATAAAGTAAAGCAATTACATGGCATTTGCATTTCATACAATAAAGAGACAACCATAAGGCTATTGCCGGTTGCCAGTAACTTCTACAAAACATGATCCTCTCATATAATAACGTATATCACATCATGTCTTGACCATATCACATCACAACATGCCCTACCAAAACAAGTTAGACGTCCTCTACTTTGTTGTTGCAAGTTTTACATGGCTGCTACGGGCTTCTAGCAAGAACTGTTCTTACCTACGCATCAAAACCAGAACGGTGATATATCAAGTTTGTTGTTTTAACCTTCAATAAGGATTGGCCGTAGTCAAATTCGATTCAAGTAAAGTAGGAGAAACAGACACCCTCCAGCCAACTTTATGGCAAACTAGTTGCATGTCTGTCGGTGGAACCGTTTCATGAACATGGTCATGTAAGGTTGGTCTGGGCCACTTCATCCAACAATACGGCCGAATCAAAATAATACATTGCTGGTAAGTAGTATGACGATCATCGCCCACAACTCTTTGTGTTGTACTCGTGCATATCATCTACGCATAGACCTGGCTCGGATGCCACTGTTGGGAAATGTAGCATGCAATTTCAAAACATTTCCTACGCTCACGCAAGATCTATCTAGGAGATGCATAGCAACGAGAGGGGGAGAGTGTGTCCAAGTACCCTCGTAGACTGAAAGCAGAAGCGTTTGACAATGCGGTTGATGTAGTCGAACTTCTTCTAGATAGCGGTCGATGTGTGGAGTAAAAGTAGTAGATGCAGGCAGGAGTCACTCTACTAATCTCGGACGTGATGCCTATGTAATGATCATTGCCTGGATATCGTTATGATTATTTGAAGTTCTATCAATTGCCCAACAGTAATTTTTTTACACACCGTTTGTTATTTTTCTAAAGAGAAGCCACTAGTGAAACCTACGGCCCCGGGGTCTCTTTCTCATACTATTTGCCTTTGCAATCTACTTTTGCTTTGCTTTTATTTTTAGATCTATTAAACCAAAAATACAAAATTACCTTGCTGCATTTTGTTCTTATTTATTTTATTGGGTGTTCGATCTATCAATCTACTACAGTTTATTTCACATCTGTTTGCCTATCTTGAGGCGCCGCTACCCGAAAGGGATTGACAACCCCTTTTACACGTTGGGTTGCGAGTATTTGTTATTTGTGTGCAGGGAATATTTACGTTGTATTGCTTGGTTCTCCTACTGGTTCGATAACCTTGGTCTCATCACTGAGGGAAATACCTACTGCCGCTGTGCTGCATCATCCCTTCCTCTTTGGGGAAATACCGACGTAGCTTCCAGTTGCATCAAAGGGAATTTCTGGCGCCGTTGCCGGGGAGGATCTTCAACATATACCATCTTCCTAATAACAAATATCATCTCCTCTCAATTTACATTATTTGCCATTTGCCTCTCTTTTTCCTCTCCCCCACTTCACAAAAATTTGTCGTTTTATTCGCCCCTCTTTTTCGTTAGCCGTTTTCTTGCCGGATTTGTTTTTGAGTGCAATCTTATTTGTTTGTATTATCGTCATGGATAGTTCTTCCTCTATTGCGTGCACTCCTGATAATGAAGTTCTCAACTATAAACAAAGGGGAGGAGAGAATTTAAAAGATGCTTGTTATAGAATTTGCAATGCTCATAATAGATCTATTCGAAAGCAATCTACCATTGTTCTTCTTTGTTGTTTTTATATGGCCATCACCACTTGGTATAGATTCGTCCTTGATAGGATTGCCGGTGGAAATTTCTTGATGTGTCCCTCTCTTGATGCTTTTAATGCTATGGGAAATTTAGTAGGCTCACCACCCCTTATGATTAATTAAACAACTTTGACTCTTGAGCATGTCATGGAAAGATTAGATGCTATTGAAAAGAAAATGATAACTAAAGAGCATATTGAAAATTTGGGTAAAAAGATGCATAATTTTGCTAGTAAAATTGGGTCAAAAGCGGGGGAAGTTTTTAAGTTGTTAAAAGAAAAGGGAACCGTATTTCATGAAAGAATTGAAGAAAGCCCGTCTCGGAATGATTAACTGGAAGAAATCTTTAGTAATTTGAGTACAACTTTTGCTTCCGATAAAATTGTTGAAAAAACTCCCGTAAAAATTGGCAAGACTACCCAAGTTACTAAGAGCAAGGGTGCAACTTCTAGTAAAGAGGATCTTAAGATGATTAGTATCCACCCAGATTTTGTTGAAGTTATAAGAGATCCCTTTGGCAAGAATGAATTCTTTAAATTTGTTCCAAGGAGTGTTGTCATTGAAAACCTCTATGCTAAATCTCTAAGGAATTCTAAATGTTTGATTGAACAGTTGAACAAAGATGACAAAACTTAGATCCTTGCTTTATGCCTTGCTAAGGGCGTAAAACTATAGCGCTTGTTGGGAGGCAACCCAATGAATAAAATTTATTTTTGCATTTTGCTTCCTGTTCCTGAGTGTTCGCACAATTATGCTACTGTTATGATTGTGCTTTTTGTGTTTTAATTAGTGTTTGTGCCAAGTAAAGCCTTTAGGATCTTCTTGGGTGATAGTTGTTTGATCTTGCTGAAAAAACAGAAACTCTTGCACTCACGAAAATAATTTTGATTTTTAACTAGAGAGAGATAAAATACCAATTCCTTTTTTGTAGATCAATATACAAATTACCCAGGTCGTCCTAATTATTCACAGTATTTGGATTTACATAAGTATTCAAAATATCCATATTGCTACAGACTGTTCTGTTATTGACAGATTCTATTTTCTTTGCGTTGTGTGCTTGTTTTGATGGCTCTATGGTTTTGTTTGATGAGCTTTTGCCATAGAAAAGTTGGAATACAGTAGATATAATGCAAGAACAAAATATGAATTGGTTTGCTACAGTACTTATAGTAGTGATTTGTTTTCTTATACTAACGGATCTCACGAAGGCTTTTGTTGAGTTTTATGTGATTGACGTTTTCAAGTTTTGGGTTATCTTACAATGGATGAAGGAATAAGGAGTAAGAAGAGCCTAAGCTTGGGAATGCCCCGGCATACCAAGATATTATCCAAAAGAGAGCAAGCAACTAAGCTTGGGTATGCCCCATGTGGCATCCCCTCTGTCTTCTAACGACTATCGGTATTTTACTCGAAGCTATATTTTCATTCGTCACATACTATGTGTTTTGCTTGGAGGGTCTTGTATGATAAGAGTCTTTGCTTGTTTTATTTTGTTTTTTAAGTCTTGATTCCTTGCTGGACACACCTATTTGAGAGAGCCAAAATTATGTCATGACTTGTTAGAATTGCTCTTTATGCTTCACTTAAATTTTTATGAGCTATGGAGACTTGCTCTAGTGCTTCACTTATATCTTTTTGAGCATGGTGTGCTTTAGTATTTTTGAGAAAAAAATGATCTCTTGCTTCACTTATATTTATTTGAGAGTTAGTAATTTTTTAAGAAATTCTATCTTGCTTCACTTAAATTAATTTGAGAGAAAGAAATTTTATGCTCATGATCTTCACTTATATTTGTTTGAGCTTGTCAAAAGCAACACATGAAAATTAGTCCCAGAGTGATATATATCCAAGAAGGATATAATAAAAACTTTCATGAAGATCATTGGACAAAATAAACTTGATTCTTAGTAATAGTTTTGAGATATGATGATTTGATATGTGAGTCATGCTGATGAGTAATTATGCTTTAGTAAGAATATTGGTGTTAAGGTTTGTGATTCCCTATGCAAGCACGAAAGTCAATAATTATGCAATGAAATTATATCCTACTTGTGGTGCATTATTCAGTTTAATCATGCTTAATGCCCGCTTATGAGATTATTCGTTTCTTGGTTGGTTGCTTCTTAATCTTTTGCTAGGCTTCATTTTGCACTAAGTATGATCACTACTTGTGCATCCAAAATCCTTTAAGCCAGCTTTGCCACATGAGTCCACTATACCTACCTATATGCGGTATTCTTTGGCCGTTCTAAGCAAGTTTCTATGTCCCATCTCTAATTTTCAAAATAACCTTCTCTTTTGTGTGTTTGTACCGCAAGCGGAGCGGTGAAGGGTGCCTAATATTTTCCATGCTAGATGTGTTATTCTCATGATGTGTGTTTATTCACTTGTCATTGCACGAGAGTAAGGAAAAGTTATCAGGAATGCCCAGTCCCGAAATGAAAAATGTATTTACTTTATGTTGTCAAATAATAAATTCCTTGGAAAGTGTTGGTATGGAAGGCACCCGTGGATATGGTTAGCCATGGAAAGTGAAAGTATGGTTGAAAAAGGAATAAACTTTAATTTTTGTTTGGGAACCACCTATGATATATCTAGCATGGAAAGTGTTGGGAACTCTAAGTCATTTTCATTTGTGGGAAAGGCACACCTCCCAAAATGTTTTTATCTCTAAGTTTTTCGCTTTGAGCTCTGGCACCTCTACAAATCCCTACTCCCCTCTGCGAAGGGCCTTTCTTTTACTTTTTGCAATTTTTATTTTGAATTTGATTCTCCATCTTCTCTTATAAAGCACCAACTAGGAGGCACTATGATCGTACTTGAGAATTGTGTGTAGTTAATATTCGAGTGTGTTTCATGAATGGATCAATGATTGAGCATGATGGGCTAGGGATAGCTTATTTTAGCGTTGATATTTTGAAAGACATGGTTGCTTGTTGATATGCTTGAGTATTTAAGTTATAATGTCAAAACTAGACTAGTGCTTTGAACAATATAAAAGTCCTAATGTCCATGCTATAAAGAAAAAATATGATATGGCTTGTTAGGCAGCATTCCACATCAAAAATTCTGTTTTATCACTTACCTACTCAAGGACAAGCAGGAGTTAAGCTTGGGGATGCTGATACGTCTCCAACACTTCTATAATTTTTGATTGTTCCATGATATTATATTATCAATCTTGGATGTTTTATAACAATTTTATATCATTTTATATCATTTTTTGGTACTAACCTATTGACATAGTGCCAACTGCCAGTTGTTGTTTTCTGCATGTTTTTACATCGCAAGAAATCAATACCAAACAGAGTTCAAATGCAACGAAACTTCGTGGAGATTTTATGGACCAGATGACACCCAATGGGCGAAGGCAGCACCTGGGGGGTGCACCGAGGCGAGCACAACCCACCAGGGCGCGCCTGGAGGCCCAGGCGTGCCCTGGTGGGTTTTGCCCACCTCAGGTGCTCCCCGAGACGCCTCTTTGCTCTATAAATACCCCAATATTCCAGAAACCCTAGGGGAGTCGACGAAAAACAATTCCAGCTGCCGCAGAGTCCAGAACCACCCGATTCAATCTAGACACCATCATGGAGTGGTTCACCACTTCCATTGGTGCCTCTCCCATGATGCGTGAGTAGTTCTTTGTAGACCTTCGGGCTGTAGTTAGTAGCTAGATGGCTTCCTCTCTCTCGTTTGATTCTCAATACAATGGTCTCTTGAAGATCCATATGATGTATCTCTTTTTGCGGTGTGTTTGCTAGGATCGGATGAACTTTGAGTTTATGATAAGATCTATCTTTTTATCCATGAAAATTATTTGAGTTTCGTTGATCCATTATATGCATGATTGCTTATAGCCTTGTATTTATTCTCCGATATTTGGTTTTTGTTTGGCCAACTTGATCTATTTATCTTGCAATGAGAAGAAGTGCTTTGTAGTGGGTTCGATCTTACGGTGCTTGATCCCAGTGACAGAAGGGGAACCGACACGTATGTATCATTGCTACTAAGGATAAAACGATGGGGTCTATCTCTGCATAGATAGATCTTGTCTACATCATGTCATCGTTCTTATTACATTACTTCGTTTCCTCATGAACTTAATACACTAGATGCATGTTGGATAGCGGTTGATGTGTGGAGTAATAGTAGTAGATGCAGGCAGGAGTCGGTCTACTAATCTTGGACAGGATGCCTGTGTAATGATCATTGCTTGGATATCGTCATGATTATTTGAAGTTCAATCAATTTCCCAACAGTAAATTGTTTACCCACCGTTTGCTATTTTTCTCAAGAGAAGCCACTACTGAAACCTATGGCCCCGGGTCTCTTTCTCATATTATTTGCCTTTGCGATCTACTTTTCCTTTGCTTTTATTTTTAGATCTATTAAACCAAAAATATAAAAATACCTTGTTGCATTTTATTCTTATTTATTTTATTTGGTGTTCGATCTATTAATCTACTACAATTTATTTCACGTCCATTTGCCTATCTTGAGGTGCCGCTACCCGAAAGGGATTGACAGCCCATTTTACACATTGGGTTGCGAGTATTTGTTATTTGTGTGCAGGGGCTGTTTATGTTGTGTTGCTTGGTTCTCCTACTGGTTCGATAACCTTGGTCTCATCACCGAGGGAAATACCTACCGCCGATGTGTTGCATCATCCCTTCCTCTTTAGGGAAATACCGACGTAGCTTCAAGTCGCATCAATGAGTTCCGTCAGCATGATGGCGTGGTGACGGTGATGGTGAAGTGATGCGCGCAGGGTTTCGCCTAAGCACTACGAAGATATGACCGGAGGCGTGAACTATGGAGGGGGCGTTGCACACGGCTAATGATTGTTGGTGTGTGTTCTAGGCGCCCCTCCCCATGTATATATAAGTGGGAGGGCGAGGGGAGAAGCCATGGTGAGCCACAAGTAGGAGGAATCCTACTTGGGGGCCAATCCAATTTGGCGTCCCCTTCCTTATTTCTGGAGAGAAAGAGGGAAGGGGGAAGGGAGAAAGGAAAGAGGGGCCGAACCCCCCTTGCTCCTTCTGCAATTCGTCCACATGCCTAAGGGGGGGGGCGCCACCCCTTGTGGGCTGGTCTGCTCCCCTCTTATGGCCCATATGGCCCATATCTTGCCCCTGGGGGTTCCGGTAACCCCCCCTGTTGGGGATATTACTACTGGGCGTAAACCAGCCTATCTGGGCCGGGTTAACTTCGTCAGTAGTTATGTATGTTAAAGCCCAAGAAGATAGAGGAAGGCTCAAGGCCCATGGTCGGTTCAAGGCCTGTAGCCGTAAACCGGCATTAGTAGTTAACTTGTATTGTAAGTTAGGAATAAATAGAGACCAAACCGGACACATCTATGAGCCGGTATTGGGACTCCGTAAGCCGACGGGAGTCACCCGTGTATATAAGGGGACAACCCGGCGGCGGTTCAAGGACAACAAACAACAACTCGAGACATAGGCGAAGCTTGTTTGCTCCCTAGTCATCGAAACCCCATCAATTCCATCACAACTAGACGTAGGCTTTTACCTTCATTGAAGGGGCCGAACTAGTATAAACTCTCTTGCGTCCCTGTGTCCGCTTTAACCCCTTCAAGCTAACCCGTCGCGATGGCTCCACGACTAAGTCCTTTCTCTAGGACATCTGCCGTGACAAAACCACGACAGTTGGCGCCCACCTTGGGGCTATCGCATGATGGTTTCCGGTTCTTGGAGGGCCGCTTTGAAGGACTCGAGGGCTACGCTGTAGGCCGGATGACTAAGAGTCATCGCGGCAAGCTCTACATCGACGGCGCAGGCTGGGGCCCCGAGGCCGGCTCAATTGAGTATGGGTACCGGGTCCCTTTTGGTAGCATTCACGTTTTCATTGGCAAGATTGGTGAACTGGGCCCTGAGCCGGACATCTGCACCGACCTCGTCGAGACGGCTCAGCGTGCGCGATCCGCCCTGGTTAAACCGGCCATGAAGCGTGCCTTCGTGGGAGTCATCCATGGAGGAAGTTATGAGGATGGATCGGAATCTCGCAGCGATGCCGTCGTTCGTTCCGATGACGAGTCATCGACCGGAGAAACCGAATCTCTTTATCAGCTACAAGATGGCCGGATTGGGGGCTGTTCCGATGGCGACAGTATTCCGGACCCCTCTGATCTACCCAACCGGGTTGGAATATTCATGACTGCCACACAAGCAGCGCTTCATTCTTCGACTGCTGCGGCAACGACCTCCGGTTCAGCAGCGGCAATGGCTGCCGGGGCAGGAGGCCCTGTGCGCCCGCCGGCTCAGGTTCTATCAGAACTATTTGATGCGTTGGCTGTGCTTATGGCGAAAGTTAATCCGCCGGATCAGGTTCACAACGCGGAGATTGCAAAGGTAAAGGAACAGATCACCCAGGCCAAGGTGGATCTGGCGGCTGAGGACACCAGGATGGCCGCAGAGCGGGCTGCTTTAGACGCACAGGCCTACAGGCTTATGTTGGACCAGAGCGCGTCGCATGAAGTCATGAGGAGGAAGCACCGATCCCGCTTACCTCCGGTTTTCGAGGCCAGAGACCTTTTCAACACTCTAGGACCAAGAGCCGGAAATCCGCTGGAGGAAAACCAGGCAGAAGCCCCTGGGACCGGTGCACCGGTTCAGCCTCGTCAGATGGACCCGCCTCGTCAAAACACCGTTATACCTCAGGATGCTTTAATACCTCCGGGTCACTACTCCAACCCAATGGACAATCTTGTTGCTGCTACTGCACGGCTGGAGGCCATTCCAATTGAAGGTGACTCGCCACAGGCAGTAGAGATGCGACGGGTCAAGGAACTTCTAAGGACAGCTTTGGCCCAACAAGAAGCGTACTCGTACAGCCGCGACCAGATCCACTTGACCCCCCGTCCAAGCCGGAGCTATAGCGGACATATGGATGAACCAGCAGTGTCGAGTAATGAATGACGTGGAGCACCCCGTGGCAACAACCCGACGGGTGGTGCTGATGACGCTTAGGAAGTGGTGAACCGGGCCCGAGCACGCAGGGAGACCGAGTTAGCCGCACAACATCAGGCTCGGCAGCTCACACCGGTTCGTCCAACCACCTTGACTGAACCTGGTGTTACTTCTAGCTCTTTGGGGGTGCCTTGCCTTATCCCCGCTTTACGCAACGTGCGCCTGCCCAAGGATTTCAAAGGCCCGCGCAAGGTACCAAATTACACGGCGGATCAACCTCCAGAGACATGGGTGGAGAGCTATGAGATGGCCATGGAGATGTTTGATGTGGATGACACGGCGTGTGCGAAATACTTCACCATGATGCTTGAAGGAATGGCCCGTACTTGGTTAAAAAGCTTGCCGGCTAATTCTATCAGTTCATGGGCCCAATTACGAGCCTGGTTTATCAGCAATTTCAAGGATACCTGTAAACAACCTATGTCGATAGTGGACTTATCTGCATGCGTCCAGGAGGAAGGAGAATCAACGACTCATTGGGTGCGCCGGGTTTTGCAAGTGTTGCACTCATCAGACCGCATCAACGCTGACACCGCAGTATTAACCCTAGAAGGCAACTGCCGGTTTGGGCCCCTGAAACTGAAGTTGGGACGGATGAAGCGTGATTGCACTGACATGGGGACCCTCGTGGCCGCTTTGGTGAAATATGCTGATTTTAATAGTACCAAGGATCCCGAATCTGATGATGACAAGATAGGGAAGGGAAAGAAGAACAACAGCTCCAAAGGTCAGCAGCATCACTGGGCAGGCAATGGTGGTGGAGGCAAGCGTAAAGCGGATGGTAACATGGACTTTGTGGCTAATACCAACGCACAGGACAATGGCCAGCCACGCAAGGGTAGACCGAAAAATCCTAATGGAGCACCCAACCCTAACCCAAACCGCCTAAACTATCTGCTAAGCCAGCCCTGTCCAAGACATGGGACGAAGGAGGCGCCAGCGAACCACCTTTGGAAGGATTGCTTTATTATGCAGCAGTTCAAGAATTCTAATAATTTCCGGTATGATCACGAATCTGGCGGTGGCTCGGGATCTGGGCCGGGTTACGGTGGAGGAAGTTCCGATTCAGGATTCAATGGTAATCCGGGCGGACATAATGGTCAAAATAGTCAGAACAACCAGGGTGGTTACAGCCAACAGCAGCAACAGTCAGGCTACCAGAGCAACCCAAAGCAGTTGAGTAGTGGGCAGTACCATGTCTTCACCACTAGCTTGGACAAGCGAGACCGGAAGGTTCAGAGGCGGGCGGTCAACTCTGTTGAACCGGCCATACCCCGTTATCTACGTTGGTCTGAATAGCCAATCATATGGAGCAGAGAGGATCACCCACCCCAGGTCGATAATCCGGGTCAGTTGGCTCTGGTGGTGGCGCCTCAGGTGAGAGGTTATAAGTTCACCAAGGTGCTCATGGATGGAGGTAGCAGCATTAATATCTTGTACTATGAGACCTTCCGTCGTATGGGACTGACAGATAAAAATCTTAAACCGTCTAATACGGTGTTCCATGGTGTAGTACCTGGCAGATCAGCATATCCTGTTGGCAAGATAGCTCTGGAAGTGGCCTTTGGGGATGACCATGATTCCAGGTCGGAGACATTGACATTTGAAGTGGTGAAAATCCAGAGTCCATATCACACCTTGTTTGGGCGACCGGCTTACGCCAAGTTTATGGCACGGCCCTGTTATGTGTATTTGCAGCTCAAGATGCCGGGTCACCGGGGGACAATAACGGTTCACAAAAACCGCAAAATTGCTTTGGAATGCGAGGAAGGAGATGCGGCTTATGCAGAGTCGGTTTGTGCCACCGAGGAGTTGAAGTATTATAAAGACAATGTTGATCCGGCAGACATGACTCTGTTGAAGAAGCCAACTACGGAACATGATCCGGCCCTGAAGTTCAAATCAGCAGCAGAAACTAAGCTTGTTGACTTCGTACCTGGCGATTCGTCCAAGTAGTTCAGCATCAGTGCCAACTTGGATCCGAAATAGGAAAGCGCGCTCATCGAGTTCATCCGTGAGAATCGGGACATTTTTGCATGGAAGCCCTCTGACATGCCAGGTGTACCGAGGCAACTCGCTGAGCACACACTTAATGTGGATCCTAAATATAAACCGGTGAAACAGTTCCTCCGCCGGTTTAACGAAGAAAGACGCAAGGCGATTGGAGAAGAGGTAGCCAGGCTCTTAGCAGCTGGCTTTATTGTTGAAGTTTTTCACCCTGAGTGGCTTGCCAATCCGGTGCTGGTCCTCAAGAAAAACGGCACCTGGCGCATGTGTGTGGATTACACAGATCTTAATAAGGCTTGTCCAGCAGATCCTTTTGCCCTCCCCCGTATTGATCAAATTATTGATGCTACGGCGGGTTGTGAGCGTTTAAGTTTTTTGGATGCGTATTCTGGCTATCATCAGATCAAAATGGCAGTTAAGGACCAGGAGAAGACAGCATTTATAACCCCCTTTGGAGCCTTCTGCTATGTGTCTATGCCCTTCGGGCTCAAGAGTGCCCAGGCAACTTACCAACGGTGTGTACAAAATTGTCTTCACAAGCAGATTGGCCGTAATGTACATGCTTACGTGGATGATATCGTGGTTAAGTCCAGGGAGAAGGAGACTCTGATTGATGATTTGAAGGAAACCTTTGATAACCTGAGAACATACAAGATGATGCTTAATCCGGACAAGTGTGTCTTTGGTGTACCGGCGGGCAAGCTATTGGGTTTTCTGGTGTCCAACAGGGGAATTGAGGCTAATCCAGAGAAGATCACGGCTATCACCTCCCTGGCTAAACCGATGTGTATCAACGATGTTCAACGCCTGGCAGGCCGGATTGCCGCACTAAGCCGGTTTATCAGTCGCCTTGGTGAGAAGGCGATCCCTTTGTATCAGATGTTGAAAAAGACAGATCAGTTTGTCTGGAGTTCTGCTGCTGATGAAGCATTTGAGGACTTGAAGCGGCAATTGGCCAATCCGCCTGTGCTCGCCGCTCCCATTGACAAGGAGCCGTTACTGCTATATGTTGCTGCTAATGCTCGGGCGGTCAGCGTGGCTATTGTGGTGGAGCGAAAGGAGGCTGGTAAGGAGCATCCGGTTCAACGTCCGGTCTATTATATCAGCGAGGTGCTCATTGAGTCCAAGCAAAGGTATCCGCATTGGCAGAAGCTAGTGTATGGAGTTTTTATGGCAATCCGAAAGCTTAAACAATATTTCCAAGGGCACCCAATTACGGTGGTCAGTTCTGCTCCTTTGGGAGATATCATCCAGAACCGGGAAGCAACTGGCCGGATTGCAAAGTGGGCCATAGAGCTGGGGCCGTACGGTTTGAAGTATGTGCCTCGGACAGCGGTTAAGTCTCAAGCACTTGTTGATTTCATCAATGATTGGATGGAAATGCAAGCACCTGAAGAAAAGCCGGATCACACGTATTAGACTATCCATTTTGACGGATCCAGGCAGTTGGAAGGCTCGGGGGCTGGAGTCGTATTAACTTCCCCATGAGGTGATAAGTTTCGTTATGTTGTCCGCTTAATGTTCCCTTGTACTAACAATGCAGCTGAGTATGAAGCCTTGCTCCATGGTCTCCGGATGGCTAAGGAGATGAATCTAAGTTGAGTTAAGTGCTTCGGTGACTCGGACCTTGTGGCTCAGCAAGTGTCTGGCACTTGGGACTCCAAGGACCCACTCATCGCAGCGTATCGTCGGGAGGTGGATACTATTGCAGGTTATTTCAAAGGCTATCAGGTGGACCACGTGGACCGCCAGAAAAATGAAGCGGCGGACGCTTTAAGCCGGCTGGGCTCTCAGCGCAAACCGGTCCCGCCCAATGTTTTTCTGGATGTGCTGCACAACCCGTCAGTCAAGATCCCTGGTGAAGAGGACTTGGCTATTCCTGATCCGGAGGCTCAATTGGTGGCGGCTCTTCATGTTATTCCGGATTGGACGCTTCCTTACCTGGCGTACAAGAACCGGGGCGAGTTGCCAGAGGATGAGATTCTGGCCCGACAGATCATCCGGCGATCCAAGTCCATGGCTATCATCAACGGCGAGTTGCATCATTGCAGTGTATCAGGAGCTTTTCAATGCTGCGTGTCTCCTGAAGAAGGCCGTGAAATTTTGCGTGAGATACACGAAGGAGATTGTGGTCACCACGCCGGTTCAAAGTCTCTGGTGGCTAAAGCGTTTCGCCAACCGCTCATGCTGATGCGGAGGATCTGGTCAGACGATGTGATGGTTGCCAAAGGTTTTCAAGACGTGCTCATGTACCGGCTCAAGAATTGAGAATGATTCCAATTACTTGGTCGTTTGCGACTTGGGGGCTGGATATGGTCGGAGTTGCCAGAGGATGAGATTCTGGCCCGGTACTCCGATAAATACCCGATACTACCCGGAAAACTTCCGGTGTCTGAATACAATCATCCTATATATCAATCTTTACCTATCGGCCATTTAGAGTTCCTCGTCATGTCCGTGATCTCACCTGGGACTCCGAACAACATTCGGTCACCAAATCACATAACTCATATAATACTAAATCATCATTGAACGTTAAGTGTGCGGACCCTACGGGTTCGAGAACTATGTAGACATGACCGAGACACCTCTCCGGTCAATAACCAATAGCGGAACCTAGATGCTCATATTGGCTCCTACATATTCTATGAAGATCTTTATCGGTCGAACTGTTATGACAACATACGTTATTCCCTTTGTCATCGGTATGTTACTTGCCCGAGATTCAATCATGGGTATCTACATACCTAGTTCAATCTCGTTACTGGCAAGTCTCTTTACTCATTCCATAATACATCATCCTGCAACTAACTCATTAGTCACTTTGCTTGCAAGGCTTCTTATGATGTGTATTACTGATACGCTTCCAACGTATCTATAATTTTCCATTGTTCCATGCTATTATATTATCTGTTTTGGATGTTTAATGGGCTTTATTATGCACTTTTATATTATTTTTGGGACTATCCTATTAACCGAAGGCCTAGTGCAAATTGCTATTTTTTTTGCCTATTTCAGTGTTTCGCAAAAAAGGAATATCAAACGGAATGAAACCTTTGCGAGGATCTTTTTTGGAACAAACGCAATCCAGGAGACTTGGAGTGGAGGTCAAGGAAGACATGAGGTAGGGCGGCAAGCCCGGGGGGGGGGGGGGGGAGGCGCGCCCCCACCCTCGTGGGATCCTCGTAGCTCCACCGACCTACTTCTTTCGCCTATATATACTCTTATACCCTGAAAACATCCAGGGGAGCCACGAAACCACTTTTCCACCGCTGCAGCCTTCTGTACCCGTGAGATCCCATCTGGGAACCTTTTCCGGTGATCTGCCGGAGGGGGATTCGATCACGGAGGGCTTCTACATCAACACCAAAGCCTCTCTGATGTTGTGTGAGTAGTTTACCACAGACCTTCAGGTCCATAGTTATTAACTAGATGGCTTCTTCTCTCTCTTTGGTTCTCAATACAAAGTTCTCCTTGATGATATTGGAGATCTATTCGATGTAATACTTTTTTGCGGTGTGTTTGCTGAGATCCGATGAATTGTGGGTTTATGATGAAGTTTATCTATGAACAATATTTGATTCTTCTCTGAATTCTTATATGCATGATTTGATATCTTTGCAAGTCTCTTCGAATTATGAGTTTGGTTTGGCCTACTAGATTGATCTTTCTTGCAATGGGAGAAGTGCTTAGCTTTGGGTTCAATCTTGCGGTGTCCTTTCCCAGTGACAGCAGGGGCAGCAAGGCACGTATTGCGTTGTTGCCATCGAGGATAAAAAGATGGGGTTTATATCATATTGCTTGAGTTTATCCCTCTACATCATGCCATCTTGCCTAATGTGTTACTCTATTCTTATGAACTTAATACTCTAGATGCATGCTGGATGGCGGTCGATGTGTGGAGTAATAGTAGTAGATGCAGAATCGTTTCGTTCTACTTGACACGGACGTGATGCCTATGTTCATGATCATGCCTAGATATTCTCATAACTATGCGCTTTTCTATCAATTGCTCGGTAGTAATTTGTTCACCACCGTAATATATGCTATCTTGAGAGAAGCCACTAGTGAAACCTATGGCCCCCAGGTCTACTTTACATCATATAAGTTTCCGATCTACAATTCTATTTACTATTTATTTTGCAATCTTTACTTTCCAATCTATGCAAAAATACCAAAAACATTTATCTTATTATCTTTATCAGATCTCACTTTTGCAAGTGGCCGTGAAGGGATTGAAGTTGGGGATCGTAGCAGAAATTCAAAATTTTCTACGCATCACCAAGATCAATCTATGGAGTAATCTAGCAACGAGGGAAAGGAGAGTGCATCTACATACCCTTGTAGATCGCTAAGCGGAAGCGTTCAAGTGAACGAGGTTGATGGAGTCGTACTCGTCATGATCCAAATCACCGATGATCCTAGTGCCGAACGGATGGCACCTCCGTGTTCAACACACGTACAGCCCGGTGACGTCTCCTACACCTTGATCCAGCAAGGGGAGAAGGAGAGGTTGGGGAAGACTCCATCCGGCAGCAGCACGACGGCGTGGTGGTGGTGGAGGAGTGCGGGACTCCAGCAGGGCTTCGCCAAGCACTACGAGAGACGAGGAGGGAGAGAGGTAGGGCTGCGCCAACAGGGAGAGCAAATCACACGTGTTGGGCAGCCCCATACCTCAAGTATATATAGGGGGAGGGGACGGGCTGCGCCCCCACCTAGGTTTCCACCCCTAGGGGTGGCGGCCAGCCCTAGATCCCATCTAGGGGGGCGGCCAAGGGGGGAGAGAGGGGGGCGCACCACTAGGTGGGCCTTAGGCCCATCTAAGCCTAGGGTTTCCCCCTTTTCCCTTCTCTCTTTGCCTTGGGCCCTGGTGGGGGGCGCACCAGCCCTCTCACACTTGGCCCACGCAGCCTTCTAGGCAGGTAGCCCCACCTGGTGGACCCCCGGGACCCTCCCGGTGGTCCCGGTACGTTACTGATAGCACCCGAAACTTTTTCGGTGACCAAAATAGGACTTCCCATATATATAAATCTTTACCTACAGACCATTCCAGAACTCCTCATGACGTCCGGGATCTCATCCGGGACTCCGAACAACATTCGGTAACCACGTATATCTATTCCCTATAACCCTAGCATCATCGAACCTTAAGTGTGTAGACCCTACGGGTTCGGGAACCATGCAGACATGACCGAGACAACTCTCCGGCCAATAACAAACAGCGGGATCTAGATACCCATGTTGGCTCCCACATGTTCCACGATGATATCATCGGATGAACCACGATGTCAAGGATTCAATCAATCCCGTATAGAATTCCCTTTGTCTAGCAGTATGATACTTGCCCGAGATTCGATCGTCGGTATCCCGATACCTTGTTCAATCTCGTTACCGGCAAGTCTCTTTACTCGTTCCGTAACACATCATCCCGTGATCAACTCCTTGGTCACATTGTGCACATTATGATGATTTCCTACCGAGTGGGCCCAGAGATACCTCTCCATTTACACGGAGTGACAAATCCCAGTCTCGATTCGTGCCAACCCAACAGACACTTTCGGAGATACCTGTAGTGAACCTTTATAGCCACCAAGTTACGTTGTGACGTTTGGTACACCCAAAGCATTCCTACGGTATCCGGCAGTTGCACAATCTCATGGTCTAAGGAAATGATACTTGACATTAGAAAAGCTTTAGCATACGAACTACACGATCTTTGTGCTAGGCTTAGGATTGGGTCTTGTCCATCACATCATTCTCCTAATGATGTGATCCTGTTATCAACGACATCCAATGTCCATGGTCAGGAAACCGTAACCATCTATTGATCAACGAGCTAGTCAACTAGAGGCTTACTAGGGACATGGTGTTGTCTATGTATCCACACATGTATCTGAGTTTCCTTTCAATACAATTCTAGCATGGATAATAAACGATTATCATGAACAAGGAAATATAATAATAACCAATTTATTATTGCCTCTAGGGCATATTTCCAACATTCTCCCACTTGCACTAGAGTCAATAATCTAGTTCACATCGCCATGTGATTAACACTCACAGGTCACATCGCCATGTGACCAACATCCAAGAGTCTACTAGACTCAATGATCTAGTTCACATCACTATGTGATAAACACAAAGAGTTCTGGGTTTGATCATGTTATGCTTGTGAGAGAGGTTGTAGTCAACGGGTCTTGCCATATTCAGATCCCTATGTATTTCGCAAAACTTTATATCGTAGATGCTGCTGCCACGTTCCACTTGGAGCTATTCCAAATTGTTGCTCCATTGTACGTATCCGGTATCTCTACTCAGAGCTATCCGGATAGGTGTTAAGCTTGCATCGACGTAACTCTTTACGTCGAACTCTTTATCACCTTTATAACCGAGAAACATTTCCTTATTCCTCTAAGGATAATTTTGACCGCTATCTGGTGATCTATTCCTAGATCACCTTTGTACCCTCCTGCCAGACATGTGGCAAGGCACACATCAGGTGCGGTACCTCAACATGGCATACCGTATATAGCCTATGACAAAAGCATAGGGGACGACCTTCGTCCTTTCTCTTTCTTATGCCGTGGTCAAGCTTTGAGTCTTACTCAACTTCACACCTTACAACTCAGGTAAGAACCCCTTCTTTGACTGATCTATTTTGAACTCCTTCAAAAACATGTCAAGGTGTGCATTCTTTGAAAGTATCATCAGGCGTCTTGATCTATTTCTATAGATCTTGATGCCCAATATGTAAGCAGCTTTATCCAGGTCTTCCTTTGAAAATCACTCTTCAAACAACCATTTATGCTTTCCAGAAATTCTACATTATTTCAGATCAACAATATTTCATCCACATATACTTATCAGAAATACTGTAGTGCTCCCACTCACTTTCTTGTAAATACAAGTTTCTAGCAAACATTGTATAAACCTAAAAGCTTTGATCACTCCATCAAAACATATATTCCGATTCTGAGATGCTTGCTCTAGTCCATAGAAGGATTGCTGGAGCCAGCATACCTTTTAGCATCCTTAGGATCGACAAAACCTTTTATTGTATCACATACAACTTTTCTTACGAAAACTGGTAAGAAAACTTGTTTTGACATCCATCTGTAAGATTTCATAATCGAAAAATACAGCTAATGCTATCATGATTTCGACAGACTTAAGCATCGCTACGGGTGAGAAATTCTCATCGTAGTCAACTCCTTGAACTTGTGAAAAGACTCTTTCCCACAAGTCGAGCTTCATAGATGGCAACATTACCGCCCACGTCCGTCTTCTTCTTAAAGATCCATTTATCTCAATGGCTTGCCGATCATCGGGCAAGTCCACCAAAGTCCATACTTTGTTCTGATATATGGATCCTATTTAGGATTTCATGGCTTCTAACCATTTGTCGGAATACGGGCCCACCATCGCTTCTCCATAGCTCGTAGGTTCATTGTTGTCTTAACAACATGATATCTAAGACAGGATTACCGTACCACTTAGGAGTAGTACATATCCTTGTCCACCTACGAGGTTTGATAGCTTCATGATCACTATCATTAACTTCCTATTCAACAGACGTAGGCGCCACAGAAAACATCTTTCTGTATTGCATCACTCTCTGGTTGAAGTAAAGGTTCGACAACCTCATCAAGTTCTATCTTCCTCCCACTCAATTCTTTCGAGAGAAACTCCTTCTCGAGAAAGGACCCGTTCTTAGCAACAAACAATTTTTCCTCAGATCTGAGATAGAAGGTATACCCTACTGTCACCTTTGGGTATCCTATGAAGATGTGTTTGTCTGCTTTGGGTTCAAGCTTCTCCGGCTGAAGCCTTAAGCATCGCAGCCCCAAACATTAAGAAACGACAACTTTGGTTTCTTGCCAAACCAATGTTCATACGATGCCGTCTCAACAGACTTAGATGGTGTTCTATCTAAAGTGAATGCAGCTGTCTCCAACGCATAACCTCAAAATGAAAATGGTAGATTGATAAGAGACATCATAGATCGCACCATATCTCATAAGGTTCGATTACGACGTCCGGACACATCATAACTCAGTGGTGTTCCAGGTGGCTTCAACTGTGAAACAATTCCACAATGTCTTAAGTGATTGAAAAACTCATAACTCGGATATTCTCATTTATCAGATCGTAGGAATTTGATCTTCTTGTTATGATGATTCTTAACTTCACTTTGAAATCGCTTGAACTTTTCAAATGTTTCAGACTTGTGCTTCATTAAGTAAATATACCTATATCTACTCAAATCGTTAGTGAAGATGAGAAAATAGCGATATCCACCGCACGCTTCAATTCTCATTGGATCACACGCATCGACAAGTATGATTTCCAACAAGTCACTTGCCCGTTTCATTGTACCTGAAAGCGGGGTCTTAGTCATCCTGCCCATGAGGCATGGCTCGCATGTGTCAAGCGATTCAAAATCAAGTGACTCGAAACATCTATCGACATGGAGTTTCTTCATGCATCTTACGCCAATATGACCTAAGCGGCAGTGCCACGAGAAAGTGATACTATCATTATTAACTCTACATCTTTTGGCGTGAACATGTGTATTACCACGACCGAGATTCAATGAACCATTCACATAGGGTGCATGACCATGAAAGGTATCATTCATGTAAACAGAATAACCATTATTCTCTAACTTAAATGAATGACCGTATTGCAATAAACATGATCTAATCATATTCATGCTCAACGTAGACACCAGATAACATTTATCTAGGTTTAATACTAATCCCGAAGGCAGATGGAGCGTGCGATGGTGATCTCATCAACTTTGGAAACACTTCCAACACACATCGTCACCTCGCCCTTAGCCAGTCTCCGTTTAGTCCGTAGCTTTTGCTTCAAGTCACCAGTAATAGCAACTGAACCGGTATCCAATACCCAGGTGCTACCAGGAGTACTAGCGAGGTACACATTAATAACACGTATATACTTTGTTGAAGTTGCCAGCCTTCTTATCTACCATGCATTTGGGGTAATTCCGCTACCAGTGACCGTTCCCCTTACAATAGAAGCACTTAGTCTCGGGTTTGGGTTCAACCTTGGGTTCCTTCACTGGAGCGGCAACTGGTTTGCCATCCATGAAGTTTCCCTTCTAGCCCTTGCCCTTCTTGAAACCAGTGGTCTTGTTAAACCATCAACACTTGATGCTCCTTCTTGATTTCTACCCTTTACGGTCTTAAGCACCGCGAACAGCTCCGGGATCAACTCCATCCCTTGCATGTCATAGTTCATCACGAAGATCTAGTAGCTTAGTGATAGTGGCTAGAGAACTCTATCAATCACTATCTTATCTGGAAGTTTAACTCCCACTTGATTTAAGTGATTGTAGCACCCAGACATTCTGAGCACATGCTCACTAGCTGAGCTATTCTCCTCCATCTTGTTGGCTAAAGAACTTGTCAGAGGTCTCACACCTCTCAACACGGGCATGAGCCTAAAATCCCAATTTCAGCTCTTGGAACATCTCATATGTTCTATGGCGTTTAAAACGTCATTGGAATCCCGATTCTAAGCCGTAAAGTATGGTGCACTAAACTATCAAGTAGTCATCAGGATGTGTCTGTCAGGTGTTCACAACATCCACAGACGACGTTGTAGGGGTTTGCACATCGAGCGGTGCATCAAAGACGTAAGCCTTCTGTGTAGCAGTGAGGACACTCCTCGGACTACGGACCCAGTCCGCATCATTGCTTACAATATCTTTCAACTTAATCTTTCTCTAGGAACGTATTGAAACAGGGAGCTACAACGTGAGCTATTTATCTACAACATATTTGCAAAGACAATTTAGACTATGTTCATGATAATTGAGTTCATCTAATGAACTCCCACTCAGATAGACATCCCTCTAGTCATCTAAGTGAAACATGATCCGAGTCAACTAGGCCGTGTCCGATCATCACGTGAGACGGACTAGTCAACATCGGTGAACATCTTCATGTTGATCGTATCTTCTATATGACTCATGCTCGACCTTTCGGTCTTCTGTGTTCCGAGGCCATGTCTATACATGCTAGGCTCGTCAAGTCAACCTAAGTGCTTTTGCTGTGTAAATTTGGCTTACACCCGTTGTATGCAAACGTTAGAATCTATCACACCCAATCATCACGTGGTGCTTCGAAACAACGAACCTTCGCAACGGTGCACAGTTAGGGGGAACACCTTTCTTGAAATTTTAGTGAGGGGTCATCTTATTTAAGCTACCGTCGTTCTAAGCAAATAAGATGTAAAACATGATAAACATCACATGCAATCAAATAGTGACATGATATGGCCAATATCATTTTTCTCCTCTCGATCTCCATCTTCGGGGCTCCATGATCATCGTTGTCACCGGCATGACACCATGATCTCCATCATCGTGTCTTCTTGAAGTTGTCTTGTCATCTATTACTTCTACTACTATGGCTAACGCTTTAGCAATAAAGTAAAGTAATTACATGACGTTTATGTTGACATGCATGTCATAAATAAATTAGGACAACTCCTATGGATCCTGTCGGTTGTCATACTCATCGACATGCAAGTCGTGATTCCTATTACAAGAACATGATCAATCTCATACATCACATATATCATTCATCACATCCTTTTGGCCATATCACATCACAAGGCATATGCTGCAAAAACAAGTTAGACGTCCTCTAATTGTTGTTGCAAGTTTTTACGTGGCTGCTATAGGTTTTTAGCAAGAACGTTTCTTACCTACGCCAAAGCCACAACGTGATATGCCAATTTCTATTTACCCTTCATAAGGACCCTTTTCATCGAATCCGATCCGACTAAAGTGGGAGAGACAGACACCCGCTAGCCACCTTATGCAACTAGTGCATGTCAGTCGGTGGAACCAGTCTCACATAAGCGTACGTGTAAGGTCGGTCCGGGCCGCTTCATCCCACGATGCCGCCGAATCAAGATAAGACTAGTAACGGCAAGCAAATTGGCAATATCGACGCCCACAACTGCTTTGTGTTCTACTCGTGCATAGAAACTACGCATAGACCTAGCTCATGATGCCACTGTTGGGGATCGTAGCAGAAATTCAAAATTTTCTATGCATCACCAAGATCAATCTATGGAGTAATCTAGCAACGAGGGGAAGGAGAGTGCATCTACATACCCTTGTAGATCGCTAAGCGGAAGTGTTCAAGTGAAGGGGGTTGATGGAGTCATACTCGTCGTGATCCAAATCACCGATGATCCTAGTGCCGAATGGACGGCACCTCCGTGTTCAACACACGTACAACTCGGTGACGTCTCCTACACCTTGATCCAGCAAGGGGAGAAGGAGAGGTTGGGGAAGACTCCATCCAGCAGCAGCACGACGGTGTGGTGGTGGTGGAGGAGTGCGGGACTCCAGCAGGGCTTCGCCAAGCACTACGAGAGACGAGGAAGGAGAGAGGTAGGGCTGCGCCAACACGGAGAGCAAATCACACGTGTTGGGCAGCCCCATACCTCAAGTATATATAGGGGGAGGGGAGGGGCTGCTCCCCCACCTAGGTTTCCACCCCTAGGGGTGGCAGCCAGCCCTAGATCCCATCTAGGGGGGCAGCCAAGGGGGGAGAGAGGGGGGGCGCACCACTAGGTGGGCCTTAGGCCCATCTGAGCCTAGGGTTTCCCCCTTTTCCCTTCTCTCTTTGCCTTGGGCCCTGGTGGGGGGGCGCACTGATACGTCTCCGTCATATCTACTTTTCCAAACACTTTTGCCCTTGTTTTGGACTCTAACTTGTATGATTTGAATGGAACTAACGCGGACTGACGCTGTTTTCAGCAGAATTGCCATGGTGTTGTTTTATGTGCAGAAAACAAAAGTTCTCGGAATGACCTGAAACTCCACGGAATATCTTAGAATAAATAATAAAAAATCCTCGCCAAAGATGAAGACCAGGGGGCCCACACCCTGTCCACGAGGGTGGGGGGCGCGCCCCCCTACCTCGTGGGCCCCCTGGTGGCCCTCCGACGCCAACTCCAACTCCATATATTGGCTTTCGAGGAGAAAAAAATCAGAGAGAAAGTTTCATCGCGTTTTACGATACGGAGCCGCCGCCAAGCCCTAATCTCTCTCGGGAGGGCTGATCTGGAGTCCGTTCGGGGCTCCGGAGAGGGGGATTCGTCGCCGTCGTCATCTTCAACCATCCTCCATCACCAATTTCATGATGCTCACCGCCGTGCGTGAGTAATTGCATCGTAGGCTTGCTGGACGGTGATGGGTTGGATGAGATTTATCGTGTAATCGAGTTAGTTTTGTTAGGGTTTGATCCCTAGTATCCACTATGTTCTGAGATTGATGTTGCTATGCCTTTGCTATGCTTAAAGCTTGTCACTAGGGCCCGAGTGCCATGATTTCAGGTCTGAACCTATTATGTTTTCATGAATATATGTGAGTTCTAGATCCTATCTTGCAAGTCTATAGTCACCTACTATGTGTTATGATCCGGCAACCCCGATGTGACAATAATCGGGACCACTCCCGGTGATGACCATAGTTTGAGGAGTTCATGTATTCACTATGTGTTAATGCTTTGTTCCGGTTCTCTATTAAAAGGAGGCCTTAATATCCCTTAGTTTCCAATAGTACCCCGCTGCCACGGGAGGGTAGGACAAAAGATGTCATGCAAGTTCTTTTCCATAAGCACGTATGACTATTTACGGAATACATGCCTACATTATATTGATGAACTGGAGCTAGTTCTGTGTCACCCTATGTTATGACTGTTACATGATGAACCACATCCGGCATAATTATCCATCATTGATCCGGTGCCTACGAGTTTTCCATATACCGGTTTACGCTTATTTACTTCTCCGTTGCTACTGTTACAATCACTACAAAAATACCAAAAACATTACTTTTGCTGTCTTTACTTTGTTACCGTTACCACAACTATCATATTACTTTGCCACTAACACTTTGCTGCAGATACTAAGTTTCCAGGTGTGGTTGAATTGACAACTCAGCTGCTAATACTTGAGAATATTCTTTGGCTCCCCTCGTGTCGAATCAACAAATTTGGGTTGAATACTCTACCCTCGAAAACTGTTGCGATCCCCTATACTTGTGGGTTATCACGCAGCAGCCCACCTGGGGCTGGTCCCCTCTCACACTTGGCCCACGCAGCCCTCTGGGGCAGGTAGCCCCACCTGGTGGACCCCCGGGACCCTCCCGGTGGTCCCGGTACGTTACCGATAGCACCCGAAACTTTTCCGGTGACCAAAACAGGACTTCCCATATATAAATATTTACCTCTGGACCATTCTGGAACTGCTCGTGACGTCCAGGATCTCATCCAGGACTCCGAACAACATTCGGTAACGACATATATCTATTCCCTATAACCCTAGCGTCATCGAACCTTAAGTGTGTAGACCCTACGGGTTCGGGAACCATGCAGACATGACCGAGACAACTCTCCGACCAATAACCAACAGCGGGATCTGGATACCCATGTTGGCTCCCACATGTTCCACGATGATCTCATCGGATGAACCACGATGTCAAGGATTCAATCAATCCCGTATACAATTCCCTTTGTCTAGTGGTACGATACTTGCCCGAGATTCGATCGTCCGTATCCCGATACCTTGTTCAATCTCGTTACCAGCAAGTCTCTTTACTCGTTCCATAACACATCATCCCGTGATCAACTCCTTGGTCACGTTGTGCACATTATGATGATGTCCTACCGAGTGGGCCCAGAGATACCTCTCCGTTTACACGGAGTGACACATCCCAGTCTCGATTCGTGCCAACCCAACAGACACTTTCGGAGATACCTGTAGTGAACCTTTATAGCCACCGAGTTACGTTGTGACGTTTGGTACACCCAAAGCATTCCTACGGTATCCGGCAGTTGCACAATCTCATGGTCTAAGGAAATGATACTTGACATTAGAAAAGCTTTAGCATACGAACTACACGATCTTTGTGCTAGGCTTAGGATTGGGTCTTGTCCATCACATCATTCTCCTAATGATGTGATCCCGTTATCAACGACATCCAATGTCCATGGTCAGGAAACCGTAACCATCTATTGATCAACGAGCTAGTCAACTAGAGGCTTACTAGGGACATGGTGTTGTCTATGTATCCACACATGTATCTGAGTTTCCTTTCAATACAATTCTAGCATGGATAATAAACAATTATCATGAATAAGGAAATATAATAATAACCAATTTATTATTGCCTCTAGGGCATATTTCCAACAATTGACAACCCCTTTATCATGTTGGTTGCAAGGTTCTTATTTGTTTGTGCAGGTACTAGGTGATTTGCATGTAGTCTCCTACTGGATTGATACCTTGGTTCTCAAAAACTGAGGGAAATACTTACGCTACTTTGCTGCATCACCCTGTCCTCTTCAAGGGAAAACCAACGCATGCTCAAGAGGTAGCAAGAAGGATTTCTGCGCCGTTGCCGGGGAGATCTATTCTCATGTCAAGACATACCAAGTACCCATCACAAACTCTTATCCCTCGCATTACATTATTTGTCATTTGCCTCTCGTTTTCCTCTCCCTCACTTCACCTTTGCCGTTTTATTCGCCCTTCTTCCGTTCGCTTCTCTTTGCTTGCCTCTTGTGTGTTCGTGTGTTAGATCGTTTATTTACCCTCATGGCTAGTTCTCCTATCATTGTTAACACTCCCGATAATGAAGTTCTTAATTTCAAACAAAGGGAGGGAGAAAACCTAAAAGATGCTTGGTATAGAATTTGCAGTGCTCAAAATAGATCTATTAAAAAGCAATCTACTTCCATTCTTCTTCGCATTTTTTACGTAGGCATCACTCCTTGGTATAGATATGTTCTTGACACCATCACTGGAGGGAATTTCTTGGGAAGCCATACTTTTGATTCTTATAATGCTATGATAGATTTGTTAGGCCCACCACCTCTTTTGGTCAATGGAACTATCTTAACTTTGGAACATGTGATGCAAAGGCTTGATATTATTGAAAATAAAATTGCCATTGTTGAGTTAATTAAAAATTTGGATAAAAAGATCCACAACCAAATTACTCAATATGGATCTAAGGTAGGAGTTACTCTGAAAAATCTCAAGGAAAAGGAACCCATAGTCAATGAAAAGATAGATCACAATTCCACTAGAATTGATAAACTCGAAGAAATTATTACCAACTTGGGGTCCAATTTTTCTCCCGTTAAAAACACCTCAAATCCTCCTCCTACCAAAGTTGCCAAATTTATCTATGTTCCTAAAAATAAGGGTGAATCTTCTGGTAAGAAAAATGAAGATCTCAAATCAATAAGTGTTCACCCCAACTTTTTAAATATCATTAAGGAACCTTTTGATACAAATGAATTTCTTGATTTTCTACCTAGGAGTTTGATCATTTGCAAGAATAAAGAACCTCCTAAGGGTTGTAAGTGTTCCATTTAAGAATTGCCTACCAAAGATGACAATACCTAGATCTATTCTTGTTTTTATGCCTAGCTAGGGGCGTTAAACGATAGCGCTTGTTGGGAGGCAACCAAATTTTATTTTTGTTCTTGTTTAGTAATAAATAAATCATATATCCTCTGTTATGGTTGTGTTTTTCATGTTTCAATTAGTGTTTGTGCCAAGTAAAGCCTTTAGGATCTTCTTGGATGATTGTTATTTGATCTTGCTAAAAAAACAGAAAGTATGCGCTCACGAGAATAATTTTCATTTTTTACCAGAGAGAGATAAAATACCAATTCCAACTGCATTAGATCAATATACAAATTATTTAGGACTTCCTAATTTCGAAGGATTTTTTGAGTTACATAAGTACTGGAAACCTACAGATTACTACAGACTATTTTGTTTTTTGACAGATTCTGTTTTTTCGTGTGTTGTTTGCTTATTTTGATGAATCTATGGCTAGTATCGGGGGGTATGAACCATAGAGAAGTTGGAATACAGTAGGTTTAACACCAATATAAATAAAGAATGAGTTCATTACAGTACCTTAAAGTGGTGGTTTGTTTTCTTATACTAACGGTGCTCATGAGATTTTATGTTGAGTTTTGTGATGTGAAGTTTTCATGTTTTTGGGTAAAGATTTGATGGATTTTGGAACAAGGATTAGCAAGAGCCTAAGCTTGGGGATTCCCAAGGCACCCCAAGGTAAAATTCAAGGACAACCAAAAGCCTAAGCTTGGGATGCCCCGGAAGGCATCCCCTCTTTCGTCTTCGTCTATCGGTAACTTTACTTGAGGCTATATTTTTATTCACCACATGATATGTGTTTTGCTTGAAGCGTCTTGTATAATTTGAGTCTTTGCTTTTTAGTTTACCACAATCATCCTTGCTGTACACACCTTTTGGAGAGACACACATGAATCAGAGTTTATTAGAATACTCTATGTGCTTCCACTACAAAAAAAATACACTTCTGTGATGATACGTGTTTGCCACAGTAGGTCACGTTTTCTGTCATGCATGTACATCCATAACAAAGTTATGACAGAATCAAGATAGCCATACCTGTGCTGTCGTAGAAGTGTTCCATGACATTACCAAAATTATCATCACGAAAGTGTCCACTTCCATCACGATAAATTGCGCATCACAGAAGTGCTTTCATCAAGGGTGACCAACACGTGGCATCCACCGTAACAGAACGTCGTTAAGCTACCGGGTCCGGTTTTGGATCCGATAACCCGTTAACAGCCCCGACCAATGGGGATTTTCCACGTGTAAAATCATCATTGCCTGGAGGAAACACGTGTCGGCTCACCGTTGGGACAGATGTCATCCACTCATTGGACCCAAAGTGCCTATGATACGTCGACATGTGGCACGGCCCAACAGAGGCCCATATAGGTTAAAAAGGCCGGCCCAGTCAAAGGCCCGTAGTACTTACTCAGGTACTAGCCCAATAATGGCCTGCTTAATAAAGGGCCATTTACAGCCCGAAGCCAGATCTGGCCCGTTAATTGTTCGCCGAATATTTGGGCCCATTTACGGCCCGAAGCCAGATCTGGCCTGTTAATTGTTCCCCGAATATTTGGGCCCAATTACAGCCCAGTGACTTTCGGCCTGTTAGAGGCCCGATGTAGACATGGGCCCATCTCAGCCCGCTGTGAATTTCGGCCTGGGAATGCCCGTGCTGCCCATGGACCATATATGGTCCGACAGGACATCGGGCCCACTAACGGCCCGTGATAAAGGTGTCAACAGTTAAGCCCAGCGTGACTTTGGGCCTGTTAAAGGCTTGTCGCATAATTCGGCCTGTTGATGTCTGTACTAAGCTTTCCGCCTCTTAAAGGCCCATGATATCAGTGGGCCAACTAAGGCCCGATATATGTTTCGGCCTGGTAACTGCCCGTGATATAACTAGGCCCAAAAAGGCCCGGTCTACATTTCAGCCTGCTGAAAGCCCGTCGACGACTAGTGAAAATTGAGGCCCAATATGCTTTTTGGCCTGCTAAAGGCCCATGGTTTCATCTGGGCCGTAACAGGCCAGTACAATATCCAGCCTGTTAATGGCCCAACTCTACCTGGGCCAAAATAAGCACTAGGTCCACAAAAGGCCCAACTAAAATATAGGCCGGTGTAAGTTGTGGGCCTCATGCAAAGTGTGAAGGCCCCAATGATTTGGGCCCATGAGAGATGCAGGCCGGCCCAATTGTGCCAGCTAAACACCTGGCCCGTTAGAAGGTGAATGTTTCGGCCCGGTCGACTACATCTAATTTCTTTCAGATAGCGAATGATGGCAGTAACTAGTAGGAATTAAGAACAAACCTACTCTATACAATAAAGAAATTACGGCATAGTAACTAAGAATAAACCTACACTATACAATAAAGGATTTATGGTATATTACATCCACTGGGCATCGAAGTTCGCCACCAGTGATCATAATGCGCAACGAAGAAGTAGATTACAAAAACTGGGCAGCATTGCAGCGTAACAAAATAATACTGAACCGAGACCACTTCCAAGACAGTTCAAGAAAGGTTAGCCTTGCACAGGAACTACTGCACAAGCTGCTGAGCAAGGTTGTGAGACCAGCCTAGCATGTCGGTCATAGCTTCCAGGTGTAGCTGTTTAGCGATGAGGTTCTCATTGGTGTTCTCCACAATATTTCTTAGAGATAGGACTTCAAGTCGAAGTTGAGTTGCAGAATGCCTTTCTGCTAGAACTTGGGACTGAAGAAGTCGAACCGATTCAGACAACGAATTATGTGAACTTGTCTGACTGCTAGTCTCAAGTAACTTGAACACTGCATCAAGACAAGACTTTGGGGTTGTCTCGCTATCTTCAAGATGTTTTTCCTTCTTTGCTGCAATATATGTTGGGTTTGTCTCACAGCCTTCAGCAGACTTGTGCATGCCATCAGGCATATCACCCTGAAACAAAGTAGAGAGATGAAAGGTTTTGTACGTGTATAAACAAAGATGATAACTGTGCTGTCAATTCCATCCAATTTCAAATTAGAAAATAAAGAGTAAGTTCAAAATATCAATAGCATAATTTGGCATTGTTCATAATGTGGGGAGCTTCACCACACTATTGGATTACCATGTCAACATAACAAGCATAGATGAAGGGCAAAGAAAATCATTGTATCTATTTTGGTTAATGTGCATGGCATGTTGTTCATATCATCAGCCACATTAGTAAGATAAAACAGGAGATGACAAGGTGCAAACGTGGGCTGCTTCACCACACACTGGATTATAGATCCACAAAAACAAGCATACATATAGGGAGTATTGAGTAATGTGCATGGTATGAATAAGGAATTTGGTTTTACAAGTAAAACTTAGAACTTACGGTTCTTGCGAACATGCATTTTGGTAGAAACAGCAAACTAAACAGCAGTAAATGATAGGGAGTATGAGCAAATTAAACAACAGTTGAGGATAAAGGCTTTAGAAGGACTGACTTACGTAACACCGGCTTTATAATGCCCTTCTCCATGTCAAGGGAAGGATAAATCAAGAATTTCAGCACATAATCTTCTTCATAAGCATTGCATGTACTCTATATTTTGTACAGAGTAATTATAGATATGATAATACTGGAAGGGATAGAGGATAATGAAGATAAGATGCAGATTGATGCTACATAATCAACTACCAATCCCTGGAAGTACAGGCATTACAGGACAAAATGTACTAACAAGAGCAATGGGCTACACTTTTGCACTGTCATTGTCTGAGTATTCTACTTTTTGGTAAGATTAAATATAGATCTGATCTTTTTTAGTAAATGGTGGGCGAGGGAGATAAGATGTAGAATGCTACACAATGAACCAATCCCTCTTCCCATAATACAAGAGTGTTTTGAACATTGGTGTACTGTACAAAACGTTCTTATATTATGGGATGGAGGGAGTAGTTGTTAATGAAAGTATAGTGATAGACGACGTTCAGTCCTTACAAGAGGACTGCAGAGCTAAACCTCTTCAAAAGCATTGGGTTGATTCTCAATTTATGTAAGAGTCCATACGGATCTTATAATGTCCACCAAATGGACGATAACGAGGCTAACATGTGCAGTGAAGCTACATAATCAAACAGCTATGAAAGTAAGTATGGTCATACAGGGCAAGAGGTACTCACAAGAGCAATGCAGTGTGCAACATAGTTGCGAGATTCTGTGGTCCCTTGAGAATGAATGTTCTTCTGCTAACAGTTTTCGTACAAGTGAGACGTTAAGGCAAATGCAAAAACGTAGTTCAAATTTTGATGTGGTATCATAGATAGTACCTTACGCTGCAGCCAAGACCAATGTGTAACAAGATTATTATAGTCACCGTTGGATAAATGTAGCACCAGAGACTTAACAGAAATTTCATTTAGAGGGTTGCCATCGAAGTGCGCTTGCCTCAGGTAGGAACGATACTTCATCAATGAGTGCTTGAAAAGCGCAAACAACCCTTGCTCGTCTTCACAATCCAGTTTGGTCCTCGGCTATTTAAAAGAATGAAATTTTGTGTCTTCTATCAGTAGAAACATATGCAGCAATGACCATGAATAACATTAGTACATTACTTACGCGTAAGTTGCGAAGAAAGACTGGAAATTGTTCTGTGTCTGCGCTATAATCTTTCCATGAAGGAAAGATGCGCACGAAGTTCCTAACAACAATATAAGCTTTGTCTTCTAAACTGGGAAGAAATGGAATAGGGGTCCTATTTGCTGCAATTGGGGCTCTCTCTGGTTCAAAAAGGGATTTGGAAACTGGATTTGGTGTATTCTTTGCTAGAATAGGGGGTTTTGCATCGTAGAGCTGGTGCTATGTCAACTGGCATAATCATAATGTTTGCTGTAGATGGGGTCTGCTGAGTTGGGGCATCAGAAATGACCTGTGTAGTAGGGCTAGAGTCTGCTAGAGTTGGGGTGTTTTGTGGGTCAGGTGATATTGCAACTACACCTAATGGGCTATTTGATTTATCAGGTGCCACTACCTTTTCCAAATACTTTCCTTGTGCTCCTCCACGATCAGCAATCACCCTCTTCCTTTTGTACGTCTAATACACAAGAACAACATTTGAATGGATAAATATGGTATGATGACAGATGGAATATGTATTGAAAATGGATAGACAGGGCGTATTCACATACACGATGTGTAAACTAAGCTAATGGCAATTCAACAAAGTAGAAGCAATGCAAAGCATCAGTTGCAAGATATGTGCGACAAATATAACCTTGGAAAGTTAGAGCAAGCACCTTGATGGGTGAATAAGATAGGGCATCTTCCTCTTACTCCTCCACTAGGGAGCTACATTGACTTAGATCTCCCTGTAGCTCAGAATCACTGTTAGGATCATATTCTGAGCATGAATCTGTAGGTGGAGAGCGTTTGCATTGCATTGCATCCAGACTTGATTTCATTCCCTTAATGCCAAGTTTGACAGCCATGGCATTGTTCTGCTTTATTCTTTTCATGCGTGCAAGCTCATAATCATTATGATGCTGTTTAGAATATGAGATTCATGAAAACATAAAAAGTAGTCAGATTATCTATGGAATGCATTGCGGATTCAACTTGAAGAGTGTCTCCCTATGAACCCCTACATATGCAAAGTTGACCCCCAACCATGCTGACCAGACCACACACAGAAATACAAACCCCTATGTCTCTATAATAGGCAGACATACATTTCAAAACTGAAGTAGGAACATTAGAATCATATGAAATTCGTATTTGAACAAATAAACTAAGGAATTATGAGTGGCATAATGTTTAGCTTCAAGGGTGGAGTGTTGGTAGTGCGACACAAAGCAAGTAGGCAGATTGTATTCCATGTAAAAGATCGAAGCTGGAAATGACACTTTCTTTCTATACCATGCAGTGTTTGTTGCCCACACATGATGGAAGAGATCACATAGAGAAATACTATTTACTCATGTCTACGGTTGCAGTATTTAGAAACAGGGTGGTCCACCCTAAAAGAATATTGACAAAAAATATGACAAGGCAAGCATAGATGTAGTGAATCAATCATTTACTTGTGAGCTTACTAGGACAAGTATGCAGAATTGTAACTGCAGTAAGAGACCATCCAAAATCTGAATCAAGAAGTTTGTCTAGCACTTATTGTTTGCAACTAATCGACGTGAATAATTGGATATTATAAAGAATGAGTAAGAAAGACAAGTAAAATTGTCAAGAAACCTGGCTTGCAGTAGTAATCTGGGTCAATGTCACTACGACAAATAATCCAAAATGACTAGTGTCTGTTCCTAGGGCCGGAATTTTGAAAACCCTGTGAACTTTATGTTGGGGAACGTAGTAATTTCAAAAAATTCCTACGCACATGCAAGATCATGGTGATGCATAGCAACGAGAGGGGAGAGTGTTGTCTACGTACCCTCGTAGACCGGCAACGGAAGCGTTGACACAACATAGAGGAAGTAGTCGTATGTCTTCCCGATCCGACCGATCCAAGTACCGAACGTACGGCACCTCCGAGTTCTGCACACGTTCAACTCGGTGACGTCCCTCGAGCTTCGATCCAGCCGAGTGTTGAGGGAGAGTTTCGTCAGCACGACAGCGTGATGATGTTGATGATGTTCTACTGACATAGGGCTTCGCCTAAGCACCGCTACGATATGACCGAGGTGGAATATGGTGGAAGGGGGCACCGCACACGGCTAAGGAACGATCACGAAGATCAACTTGTGTGTCATGGGGTGCCCCCTGCCCCCTGCCCCCGTATATAAAGGAGGGAGGGGGGAGGTGTGGCCAGCCCCTAGGGGTGCGCCTGGAGGAGTCCTACTCCCACCGGGAGTAGGACTCCCCCCTCTTGCCTTGTTGGAGAAGGAAAGGGGAAGGGGGAAAGAGGAAAGAGGAAAGGGGGGCGCCGCCCCCCTTCCCTGTCCTATTCGGACTAGGGGGGAGGGGGCGCGCAGCCTGCCCTGGCCGGCCCTCCTCTTCTCCCTTAGGGCCCAGGTAGGCCCATTAACCCCCCCCCCCTTCCGGTAACCCCCGATACTCCGGTAAAATCCCGATTTCACCCAGAATGATTCCAATATCCAAATATAGGCTTCCAATATATCAATCTTTATGTCTCGACCATTTCGAGACTCCTCGTCATGTCCGTGATAACATCCGGGACTCCAAACAACCTTCGGTACATCAAAACTCAAAAAACCCTAATTACGGTCGTCACCGAACTTTAAGCGTGCGGACCCTACGGGTTCGAGAACTATGTATACATGACCGAGACATGTCTCCGGTCCATAACCAATAGCGGAACCTGGATGCTCATATTGTCTCCCACATTTTCTACGAAGATCTTTATCGGTCAGACCGCATAACAACATACGTTGTTCCCTTTGTCATCGGTATGTTACTTGCCCGAGATTCGATCGTTGGTATCTCAATACCTAGTTCAATCTCGTTACCGGCAAGTCTCTTTACTCGTTCCGTAATACATCATCCCGCAACTAACTCATTAGTTTCAATGCTTGCAAGCCTTAAGTGATGTGCATTACCGAGAGGGCCCAGAGATACCTCTCCGACAATCGGACTGACAAATCATAATCTCGAAATACGCCAACCCAACAAGTACCTTCGGAGACACCTGCAGAGCACCTTTATAATCACCCAGTTACGTTTGACGTTTGGTAGCACACAAAGTGTTCCTCTGGTAAACGGGAGTTGCATAATCTCATAGTCATAGGAACATGTATAAGTCATGAAGAAAGCAATGGCAACAAACTAAACGATCAAGTGCTATGCTAACGGAATGGGTCAAGTCCATCACATCATTCTCCTAATGATGTGATCCCATTAATCCAATGACAACTCATGTCTATGGTTAGGAAACATAACCATCTTTGATCAACGAGCTAGTCAAGTAGAGGCATACTAGTGACACTCTGTTTGTCTATGTATTCACACATGTATTATGTTTCCGGTTAATATAATTATAGCATGAATAATAAAAATTTATCATGATATAAGGAAATAAATAATAACTTTATTATTGCCTCTAGGGCATATTTCCTTCAGTCTCCCACTTTCACTAGAGTCAATAATCTAGTTCACATCGCCATGTGATTTAATACCAATAGTTCACATCACCATGTGATTAACACCCATAGTTCACATCGACATGTGACCAACACCCAAAGGGTTTACAAGAGTCAATAATCTAGTTCACATCGCTATGTGATTAACACCCAAAGAGTACTGAGGTGTGATCATGTTTTGCTTGTGAGAGAAGTTTAGTCGACGGGTCTACCACATTCAGATCCGTAAGTATTTTGCAAATTTCTATGTCAACAATGCTCTGCACAGAGCTACTCTAGCTAATTGCTCCCACTTTCAATATGTATCCAGACTGAGATTTAGAGTCAACTGGATCAGTGGCAAAATTTGCATCGACGTAACCCTTTATGACGAACCTTTTGTCACTTCCATAATCGAGAAAAATATCCTTATTCCACTAAGGATAATTTTGACCAATGTCCAGTGATCTACTCCTAGATCACTATTGTACTCCTTCGCCAAACTCAGGGCAGGGTATACAATAGGTCTGGTACACAGCATGGCATACTTTATAGAACCTATGGCTGAGGCATAGGGAATGACTTTCATTCTCTCTCTATCTTCTGCCATGGTCGGGTTTTGAGTCTTACTCAATTTCACACCTTGTAACACAGGCAAGAACTCCTTCTTTGACTGTTCCAATTTGAACTTCTTCAAAACTTTGTCAAGGTATGTGCTTTGTGAAAGTGCAATTAAGCGTCTTGATCTATCTCTATAGATCTTAATGCCCAATATGTAAGCAGCTTCACCGTGGTCTTTCATTGAAAAACTCTTATTCAAGTATCCCTTTATGCTATCCAGAAATTCTATATCATTTCCAATAAGTAATATGTCATCCACATATAATATCAAAAATGCTACAGAGCTCCCACTCACTTTCTTGTAAATACAGGCTTCTCCAAAAGTCTGTACAAAACCAAATGCTTTGATCACACTATCAAAGTGTTTATTCCAACTCCGAGAGGCTTGCACCTGTCCATAAATGGATCGCTGGAGCTTGCACACTTTGTTAGCTCCCTTTGGTTCGACAAAACCTTCTAGTTGCATCATATACAACTCTTCTTCCAGAAATCCATTCAGGAATGCAGTTTTGACATCCATCTACCAAATTTCATAATCATAAAATGCGGCAATCGCTAACATGATTCGGACAAACTTAAGAATCGCTACGGGTGAGAAGGTCTCATCGTAGTCAATCCCTTGAACTTGTCGAAAACCTTTCGCAACAAGTCGAGCTTTGTAGACAGTAACATTACTATCAGCGTCAGTCTTCTTCTTGAAGATCCATTTATTCTCAATTGCTTGCCGATCAACGGGCAAGTCAACCAAAGTCCACCTTTGTTCTCATACATGGATCCCATCTCAGATTTCATGGCTTCTAGCCATTTTGCGGAATCTGGGCTCACCATCGCTTCTTCATAGTTCGTAGGTTCATCATGATCTAGTAGCATGACTTCCAGAACAAGATTACTGTACCACTCTGGTGTGGATCTTACTCTGGTTGATCTACGAGGTTCGGTAGTAACTTGATCTGAAGTTTCATGATCATTATCATTAGCTTCCTCACTTATTGGTATAGGTGTCACATAAACCTGTTTCTGTGATGTACTACTTTCCAATAAGGGAGAAGGTACAATTACCTCATCAAGTTCTACTTTCCTCCCACTCACTTCTTTCGAGAGAAACTCCTTCTCTAGAAAGGATCCATTCTTAGCAACGAATGTCTTGCCTTCGGATCTCTGATAGAAGGTGTACCCAACAGTCTCCTTTGGGTATCCTATGAAGACACATTTCTCCGATTTGGGTTCGAGCTTATCAGGTTGAAGCTTTTTCACATAAGCATCGCAGCCCCAAACTTTTAGAAACGACAACTTTGGTTTCTTGCCAAACCACAGTTCATAAGGCGTCATCTCAAAGGATTTTGATGGTGCCCTATTTAACGTGAATGCAGCCGTCTCTAAAGCATAACCCCAAAACGATAGTGGTAGATCGGTAAGAGACATCATAGATCGCACCATATCTAATAAAGTACGGTTATGACGTTCGGACACACCATTACACTGTGGTGTTCCAGGTGGCATGAGTAGTGAAACTATTTCACATTGTTTTAACTGAAGGCCAAACTCTTAACTCAAATATTTTACCTCTGCGATCATATCGTAGAAACTTTTATTTTCTTGTTACGATGATTCTCTACTTCACTCTGAAATTCTTTGAACTTTTCAAATCTTTCAAACTTGTGTTTCATTAAGTAGATATACTCATATCTTCTCAAATCATCTGTGAAGATTAGAAAATAATGATACCTGCCGCGAGCCTCAATATTCATCAGACCACATACATCAGTATGTATGATTTCCAACAAATCTGTTGCTCGCTCCATTATTCTGGAGAACAGAGTCTTAGTCATCTTGCCCATGAGGCATGGTTCGCAAGCATCAACTGATTCATAAAAAGTGATTCCAAAAGCCCATCAGCATGGATTTTCTTCATGCGCTTTACACCAATATGACCTAAACGGCAGTGCCACAAATAAGTTGCACTATCATTATTAACTTTGCATCTTTTGGCTTCAATATTATGAGAATGTGTATAACCACAATCGAGATCCAACAAACCATTTCACTGGGTGTATGACCATAGAAGGTTTTATTCATGTAAACAGAACAACAATTTATTCTCTTACTTAAATGAATAACCGTATTGCAATAAACAAGATCAAATCATATTCATGCTCAATGCAAACACCAAATAACACTTATTTAGGTTCAACACTAATCCCGAAAGTATAGGGAGTGTGCGATGATGATCATATCAATCTTGGAACCACTTCCAACACACATCGTCACTTCACCCTTAACTAGTCTCTGTTCATTCTGCAACTCCCATTTCGAGTTACTACTCTTAGCAACTGAACCAGTATCAAATACTGAGGGGTTGCTACGAACACTAGTAAAATACACATCAATAATCTGTATATCAAATATACCTTTGTTCACTTTGCCATCCTTCTTATCCGCCAAATACTTGGGGCAGTTCCGCTCCCAGTGACCAGTCCCTTTGCAGTAGAAGCACTTAGTCTCAGGCTTAGGACTAGACTTGGGATTCTTCACTTGACTAGCAATTTGCTTGCTGTTCTTCTTAAAGTTCCCTTTCTTTCCCTTTGCCCTGTTCTTGAAACAAGTGGTCTTGTTAATCATCAACACTGGATGCTCTTTCTTGATTTCTACCTTCATCGATTTCATCATCATGAAAAGCTCGGGAATCATTTTCATCATCCCTTGCATACTATAGTTCATCACGAAGTTCTACTAACTTGGTGATGGTGACTAGAGAATTATGTCAATCACTATTTTATCTGGAAGATTAACTCCCACTTGATTCAAGCGATTGTAGTACCCAGACAATCTGAACACATGCTCACTGCTTAAGCTATTCTCCTCCATCTTTTAGCTATAGAGGTTGTTGGAGACTTCATATCTCTCAACTTGGATATTTGCTTGAAATATTAACTTCAACTCCTGGAACATCCATATGATCCATGACGTTCAAAACGTCTTTGAAGTCCCGATTCTAAGCTGTTAAGCATGGTGCACTAAACTATCAAGTAGTCATCATATTGAGCTAGCCAAACGTTCATGACGTCTGCATCTACTCCTACAATAGGTCTGTCACCTAGCAGTGCATTAAGGACATAATTCTTCTGTGCAGCAATGAGGATAAACCTCAGCACGGATCCAATCCGCATCATTGCTACTAACATCTTTCAACTTAGTTTTCTCTAGGAACATATCAAAAATAAAACAGGGAAGCTAAACACGAGCTATTGATCTACAACATAGATATGCTAATACTACCAGGACTAAGTTCATGATAAATTTAAGTTAAATTAATCATATTACTTAAGAACTCCCACTTAGAAAGACATCCCTCTAATCTTCTAAGTGATCACGTGATCCAAATCAACTAAACCATAAGCGATCATCACGTGAAATGGAGTAGCTTTCAATGGTGAACATCAATATGTTGATCATATCTACTATATGATTCACGCTCGACCTTTTGGTCTCAGTGTTCCGAGGCCATGTCTGCATATGCTAGGCTCGTCAAATTTAACCTGAGTATTCTGCGTGTGCAAAACTGGCTTGCACCCGTTGTAGATGGACGTAGAGCTTATCACACCCGATCATCACGTGGTGTCTGGGCACGACGAACTTTGGCAATGGTGAATACTCAGGAGAACACTTTTATCTTGAAATTTAGTGAGAGATAATCTTCTAATGCTACCGTCAATCAAAGCAAGATAAGATGCATAAAAGATAAACATCAAATGCAATCAATATAAGTGATATGATATGGCCATCATCATCTTGTACTTGTGATCTCCATCTCCAAAGTACCGTCATGATCACCATAGTCACCGGTGCGGCACCTTGATCTCCATCGTAGCATCGTTGTTGTCTCGCCAATCTTATGCTTCAACGACTATCGCTACCGCTTAGTGATAAAGTAAAGCATTACAGGGCGATTGCATTGCATACAATAAAGCGACAACCATATGGCTCCTGCCAGTTGCCGATAACTTGGTTACAAAACATGATCATCTCATACAATAAAATATAGCATCATGTCTTGACCATATCACATCACAACATGCCCTACAAAAACAAGTTAGACGTCCTCTACTTTGTTGTTGCAAGTTTTACGTGGCTGCTACGGGCTTAGCAAGAACCGTTCTTACCTACGCATCAAAACCACAACGATAGTTTGTCAAGATGGTGCTATTTTAACCTTCGCAAGGACCGGGCGTAGCCACACTCGGTTCAACTAAAGTTGGAGAAACTGACACCCGCCAGCCACCTGTGTGCAAAGCACGGCGGTGAAACCAGTCTCGCGTAAGCATATGCGTAATGTCGGTCCGGCCCGCTTCATCCAACAATACCGCCGAACCAAAGTATGACATGCTGGTAAGCAGTATGACTTATATCGCCCACAACTCACTTGTGTTCTACTCGTGCATAACATCAACGCATAAAACCTGGCTCAGATGCCACTGTTGGGGAATGTAGTAATTTCAAAAAAATTCCTACGCACACGCAAGATCATGGTGATGCATAGCAACGAGAGAGGAGAGTTTTGTCTACGTACCCTCATAGACCGGCAACGGAAGCATTGACACAACATAGAGGAAGTAGTCGTACGTCTTCCCGATCCGACCGATCCAAGTACCGAACGTACGGCACCTCCATCAATATTAATCAAGCAGGACGTAGGGTTTTACCTCCATCAAGAGGGCCCGAACCTGGGTAAAACATTGTGTCCCCTGCCTCCTGTTACCATCCAGCCTAGACGCACAGTTCGGGACCCCCTACCCGAGATCCGCCGGTTTTGACACCGACATTGGTGCTTTCATTGAGAGTTCCTCTGTGTCGTCGCCGTTAGGCTCGATGGCTCCTCCGATCATCAACAACGATGCAGTCCAGGGTGAGACTTTTTTCCCCGGACAGATCTTCGTATTCGGCGGCTTTGCACTGCGGGCTAATTCGCTTGGCCATCTGGAGCAGATTGAAAACTACGCCCCTGGCCATCAGGTCAGATTTGGAAGTTTGAACTACACGGCTGACATCCGCGGAGACTTGATCTTCGACGGATTCGAGCCGCAGCCGGGCGCGCCGCACTGTCATGATGGATATGACCTAGCTCTGCCGCCAAACAGTACCCCAGAGGCCACGCCCGCATCAGCTCCGACCCTTAGCTCGGAGCCAACTGCACCAATCGAGGACGGGTGGCTACACACCACCTCAGGGGCTGCAGTCTCAATGGCGATCGAGCCGAACACCAGCCTAATCCTCTGCGAAGCTCGTGACACCAAGGCGCCAGACTCTTTTCCGGACTCCGAACCGTCCACGCCTCTACCAATCGCATCCGATTGGGCGCCGATCATGGAATTCACCACCGTGGATATCTTTCAGCACTCGCCCTTCGGCGACATTCTGAATTCACTAAGGTCTCTCTCTTTGTCATAAGAGCCCTGGCGGGACTACGACCAACAGGATTGGGATGTGGACGACGAAGAAATTCGACGCCCACCCACCACCCACTTCATAGCCACTGTCGATGATTTAACCGACATGCTCGACTTCGACTCCAAAGACATCGACGGTATGGACAACGATGTAGGAGACGAACATGAACCAGCGCCTATAGGGCACTGGAAAGCCACCTCGTCATATGACATATACATGGTGGATACACCCAAAGAAGGCAATGGCGACGAGATAACAGAGGATGACCCCTCCAAGAAGCAACCCAAGCGCCGACGTTAGCGGCGCCGCTCTAAGTCCCGCCAAAGCAAAAGTGGTGATACCGACACAGGAGATAATAACACTCTGGATAATGCCGAAGACAACAACAATCCCCTCCAGCAAGATTTAGAGCAGGAGGATGGAGAAGCCAGCCCTCCTGAGAGAGCGACAGACAGAGAGGATGAAGATAACAATTACATGCCCCCTCCGAAGATGAGGCAAGCCTCGGCGATGATGAATTCGCCGTACCAGAGGATCCCGTCGAACAAGAGCGCTTCAAGTGCCGGCTTATGGCCATGGCAAATAGCCTCAAGAAAAAGCAGCAGCAGCTTGAAGCTGATCAAGATCTGCTAGCTGACAGATGGACTGAAGTCCTCGCGGCCAAGGAATATAAACTCAAGCGCCCCTCCAAGAATTACCCAAAGTGCAGGTTACTACCCCGACTGGAGGAAGAAGCGTATGATACGGCTGATCGGCCACCTCGTGGCCACGATAGAGAGGCATTCCATCCAAAAACTCAACCTCCACCCCGATGCCATTCACATAAAAAGTCCTGGGGAGATACGCCAGACCTGCGGGACATATTGGAGGACAAAGCAAAACATGCAAGATCGATATACGGATCACGAAGGCGCACCACTCTGCGAGACGATAAACGTCATGTCAGATACAGTAAAAGCAAATCCGGCCGGGCCAAACACAGCGGGCAAGACCCATTCGAGTTGCGTCGCGATATAGCCCAATACAGAGGCGCCGCACACCCCTTATGCTTCACAGACGAAGTAATGGAACATCAATTCCCAGAGGGTTTCAAACCTGTAAGTATTGAATCATACGACGGCACAAGAGATCCCGCAGTATGGATCGAGGATTTCCTCCTCCACATCCACATGGCCCGCGGTGATGACTTACACGCCATCAAATACCTCCCACTAAAGCTCAAAGGACCAGCGCGGCATTGGCTTAACAGCTTGCCAGCGGACTCCATTAGCTGTTGGGAGGATCTGGAAGCCGCATTCCTCGACAACTTTCAGGGCACTTATGTGCAACCACCAGACGCCGATGACTTGAGCCACATAATTCAGCAGCCAGAAGAGTCGGCCAGGCAATTCTGGACTCGGTTCCTTACAAAGAAAAACCAAATCGTCGACTGTCCGGATGCAGAGGCCTTAGCGGCTTTGAAACACAACATCCGAGACGAGTGGCTAGCCCGGCACCTTGGTCAGGAAAAGCCGAAATCTATGGCAGCTCTCACGACGCTCATGACCCGCTTTTGTGCGGGAGAAGACAGCTGGCTGGCTCGCAGTAATAACATATCAAAGAACCATGGTACCTCAGATACCAAGGACGGCAATAGTAGGTCACGTCGCAACAAACATAAGCGCCGCATTAACAGTGAAAATACCGAGGATACGACAGTCAATGCCGGATTCAAAGGCTCTAAACCCGGTCAGCGGAAAAAGCCATTCAAACAAAGTACGCTGGGTCCGTCCAGCTTGGACCGTATACTCGATCGCTCGTGTCAAATACACGACACCCCAGACAAGCCAGCCAATCACACCAACATGTATTGTTGGGTGTTCAAGCAGGCCGGCAAGTTGCTTGCCGAAAACAAAGACAAGGGGCCGCATAGCGATGACGAGGGGGAATCACGGCAACCACACACTGAAGGATAGAAGAGGTTTCCCCCACAAGTGCAGACGATGAACATGATATACGCAACCCACATCCCCAAGAGGGAGCGGAAGCGTGCGCTCAGGGACGTATATGCGTTGGAGCCAGTCGCCCCAAAGTTCAACCCTTGGTCCTCCTGTCCGATAACCTTCGATCGCAGGGACCACCTCACTAGTATCCGTCATGGCGGATTCGCCGCACTAGTCCTAGACCCAGTCATTGAAGGATTTCACCTCACTCGAGTCCTTATGGATGGTGGTAGCAGCCTGAACCTGCTTTATCAGGACACAGTGCGCAAAATGGGTATAGAACCCTCAAGGATCAAACCCACAAAAACGACCTTTAAAGGCGTCATTCCAGGTGTAGAGGGCCATTGCACAGGCTCAATTACACTGGAAGTGGTCTTCGGATCCCCAGATAACTTCCGAAGTGAAGAGTTAATCTTTGACATAGTCCCGTTAAGTAGTGGTTATCATGCGCTGCTCGGGCCAACCACATTTGCTAGATTCAATGCGGTACCACATTATGCATACCTCAAGCTCAAGATGCCAGGACCTCGCGGAGTTATTACAGTCAATGGAAACACAGATCGCTCTCTCCGAATAGAGGAGCACACTTTGGCCCTCGCAGCAGAAGTGCAAAGCAGCCTCTCAAGGCAATCAACCAGTTCGTCGCTTCAAAGCCCGGACACCTTCAAGCGCGCTCGGAGCAATCGGCAAAATGACCGCCTGGCACTATCTGAGCTCGCGTAGCAATACGGCAAACACCCAAATCCCAGCCCAACGGCAAAACTCGTGCCACGCGTACATAATTACGCACTAAAAACACCATGGGCACAGGTGGGGACGGGGGGCAAAACTGCAGCACGCCCCAAGACGCGGCTTAAACCGCACTAGGGGCTTCCCGTTTTGTAATTTTTCTCTTTTTTCAGGACCTTAATCTATGGAAACACTGTCCGGCAACACTATTTCCGAACACATGATGCAGCAACCAAGGAGGCAACCAGCTACGTCATACCACGGAATTCCCAGGTGGATTACAGTAATGAGCGAAATATTCGATTTCATATCATTCCTCAGCTTGCCCTTGGAAGGGACATAGTCCTACTCTTTGCTTATCACACTATCTATATCACTCTGCTTTAACGCAATTTTTTGAATAAACAATGCATGACATTACGACTATTATTGCATTTTTGTTATATATATATGTGTGTGTGTGTGTGTGTTCATTAATGATGCCTTGCAACCGTACACTTTGGTACGGCTAATACACCAGGGGCTTACGTACCCCACAATATGGTGTGAAAAGTCCGAACACTTTCACAAGTGCGGCACCCCGAACTTATAGCATTATATGCATCAGCTCCAAATCATGTCTTTGGTCAAATGTTGGGTTTGCCCGGCTCCTATGTTTTGGTACCTTACGTTCCGCTCCATCGGCTAAGGTAGCGCTAGGAGAACTACTGCGATTGTGAACCGGTTCTGCCGGGCTTAGCACCTCAGTAGAGAAAGCTAAAACTGATTGTCATGATAAGGCGAGAGACTGGTCGCTGTTCGGCGAGGTTTTCGAGTCCCTAAAGACTTATGCCTCTTAGGGAGAGGGGCCGGCCCTATCCGGCTTAAAGGCGTGTATCGCGTCCCGAATTCGGCCTTCCGAATAACAGGGGCTTCGCCGAAATTTAAAATTATAGAATTTTATGGCTAAGTGAGAGTGATAAAGCATTATTAGTCCGGTTGCCTTATTCGTTGTGCTGAGCACCTCCCTCGAAGGACCCAAATATGGGAACAAGAGTGCTCAGGTTTATCCCGAACACCCCAGCACTCGTGGCATGGGGGCAGATGCCGAGGACTAGCCATCTCTCAGATTGATAAACGGCCAAACAGAAGGTAATATTTTAAATTCAAACAAGCGTTGCATAGCGCATATGAAACAAGTTTTCATAAATACAAGATAAAACGAGCAAGTATCACTCAAATATTACATCTTTTGAACACTCGTCCGCTATGAGACGGGCACCCGGCAGAACACCCTCGTAGTACATCTCGGGCTGGCGGTGCTCCTTGCCCTCCAGTGACCCCTCCTTGATCAGCTTCACAGTGTCTACCTTGACCCACTGCAATTTCACACGGGCGAAAGCCCGGCATGCACCCTCAATGCAGACAGATTGCTTGACGACCTCCAGCCGCGGACAGGCATCCACAAGCCGCCTCACCAGGCAGAAGAAGCTGTTCGGAAGGGCGTCGCCAGGCCATAGCCAGACTATAAAGCCCTTCATGGCCTGATCGGCCGCCTTATGTAGCTCGACCATCTACTTCAGCTAGTCGCTCATTGGCATTGGGTGTTCGGCCTCAGCATACTGAGACCAGAACAACTTCTCCGTTGAGCTTCTGTAACGCCCCGAGACCGATGTGCCAGGTGTCCTCCAGTTATTCGCAGTTGTTGCATTGTCATTACTTGTGTGTCATGCATTGCATATCATGTCATCATGTGCATTTCATTTGCATACATGTTCGTCTCATGCATCCGAGCTTTTTCCCCATTGTCCGTTTTACAATCTGGCGCTCCTATGTCACCCGGCGTCCGTTTCTACCTCTTTTCATGTGCGGGTGCTAAACGTTTTCGGATTGGACCGAGACTTGTCATGCCGCCTTGGTTTACTACCGGTAGACCGCTTGTCAAGTTTCGTGCCATTTGGACTTCGTTTGATACTCCAACGGTTAACCGAGGAATCGGAAAGGCCTCGTGTGTGTTGCAGCCCAACACCCTTCCAAAGTGGCCCAAAACCCACCTAAACCCACTCCATCATCTCGGTCGTTCGATCACGATCGCGTGGCCGAAAACCGCACCTCATTTGGACTCTCCTAGCTCCCTCTATCTATATATATGTGGCTCTCCCCGAATTTTCGCGCAGTCCAAACCCTAGCCATCTCCCTCCTCGCGCCGCACCGGACATGTCCAGCCCCGCCGGCCACCTCGCTCCGACGAATCACGTCGTGCCATGTCACCCTCCCCGCCGTCGCACCCAACCGGAGGCCGTCACCTGTCCCCGCCCTCTCTCTCCTCCCGCCGCCGAGCCCGCTGGCCCAGATCTGGCCCTCGCGGAGCCGAACCGGGCCGGGATCCCCGCGCTGCGCCGCCCGGTGTCTTCTCCGCTTCCGGTCACCGGGGTTCGCGCCGGCCACCACGCCCTTTGCCGGCCCGCCGCCTGTGATCGCCGGCACACCATCGCGTCCCCGCCGCCTGCGCCTTCGCCGCCCTCGCCAGTCACCGGCGCCGCCCTGCACCGCGGTGCCCCGCTCCAGCTTCCCCGCCCCGGCGCAGCGTGTCCTGTCCTCCGCTTGTCCCCGCCGGCATCTGCTCGCCGGAGCACCGGCGCCCGATCCACGTCGCCCCCGTTGACGTCCCCCGTGGACCTCGCTGAGGCCCAGATCTGTCGGCCCACCTTCCTCTTCCTCCTTCCTGGGCCGAGCCCAGTGGTGAGCCTCTCCTATTCCCCGCCTGTGCGAATAATAGTTATCCAGCGCTCGTCATGTTTTTTTGGGAAAACTGCTAAGTCCCCAGATTCCAGATTCATGTGCCTCTTTTCATCATGCCATAACTCATCATCCGTGGTTCTGATTCGTGCGTGTGGCATATCAAAATGGTCGTCTCGACGAGTACATCATTTCATCTCATTGCATCATTTTCATTTGAGCTCATATTGATGCCCGAACTGCTGTTGGAAGAGGGCTATGTGGTGATTTGTCCGATCTGTTTCAGCAAATAGCTATTTGTCATTTTTGCCATGATTAATGTGTGCATGATATGACCCTAAGCTCTACATGTGTTTTGTTATATGCCATGCCATCTTTACAGAGGTTCTTGCCATGTATTTTTGTGATATTTGTGGTGAATAGCACAAGCTTACAAAGTAGCGTAATCGGTAAGCTGATTTCAGGGACTTAGAATTTCACTAAGTCCTTGTCCTGATTTTGTTGTTATGCCTTATGTTCATGTTGTTCCCTAGTGATCCGTGCCTCTTTTGAGGATGATCACTAAGGATGTTTTGTTAACATTGTGGTGCTCTATCCATCCATATCTTTGTTTGCATTTATGGAGAACCCTAGCTTGAGTCAATCGAGATCTAATTTTTCTATAAAGTTAATCCTGGTAGATTGTTGACATGTTTAGCGATTTTGCCGAGGATGTTGCTATTGATCCGTGCATGCTATGTTATTATTCTTGCCATGTCTAGATTCTATGCCATGTATTCTTGTTGGGTGTATGCTTAGTTTGTCATGCCATGCTCTGTAGCGAGTGCATCGAGTTCGTGAACATGCCTACTCGTTAACTGATTTGCATGCTCCAGTTTTTTCGCTAAGTCTGAGATCTGTTTATGTTTTTGCCATGTTCACATGCTTGCAATTGTATTTTCTGATCCCTTTTGGCTCAAGGTCACTAAGGGACTTTTGTTAAGTGCTTTGAGTAGCTTCATTCCATGCCATGCTTTTCCATGTTAAGTTCTGTAGCATGTAGTTTTCATGCTCTAAAGTGTCCTTCCTGATGAAAATTCCAGACTTGTGTTAATTTCACTTTGTCTGAAACCTGTTATCGTTTGCACTTTTGCCATGCTTGTTTGAACCTGTTATTGAGTGAATTAGCCGTAGCTCAGTGTTTATCTTTTGTTAAGCTTCTTGAGTGGATCCCTGCCATGTATTTTGTTGCCATGTTTGAGTGTTGTAGTATATTTATCTTGATGCATTTAGATGGCTACTTGCTGTTTATCGCAGACCGGTGCCATATTTGTTTTGCTTGCCATTTCCAAACCGTGCATCCGACTCCGGTGATCCTTATATCGATTTCAACCGAAATCACCTCACCTTTCCAGTGGCACTCTTGGATTTCCAAGTTGAGGCCAGGTTCATCATTCCTTTCCAAATCATGCATATGCATCGCATACCGCATCCCGCATATCATGCCTTGTTCATGTGTTGGTTGTTTACTATGTTGTGTGCTTCTTTCCAGTGTTGCTTCTTCGGGTTGGTTCCGGTAACGTCACGTTTGTGAGGACCCGTTCGACTACGTCCGTTTGTCTTCTTCATGGACTCGTTCTAGTTCCTTGCGGGATTTCAAGCAAGATGACCATACCCTCGAAATCACTTCTATCTTTGCTTGCTAGTTGCTCACTCTTTTGCTATGCCTATGCTGGGATACCTACCACTTGCTTATCATGCCTCCCATATTGTTAAGCCAAGCCTCTAACCCACCTTATCCTAGCAAACCATTGTTTGGCTATATTACCGCTTTGCTCAGCCCCTCTTATAGCATTGTTAGTTGCAGGTGAAGATTGAAGTTTGTTCCTTGTTGGAACATGGAGATGTTGTTCCTTGTTGGAACATGTTTACTTGTAGGGATATCACAATAACTCTTATCTAATTAATGCATCTATATACTTGGTAAAGGGTGGAAGGCTCGGCCTTATGCCTGGTGTTTTGTTCCACTCTTGCCGCCCTAGTTTCCGTCATATCGGTGTCATGTTCCCGGATTTTGCGTTCCTTACGCGGTTGGGTTATAATGGGAACCCCTTGACAGTTTGCCTTGAATAAAACTCCTCCAGCAAGGCCCAACACTGGTTTTACCATTTGCCACCTAGCCTTTTCTTTCCCTTGTGTCGGCCGGCTCAAGGGTCATCTTATTTTAACCCCCCCGGGCCAGTGCTTCTCTAAGTGTTGGTCCAACTGAGCGATGTCTGAGGCTACCAGGGGCAACTCTGGGCTGGCTTACCCAACGTCTTGCTCATCCAGTGTGCCCTGAGAACGAGATATGTGCAGCTCCTATCGGGATTTGTCGGCACATCTGGGTGGTCTTGCTGGTCTTGTTTTACCATTGTCGAAATGTCTTGTAACTGGGATTCCGAGCCTGATCGGGTCTTCCCGCTAGAAGGAATATCCTTCGTTGACCGTGAGAGCTTGTGATGGGCTAAGTTGGGACACCCCTGCATGGTTTTGAACTTTTGAAAGCCGTGCCCACGGTTATAGGAAGATGGGAATTTGTTAATGTCCGGTTGTAGAAATCCTAAAGTTGATCTTTATTAAAATACATCAACCGCGTGTGTAACCGTGATGGTCTCTTCTCGGCGGAGTCCGGGAAGTGAACACGGTGTTGGAGTTATGTTTGACGTAGGTTGTTCTAGGATCACTTCTTGATCATAGTTCATCGATTGTGCTTTGCCTTCTCTTCTCGCTCTCATTTGCGTATGTTAGCCACCAAATATGCTAGTCGCTTGCTGCAGCTCCACCACATAACTTTTACCCTTCTTATAAGCTTAAATAGTCTTGATCGCAAGGGTGTGAGATTGCTGAGTCCCCGTGACTCATAGATACTTCCAAAACGAATTTACAGGTGCCGATGAAACCGGGCAGGTGACGCAACCAAGCTCAAGGAGGAGCTCGATGAAGATCTTGTCCTTTGTGTTGTTTCGTTCTAGTTGATCAGTAGTGGAGCCCAGTTGGGGTCGATCGGGGACCGTGTCGCACGTAGGGGTTGATCTTTATTTTGGTACCGTAGTTGGACCATGAGTGTATTGGATGATTGTAATGTTATTCATGTAATTGTGTGAAGTGGCGAGTGTAAGCCAACTATGTATCTCTTTCCCTTATGTATTACATGGGTTGTGTGAAGATCACCTCTCTTGCGACATTTCTTTCAATGCGGTTATGCCTCTAAGTCGTGCTTCGACACGTGGGAGATATAGCCGCATCGAGGGCATTACATCTTCCATCCTCGGCCTGGTAAAATTGTGCGGCATCGGACACGCTGCAGGGCAAATCTGCGAATGCTCTTGGAGAGCTCCGGATTCGGGTAAGAAATCGGTAATTTACTTTTACATGCTTGCTTTGCATATAGAAAGCCTTACCCGCCGCTATCTTCTTCATTGTGTCGATCTCCTAGAGGGCCCTTTGGGCTTCGGCCTTGGCACTTTTTGCGCTCTCGAGGGCCATGGCAAGCTCAGACTCCTGCGTCTTTGAGTCAAGCTCCAACGCCTCGTGCTTCGCCACGAGAGCCTGGAGCTCTTGCTGCACCTCGCCCACCCGAGCCTCGTGCTTCTCTTGCTCGGTGCGCTCCTTGGCCGCGTTATCTTCGGCCTTGGTTAGCGCTTGCTTCTGGGTCGCCACCTCGATCGTGGCCCCTGGCGAATATACAATGATCCTGTCATTTTGTAATCGCTTCTTCTTTATACATACATATCTATAGACAGGGTATTACTTACCCTTGTTCTCCTCGAGCTGCCTCTTGACAAGGCTGAGCTCTTTCCTGGACCCCTCGAGGTCCTGCTTCAGTACGGCGACCTCCGCAGTCAGTGCGGTGGACGCCAGTAGCGAAGCCTGCAAATGCATATTGACATACTTATATTAGACTCCTGCGATATTATTTGATCCTCTGTTCAGCTTTTCTTTGTGAACACCGAACAAAGCATCAGCGGCTACTGTCTATGCGGTAATATTTCTACTACATTTTAAAACACTTACCTCAAAGCCTGTTAGAAGGCTGGCACAGGCTTCAGTCAATCTGCTCTTGGTGGACTGAACCTTCTGGATCACCGCACTCATGATAGTGTGGTGCTCCTCGTTGATAGAAGCGCTGCGAAGCGCTTCCAGCAGATTCTCCGGCGCCTCTGGATGGACAGAGGGCACCGGCACAGGCGTCTTGCCCCTCTTAGAAGGAGGCCGCCTGCCCGAGCCCAGAACCACTGGAGGTTCCGGCGCCATGTTCGGCTGAAGGCCGAACTCGGAGCTCTCAGGGGCCCCGTCCTCTCGGCTCCCGGAGTCTGGAAGGTCGCCTTGAGGCGCCTCCAGGACAGTCTCCCCTCGACCCGATGCCTCTTGAGACAGCACCTCGGCGTCGTCAGCATGATGAGGGGAGGTGGCGGTCGGGACTGGATCGCTATCCATGTCCGACGAGCCCAGGGAGCCGTCCGATGATACATCAATACTAGCTCGTGGCGGCCTGCATAATCATCTTCGGCGTTAGCGAAAGCAGTGCGACAAAGGAATGCTATGAGTTACTCTGGTATCCGAATACTTACGATTTCCCCGGGGGCTTGGCCCTGGGCAACCACTCGTCTTTGCCTTCGTCGGCGGCGGTGGAACTGTCCGGAAGGAGAGTCCATCCCTTCATGGACCCTTCGGCCCCCCCGGTTGGGGCGGCCTTCCTTTTCTTATCTCCCCCAGATAGAGGGGGAGCATCTTCTTCTTCTTCCTCGTCTTCGAGGGAGGAGTGCGCCAAAGAGTCATCGTACGGAGAGTCCGACGACGCCTGGCGTCGGGAACTCTTTCGGGTTCCCTTGGCCTTCTTGGTCTTCTCCGGCACCGTATAAGGGGCCGGAGTCAGCATCTTCGCTAGAAGAGCGTCTGCTGGGCCTTCGGGCAAAGGAGCTGGATAGTCAATCTGTCTAGCCGTCTCCTGCCAGTCCTGTCAAAGGTACGGGAGTTTAGATCCCGCATGGAGTCAATCTATAAGAAATAAGTATCCTATGAAAGGTAAAGCAGCTTACCGCACTGGCTTGGCGCTTCGCGCTGAATCCGCGATCCTCAGTAATGGGAGGGGGGACCTCGGCTCTTTTGAATAGCACCCTCCAGGCATCTTTGTGAGTTGTGTCGAAGAGCCTGTTCAGAGTTCGATGCTGCGCCAGGTCGAACTCCCACAAGTTAAACTCCCGTTGTTGGCACGGGAGGATCCGGTGGTGGAGCATGACCTGGACCACGTTGACAAGTTTGAGCTTCTTGTTCACCATGTTTTGAATACATGTTTGGAGTCCGATCAGCTCTCCCGAACTACCCCGGGGACAGGCCCTTCTCTTTCCAGGAGGTGAGCCGCGTGAGGATGCCAGATCGGAACTTGGGGGCCGGTGACTATGCAGGGTCGACCGGCTCGGTGATGTAGAACCACCCCGATTGCCACCCCTTTATGGTTTCCACAAAGGAGCCCTCGAGCCATGTTACGTTGGGCATCTTGCCCACCATGGCGCCTCTGCACTCGGCCTGGCGGCTGCCCACAACCTTCGGCTTGACATTGAAGGTCTTCAACCAAAAGCTGAAGTGAGGATTGATGCGGAGGAAGGCCTCGCACATGACGATAAACGCCGAGATGTTGAGGATGAAGTTCGGGGCCAGATCGTGGAAATCCAGGCCGTAATAGAACATGAGCCCCCGGTCGAATGGGTGGAGAGGGAATCCCAGTCCGCGGAGGAAATGGGTGAGGAACACTACCCTCTCATGGGGCCTGGGGGTGGGGATGAGCTGCCCCTCATCTGGGAGCCGGTGCGCGATGTCGTCGGGCAGGTATCCAGCTCTCCTCAGCTTCTTGATGTCTCCCTCCGTGACGGAGGAGATCATCCACCTGCCTCCCGCTCCGGACATGGTTGGAGAAGGTTGAGGCGGGAAGTGCGGACTTGGGCGCTAGAGCTCGAGTGTGCGAAAACGGATGAGCAAAGGAGGAAGAAGGCGTGGATAGAAAGGTGAATCATTATCCCTTTATATGGGCAGACGAAACTAAGCGTCCCCACTTGCCTGGTAAAACTCGCTCATCCCCCAAGCGCTGTAATCGATGGCGCGGTTGGGTTACCCACGCCCGTATTGATGAGAATCCCGTAATAAGGGGGCACGATCTCTGCTTTGACAAGACGTGTCGAAAAACTGCCTCGCGTTATGTGCAGGGCTAGTTAAAGGAAACGGTTCGAATAATCACCAGGCCATGACATAACGTCATGCTGTCAAAACAAGTCAGCAAATTAGATTTGCGAAAATATTATTCTCTCTACGGTGGTATGTGGAACTTATTTTGCAGGGATGGACACTATCCTCGTATTCAAATTCTTCTGTGATGTATTCAGAGAAGGAACCCGCCTTGCAATGTCGAAGACAATAGTACGCGCCGGACTCATCGTCATTGAAGCCTGGTTCAGGCGCTACTAAGGGAGTCCTGGATTAGGGGGTCTTCGGACAGCCGGACTATCTCCATTGGCCGGACTGTTAGACTATGAAGATACAAGATTGAAGACTTCGTCTCGTGTCCGGATAGGACTCTACTTGGCGTGTAAGGCAAGCTAGGCAATACGGATATGGATATCTCCTCCTTTGTAACCGACCTTGTGTAACCCTAACCCTCTCCGGTGCCTATATAAACCGAAGGGTTTTAGTCCATAGGGCAACAACCATAACATACAATCATACCATAGGCTAGCTTCTAGGGTTTAGCCTCTCTGATCTCGTGGTAGATCTACTCTTGTACTACCCATATCATCAATATTAATCAAGCAGGACGTCGGGTTTTACCTCCATCAAGAGGGCCCGAACCTGGGTAAAACATTGTGTCCCCTGCCTCCTGTTACCATCTAGCCTAGACGCACAGTTCGGGACCCCCTACCTGAGATCCTTCGGTTTTGACACCGACAACGATGACCATGGATGTGGTGGAGGACGGCGGCGATGGATGTGGTGGAGGACGGCGGCGATGGATGGGGTGTCGGACGGAGGATGGTATGGGGATGGTATTCTAGTGCAGACGGTGTATGAATGGGAAAATGGAGGGAGAGGTACGGGGAACCATATTTTTGGGACGCGCCTGTTTGAAATATGGGAAAGTTACGAACTTAGATCCCATTTAAAATTTGGACGTCTCATCGGTTGGGGATACAATGGTAATCTCGCATCTCACCAATATTTGCCCAGAGCAATTTCGGGCGAGGAGAGGGTGGTTGGCACCCATGGTTGGCGCCATGGTGTATGAACGGGGCTGACAGGTAGGGTGGTCGTGTCACATCTGAGTGAAGTTACAAACCTGCCCCTATTGAAAATATTTGCCTACATCGATTTCTGCCGAGTCGAGTTTGTTTTGCCGCCCACCATGTATGAACGGGGAAATGGAGGGAGAAACAGAGGTCTTTCGGACGATCAAGAATCAAATGTGTTTGGCCGCCCATGTTTGGCGCCCACCGCGTCGGAATGGGCTCAGAGGTGGTCGTGTCATGTCTAATTGAAGTTACTATCCTACCCCTATTTAGAGCAGTGGAAATCAGGCTGATGGATTGTCCGTGTAATGGGTAGACAGTAATTTCCATCTCCCAAACACTTGGCTTCGGGCAGCCGACGTGGGAGTGGACATTTTGCCGCTTCTTTCGAATTTTGGGACAATAAGCATCCACGTTTACCCTGGCAACTAAATTTGAATCCATTTTGTATTCCTATATTAATCTTTATAAATCATTCTATGTGTTTTATATATCTTCAAAAGGACGACAAAGATGTATTCCACTCTCATATATGAATATGGTTTACAAATGCCGATACTGAAATTCAGAAGCTAGAATCCAGTTTAAGGTGAATTCGAATATTTGGAACACTTCATGTCCAACTCAAATGTCACACGCAGCATAATGTGTACTCCCATTTAGATATGTACACAAGCGATGTATCAAGATTCAAATACCGAGTCAATCAACCAAGAATGTACAGAACTAACAGACATATAAACTCTTATAGAGTATATGGATCAACAATATCAACTAACATACATAAGCCAGTCTGCTGTACTTTTCTTTGCTACAACAGCATCCTTTTTTCAGCCAAGCTACTAGAGCATCTTGGCCCTTTACGATGCGTGCCACTTATGGTCCATCTATACTACTATTATTGTTGAATGCACATTCAGCCCGATTGGCATATTTGTAGGTCTGGCACATCAATCAAAATGAAATGTCTTCGAGTCTTATCAATTAATACAGACTTGTGCTCAAATAAAATTACAAACAAAAAAACAAAAAAACAATTATTAAATGATCTCTAAAACAAATGGTTTGATTGATTACATGAACAAACAACACAAAGGTTATTCAATGATGGAAAGAACATTGACCTATGATTTACCAAGTGGGAATTTAATTTCCTTTTTTCCTTCAGGGCCTTAACAATGTGGTCAGTCTCAGCTTGCTTCGTTTTGAAATCCACCAAATATTTAATGGTTGTCTTGAGTACTGCTACTAATTGTGCTGTTTGCTTCCTCGACATGTCAACTTCATATCTAAGTGCAGAAGCAGAATCTCTTTCTACCACTAGTTTAGCCTCTAGAGCATCAGCATTTGGCAATTCATAATGCACGATTGGGCTGGTGCCACTGCTGTGGGGTGATACAACGTCCATGGGGACCTCGCTCTTTGATCTTGGGCTAACCTGTTTTGCCATTAAAGTTCCGATTGGATTCAGAAAAGTTGAAGTTAGCAAAACATCTCAACTGGGAGTTATAACAACAAACCAGTTAAACAAACAAGGAATTAAAGAGTTTCAATTCGATGCTGAAAAGTAGTTATTAACATCATTGTAACCCGTTGTTGAAGTAGCAAAGCAGTTAAACAAACAAGTAGCTATTTAAGTTCAGGCAAACAGGTAATTCTTAATAGTAAGTATCAAACACATAGATAGGCTCAGTCTATAATAGGATTAACAGGCTGTGGCATTATGTAATCAGTAGAAAACTAAATTAAGCCAAGCAACGTAATTAAACAATTTTTCAATAAGTGGCTAACTAAAATTCCGAGAAGCAGGTAACTGGACTTACGCTAGTTCTTTGTATAGGCACACTGCAACTTCTTTTTCACTTACAAGGTTGTACGAAGGAGTCCATGGCATCAATTGCTTGGATGCGCAGTCCCAATACTTATTTCTTCCCACACTGCATTGGTAAGTCGAATGGTTAATCTGGTAAGATGGTGCGTCCTTCATATGTTAGATGAGGACGTGTAGTCATACTAGTTGTAGCCACACACATCACACTGGCTTTTACTGTATATTTCATGCGATTACTTTTGGCATATCGAGATCTAAGCAATCTACAATAGGATGAAAAGACTGGCATCATTCACATTATTGGTGAACTCTGTTCATAGAAACAAGCAATTCAACCATTCTGTGGGTAAATCAAAAGCGCCACTGGAATATTTTTCACTACCCCTATCATACACGCAAAAAGGGGTGACGCCACCATAGGGGTTGTATGGGCGGCCGCATCGGGTGGCTCGAAGGTGTGCACCTAGTTTGAGTCGTCCAGGTTGGCCCATGCTAGTTTTGTTTGTCCCAACACACGACCAGGCAATGTAAAGAATGCAGAAAAATGATTCAATTTGGATAGGCCTATAACATAAGTGCAAGGCAGGACCTATAGCAGGCTCGCGGCCCAAATGAGCGCCTCCCATATCGATCGACAGCAGGAAAAATCCCAATTCATCCGCTCTAGCCTCCAGTCTGGTTCGCTCCTAACCTAGCCACCGCTGGACAGACCGACAGAACACTTCCTCGCGCCCTCGTTGGAGGGCTGTCAGGACCCGGATCCTAAGTCACACCGATCTAGCATGTAACACTTCATATCACTTTGCGGCCTCACCCACGGTATTCCCACGGGTGCCACCTTACCTGGCCCGGGACCGTTTGCGCCTTTTGGCTCACGTATATGATAGTGTCGCTAGCACCCATATGATAGAGAACCCGGGCCGACATGACTAGTCGTGAACCCAAAGTGGCACTAACTTACGGGGACAGGCATACATGAAACAACATCAAACATGTCGGTCATCAGCGTGTGAATCCGGGCTGTAGCAACTGGGCTAACAGGACTCCGGGAACCCGGGCTGTAGCAGGCTAGCAGGACTTCGGAAGTCACCGTGTGACATTTCCCCTAAGGGACAGACACAGGAACGAAGTGAATCACATGCCGGCCAGTCTAAGTGTTCCGGAGCAGTAGTGCTGGGCTAGCAGGACTTCGGTAAACTGGGCTATAGCAGACTACCAAGGCTCAGTGGAAACACCAGACTACATTTCCCCATAAGAGAGGCTACCAAGGATAAACAACTAGATTGTCGGATCCCACACATGCCAAGCATTTCAATAACATACACACAATATGCTCGATATGTGCAAATACAACATGGCATCACAACAAAACTCTATGACTCAAAGTATTTATTCATTAGGCTCTGAAGAGCCAGATATTTCAAACATGGGTCTCATGACCCAACATTTAGAGCATACCAGACAAAGCACATGCGGAAGCTTAACATGTCTGAGTACAGACATCTACAAATGAAAAAGGCTGAGAAGCCTGACTATCTACTAGATCCTGCCGAGGGCACAAGATCATAGCTGAGGTAACAAGCTAAATGTCGAAGTCCATGTCGAACTACTAGCGAGACTGAAGTCTCTCTGCAAAAACATAAATTAACCAAACGTGAGTAAAAATGTACCCAGCAAGACTTACATCAGAACTAACTACATATGCATCGGTATCAACAAAGGGGTAGTGGAGTTTAACTGCAGCAAGCCAGCTTTGACTCAGTGGCTAACCTGAACTACGACTGCAAGCAACTCTTTTGAGCTGGCGCACACGAGTCCACATATTCACCATATCAATACACCACTATGGATCCGCTCCCGTCTCCCTACTAGAACGCCGTCCATTGCACTCACGCTTATCTTGCGCATTTTAGAGTATCCACTTTCACTTGTCTATGAACTGTATAGGCAACCAAGTAGTCCTTTACCGCAGACACGGCTATTCGAATAGATGATGTTAACCCTACAGGGGTGTACCTCTTCATACACGCTCTCACCACTTACCGTCGTTTACACGGCATGTACTCGGCAACCTTCAAGCAGAAGCCCAACGAGGGTGTCGGCCACGGCCTACCTAAACACTCAAGTCTCTAGTCATGGTTTATCGCCTATCCAGGTTCCATCCGCAGGGAGTCCGGCCGAGGTTTCCACATACGGCCCCGAACGGTGTGTACAGGGTTCCCGAGACACCAAACGTGCGACTCGGTACACCATGCCACGGTGTATCTACCGCATCATAGCCCACCCCTAGGGTCAGCGCTAGGCACGGCCGCCAACATATCCTACAAACACGAGAAACTAGTTGCAACTCCTGGAAAGAGGACTAGGGTGGTTAAGAAGCCGAGAGGATCAATTAAGGATCCCAATGCATGGTAGTAACTGGTTCTTAAATCACACATACAGATCTCGGTGCTTAAGGATGGTTCCAATGAAACAACCCACCACGTACTCCTACATGGCCTCTCATCGATACCTTTATCAAATCATGTTGAGCACACTTAGCTCACACACATTAGGACATGTTCACAACTTTCCAATCCATCCCCGATGAATCAGACCTGACACAACTATAAGCAATAGCAGGCATGACAATCAAACATGAATGAGTAAGAACATCAGGGCTCAAACAACTCCTACTCATACTAGTGGGTTTCATCTATTTACTGTGGCAACGACATGTCATGCAGAGGAAAGGGGTTCAACTACCGCAGCATGTAACCATTGAATCGTTGTTGTCCTAATGCAGTAAAAGAGAGCAGGAGCGAGAGAGTGGGATTGTATCGGAATGAACAAGGAGGTTTTGCTTGCCTGGCACTTCAGAAGATAATATAGTTCTTCATTGGTGTCATTGATCACGTCGTCAGAAACATCGTCGACTGAGAAGGGACGGTTACTGGCAAACAGAGAAGGGCACAATCAATGCAATGCAACAATATGATGCATGAATGTGACATGGCAATATGAGTGTGTTGGCCTAATGCAACTACAACCAAATGGGTTTGGGTCATTTTGAACCAAAGGTTCAATCCCAAATTCAATTTATGAATTTAAATAGTGCCTTATCATGTTTTGCACTAAACAACAAGGTTAAGTTGCTTTATCATGCATGAAACTAGTATAGATGGATAGATTGGATTTTTCTGATATTTTACATATATAAATCTTTTCATTTGGAGTCACGGTTGAAATTCTATGAATTTTAGAAGTTTTGGGCATTTTCTGGAATTTCCTGATTAAAAAAATCTAGAAAATGCATTACTGTGTTAGCATGACATCACTCTGATGTCAGCGGGTCAAAGGCGCTAGCCCAGGTCAAACCTGACCAGTGGGGCCCACAGGTCAGTGACTCAGTTAGTTAACTGGGTTAATTAGGGTTAGACTAATTCTAACAAAAATGTCAGCAGGGCTGGGCCCACATGTCAGTGGCTCAGGGTTAGTTTAGTGACGGGATTAACACCTAACAGTCGTGATTAGTTTTAACTAACACCTAACAAATCCAGTTAGGGTCGGCCCCACATGTCATAGTCCTTGGGCGGGATCCACCCGGGGTCAAAGTGGGTCAAACCCATCGGCGAATCGACACCGGCGAGGCCCGAGATGGTGGCACGGCTCGGAAAACGCCCACAGGGCACGGACGAGGCCGTTCTTGGGCTCGTTGGAGAGCTCTTGCAGGCGCGCGTTGAGTGGTGGTGGAGGTCGGGCCTATGGTGGCCGGAGCCGACGACGGCGAGCTCCAAGGCGGCGGCCGGAGTTCGGGCAATGACGCGTTTGGCGCTAAGGTGCATGGGAGGAGGAGCTGGGGGCGATACGGGCTCCTGGGGGTGCACTGAGTGCAGTGACGTGCTCGGTTTGGATGGAGGTGAACCAAAACGACGACGCCAACAAGTCCGGCGCCGGTGAGGTCTCTGTCTCGACGGAAATGAGGGCTACGATGAGCCAATGGACATGGGAGTAGGGGGTCGGTAGAGGAGCTCACGGCGAGTGCAGAGGTGGCCTCGGCGTGCACGGGGAAGCACCAGAGCAAGCGGGGCGGCGAGAGGCATCTCCGGCGGCCGGCGACGAAGATGATGAAGATGGCGTCAACGCAGGGCCTCCAACAAGGTGTGGCTAGCCGGAGAGGACGAGGGAGGCAAGGCGATCCTCGTGGACACGTCGGGGAGGCGAGGGGAGCATGGAGGCTGCGTCTACGGCGTACGGCGGCGACGAGCTCCGCTCGGGCAGAGAGGGAAAGAGAGCAGAGGAGGGGAAAGAGGTCAGGAGAGAGTGAGAGAGTTCCAGGGGTGGCGTGGCGCTGCGAAAGACGTTCAGGGGGAGGAGGAGGCAGCCAGGCAGCAAGGAGGTGGCCGGCGTGTGGCTGCGCGCGCCGGGCACGCGCCCCTGCCTACTGGCGCGAGGAGGAAGGCAACAGAGGGGCTGCGGTGGTGGGCTGGGCCGGCCACTTGGGCCGCCAGGTAAGCTCAGGTGAGGTTCCTCTCTCTCACCTTTCTATTGTTTTCTGTTTTCTATATTCTGCAATTGTTTTGGCTTTAATAAAAATGCCAGAGCATTTCCAAAAATCTTGAAAATATTTGTTGGCACTGTTGAAATTATTCCCAACAGCCCTCAACTAGTTTCAAAATATTAGAGCATTTAAAATATGTATAGGATTTAAATGCCCCAATTCAAGTACAATATGAGTTAATTCAAAAATCCAGAAATGACCTAGGAATATGTTTATCATTTTTGGTAGAGGTTTTTACCTTTATCAGAAATGATGAACATTTCCAAAGGGCATTTTGGGATCATTGAAAATATTTCATTGTGATCCTAGTTGGATTTCATTTGGTGCTAGGGTTTGAACATCCCCATTTCAAGTTTAGGCAAAATTTAAACATGATGCACACATGAAGCTAGCCTAGTGCAATGCCAGAAGCTAGGGATGTGACAACTCACCCCCACTATACAAGAATCTCGTCCCGAGATTCAAGACGTGAGGTGAGAAGACAAAGGGGATGCAAGGCTTAACACAATCTTCATGATCCAACTGCCTTCCAGGAGTTGTTGATTCATTTACTCCAATTGACCTTGACGTCTTTGCTCTGAGAACTCCAACCCACATGACAACGAGAGGAAAGAAAAAAAACTCTAGAAGGATCGATCTTCTCGAAGATTGAACAACCGATGATCAACTCATGGAATGAGACATTGAAACATCTCTCGAGATGAGACATACAGGGGGATGGAGTACAACAGATGACGAAGGTTCACTAGGTAGACAACAATTTCACGCTTAAGAAGGTGGTGAACAGTTGTCATCGTAGCAAGGAGTTGAGTTGCCATGATACCATAACGAGATATCTTAGAATAAGGTGACTCGTAGAAATATTCCCTTAAGTGGCAAAAAGAATTACTTTTGATTTAGAGATCATTGAAACTCTTCATACCAGCCTAGGGCAAATCACAACAATCGTTTGGCGGAATATGAAGGGATGGAATACCCGGACTAGGATGGATGATGTGGACTACCTTGTTGAAGACAACGCAAGGGATGATTTTGCTTATCATCAGAGATGGATGGGACCCATGGTAGGTCCACTTTTGAAGATGATCTTGGATGACAACTGCTGAGAAGGCGGATCATGGTGAAAAGGCACAATGGTGGGTGCAAGCTGGGGACAAAATGCAAATGTTGGGAATGATTCTAGTAATTGGGGAGAAACCCAATAGTAGAGAGAGATTCCACTATTGGAAAGGTTATAGTATAACCGAGGAAACTGGGAGCAGATCCCAATTAATGCCGATGATAAATCCTAGTGATTGCGCGTGCTCTCAAGAGCTTGAGCATTCCCATATTCAACAAGTTTTACCAATATCCATGTCAAGGATCCTGGCAACATAACATATAACCATGATGAATAATGGTGGAGGATGCAGATGCAAAGAAAGATAACACTTTCTCATATTTCACCTTAGCGAGGCCAAGGGATCAAAATCTGGATGATCGACCGAGAGACATTTAGCACTCCGCTTCTCATGTTCTCCTTGATGTGCTAGCGTAACCCATTTATTGATATGGTTTGGTATCCAGAACATCAAGTAAAAGGTCGGACTTCAGAAACACAAAAAAATCCATAAGGAACAACTACTGGAATAAATTCTACGAGATCCTTATGGGGAGGTGGCCAACTTCCTCAATCAAGATACTACAATAATAGGTCTTCCGGCTGGGTGTGTTGGCCACGGCATCCACTTTACCGGGTTACAGAGAGACCAATATTATAGTTCTTGGGACATGTTCCAACCATCACATCTGCCCGAGATTCAGATCTGGTTGGTGTCAGGATATTCCAGACTCATCGAGTCTAGAAAGAAAAATGAAAGTTTGCAACACAAATCGACGAGATGACAATGCGAGATTCTCGGGAGATGAACTATGATAACAAGCTCCAGAACATGAGCTGGTTCTGCTACAACATGTGAACACGCTGTCCCAGACAAGCATGACCACGTAGTAGTCTTATAATAAAACACTACCGAGTTCTAGTTGGGAACCATTATCGCGGATAACAAAGTCCTTGCATAAGTCATACGATTAGCTCTTATGAAGGAACTTCTTCTCCTTGAACAAATTAGTTAGTGTCTTGGTGTGCTAGGGATACATATAGAATGAAGGTTGCAAGTCTCCAAACCACAATATACTTCGCACATATGCATGACTGACTTGGGATGATTCCAGAGGAAGCAAAACAAACTTTCTCGAATTCACGGCGGCAACTTGCATCGATTGCATGTGAACTTAGAGGAACTCGCTACTTTGATCCAAACATATGCTTCATGAACGAAACATGAAGGCATTGTTTACAAAGTTTCCAACACTAGCTTAATGTTTTAACATGAATCATGGGAGAGACAAGATGCTGGTGATGGGCTCAACGGCAACTCATCGGAATTTCCATATCACTGGACTTCCACCATTATGTGAACAATGTGATAGTATTGGTCAGACCAAAAGATGTAATGGTGTATGCTCGAGGAATCAACCACGAGTAAGACAACATTACGAATATCGTTGGTTCTAACTTGATTTGTTGATAGCCCATACTCAAATCAAAGATTGGATAAGATGATAGGTCCATTAACTGATCATGAGGGTCAATCGATGAAAACACCATCTTTATTCAACACACACAAAAGATAGCCCTTAGAGATGAACTAAGCTAGGCAAGCTTTTAACTTCCAACTCCCCAAGTTGTTGTTTAGCTTAACCATCTGCAGGGATATCCAACACAGATTCTTGGAGAAAGAGTGGTTTATTGGAAAACCAACTTGATCACGAACTCATCATAACGGCCAGGGACAACGTGGTGATATTTCCATGAAGATATCCGGAAAATCACGAACCACCGATATGTCTCTAAGCTCGAGAACAATCTTGCTTTTAAGGGCAAGATAATATAGCTAAATAAGAAAGGGATTGATACAATCCTAACTCTTGATCGAAGAGTGTACCAGAAATGAGGACAAGGTAGCACGACCAATCCTAGTATAGTGATTCGATAACCAACATGCTAAGAATGATATTAATGTCCATTAACTACCAAGAAACACAGTTGCTAGGAGTATTGGTTTCACACAACATGGTTCACTTGTCGGCGTTCCAGTTGCGACAACATGGAACTGAGGAATGAAAAATGATGGCAAGAAGTATCACTGCATCAAGAATTCATGAGAGATGGTGCAATTCTCATGACAATCCTGACATAAAGGGGGTAAGACTCCGAGGTAGAACAGAGCAAAAGCTGGATTAGCATTTTGGTCTGTGAAATACGACTAGTTTGACCCAACCCTAGATATGGATGAGGTACTGAAGTTTGTTTCTCCTAGTCATTCTGAAATAGAATGGCTTGACGGACCACAAGAATAATAAGCATCGGTAACACGGATGCACAATTACTCCTGACTATCAATTGATAGACGATGGTCGGAATACAAATGAAAAGGGACAACTCAAAGGGACATCTATCTTTGTGAGTTGTAGATGCATAGATTAATATGTTGAACCAAGTTCAACAGGTTTCTTCCAGATAACCCATGCAGAAAGGTAGAACTGGCAGAATCACAATTATGAATGGAGAACTCCTCAAGAGTACTCTGATTGTGATCTTTTGATCCAACAAACTTCTGCCATAAGTGGTTCATAGTATTTGGAAGAAGGAAATGCCACAGACCTCGAGGACTAATGCAAAGGTTACTAATAACCTAAAGGAACGAGCAAACACTATCAACATGAAGTAAGTAGGGTGAATCTCGGGTTCAAAACCCAGAAATAGAAGGCCTACTAACTAAATGGTATCACGAGATGATTTCGAGGATGGTGGCCAGAATTATCACATGGGGAACACAAAACATGGCTAGATTACTAGGTGACTCCCTAAAACACCTAGGCTCATAATAATAGCCCCAACACATATACCGAGGCAATAGAGTACCTCAACGCACCGGTTAGTGTGCTTATTCTGACCAAAAGGACATCGGAAACGGAAAGAAAGGATTTGCAAATGCATCAGACTATTTAGTAACATGGATGACTCGGACAGCATAACGGCTGTAAATGCTCAAAAAGATTTAAGACATCCTGCAAAATGGTGGCATAACCACTCAACATCACAATATCAAGGTTCCGAGACCAACTATGAACACACGGAAGTACTGGAAACTGAACTGCAACATGAATCCATCAATCCTATAAGTCTATGGATTAGTAACATTTCATCCTGATAGATAGATGAGAAGGCCTAGTTTCTTAACCCCGTAGAAAAGAAGAGGTTGACTCAGATCAGAAGGGCATAAGGTAAAGGAGTAAAAAGAGCCTTGCGTTCCCTTCCACAATCAATTCCCTTATATAACTAAAGCATTTCTAGAATCAACTTCGACCAGTTTGGCTTGGTAATCCTACAGGCAGTAAGGCTCTGATACCAAAGCAGTCAGGACCCCGATCCTAAGTCACACTGATCTAGCATGTAACACTTCATATCACTTTGCGGCCTCACGCACGGTATTCCCACGGGTGCCACCTTACCTGGCCCGGGACCATTTGCGCCTTTTGGCTCAAGTATATGATAGTGTCGCTAGCATCCATATGATAGAGAACCCAGGCCGACATGACTAGTCGTGAACCCAAAGTGGGACTAACTTACGGGGACATGCATACATGAAACAACATCGAACATGTCGGTCATCAGCGTGTGAATCCGGGCTGTAGCAACTGGGCTAACAGGACTCCGGGAACCCGGGCTGTAGTAGGCTAGCAGGACTCCGGAAGTCACCGCGTGACATTTCCCTGAAGGGACAGACACAGGAACAAAGTGAATCACATGTCGGCCAGTCTAAGCGTTCTGGAGCAGTAGTACTGGGCTAGCAGGACTCCGGTAAACCGGGCTGTAGCAGACTACCAAGGCTCAGTGGAAACACCAGACTACATTTCCCCATAAGAGAGGCTACCAAGGATAAACAACTAGATTGTCGGATCCCACACATACCAAGCATTTTAATAGCATACAGACAATATGCTGGATATGTGCAAATACAACATGGCATCACAACAAAACACTACGACTCAAAGTATTTATTCATTAGGCTCCGAAGAGCCAGATATTACAAACATGGGTCTCATGACCCAACATTCAGAGCATACCAGACAAAGCACATGCGGAAGCTTAACATGTCTGAGTACATACATCTACAAATGAAAAAGGCTGAGAAGCCTGACTATCTACCAGATCCTATCGAGGGCACAAGATCGTAGATGAGGTAACAAGCTAAACGTCAAAGTCCACATGGAACTACTAGCGAGACTGAAGTCTCTCGGCAAAAACATAAATTAAGAAAACGTGAGTACAAATGTACCCAACAAGACTTACATCAGAACTAACTACATATGCATCGGTATCAACAAAGGGGTAGTGGAGTTTAACTGTAGCAAGCCAGCTTTGATTCAGTGGCTAACCTAAACTATGACTTCAAGCAACTCTTTTGAGGTGGCGTACACGAGTCCACATATTTACCATATCAATACACCACTATGGATCCGCTCCCGTCTCCCTACGAGAACGCTATCCATAGCACTCACGCTTATCTTACGCATTTTAGAGTATCCACTTTCACTTGTCTATGAACTGTATAGGCAACCAAGTAGTCCTTTACCGCGGACGCGGCTATTCGAATAGATGATGTTAACCCTGCAGGGGTGTACTTCTTCATACACGCTCTCACCACTTACCGTCGTTTACACAACATGTACTCGGCAACCTTCAAGCAGAAGCCCAACGAGGGTGTTGGCCACGGCCTACCTAAACACTCAAGTCTCTAGTCCAGGTTTATCGCCTATCCAGGTTCCATCCGCAGGGAGTCCGGCCGAGGTTTCCACGTACGGCCCCGAACGATGTGTACAGGGTTCCCGAGACACCAAACAGGCGACTCGGTACACCGTGCCACGGTGTATCTACCACATCATAGCCCACCCCTAGGGTCAGTGCTACGCACGGCCGCCAACACATATCCTACAAACCCCAGAAACTAGTTGCAACTCCTAGACAGAGGACTAGGGTGGTTAAGAAGCCGAGAGGGTCAATTAAGGATCTCAATGCATGGTAGTAACTGGTTCTTAAATCACACATACAGATCTCTGTGCTTAAGGACGGTTCCAATGAAACAACCCACCATGTAGTCCTACATGGCCTCTCATCGATACCTTTACCAAATTGTGTTCAACACACTTAGCTCACACACATTAGGACATGTTCACAACTTTCCAATTCATCCCCGATGAATCAGACCTGACACAACTCTAAGCAATAGCAGGCATGACAAGAAAACATGAATGAGTAGGCACATCAGGGCTCAAACAACTCCTACTCATGCTAGTGGGTTTCATCTATTTACTGTGGCAACGACAGGTCATGCATAGGAAAGGGGGTCAACTACCGCAACATGTAACAGTTGAATCGTTGTTGTCCTAATGCAGTAAAAGAGAGCAGGAGCGAGAGAGTGGGATTGTATCGGAATGAACAAGGGGGTTTTTCTTGCCTTGCACTTCTGAAGATAATATAGTTCTTCATCGGTGTCATCGATCACGTCGTCAGAGACATCATCGACTAAGAGGGGACGGTAACCGGCAAACAGAGAAGGGCACAATCAATGTAATGCAACAATATGATGCATGAATGTGACAGGGCAATATGAGTGTGTTGGCCTAATGCAACTACAACCAAATGGGTTTGGGTCATTTTGAACTAAAGGTTCAATCCCAAACTCAATTTATGAATTTAAATAGTGCCTTATCATGTTTTGCACTAAATAGCAAGGTTAAGTTGCTTTATCATGCATGAAACTAGTATAGATGGATAGATTAGATTTTTCTAATAATTTTACATATATAAATCTTTTCATTTGGAGTCACGGTTGAAATTCTATGAATTTTAGAAGTTTGGGGCATTTTCTGGAATTTCCTGATTAAAAAATCCAGAAAATGCATCACTGCGTCAGCATGACATCACTCTGATGTCAGCGGGTCAAAGGCGCTAGCCCAGGTCAAACCTAACCAGTGGGGCCCACAGGTCAGTGACTCAGTTAGTTAACTGGGTTAATTAGGGTTAGACTAATTCTAACAAAAATGTCAGCAGGGCTGGACAATATGTCAGTGGCTCAGGGTTAGTTTAGTGAGGGGATTAACACCTAATAGCCATGATTAGCACTAACTAACACCTAACTAATCCAGTTAGGGCGGGACCCAGCCGGGGTCAAAGTGGGTCAAACCCACCGATGACTCGACCCCTGCGAGGCTCGAGACAGCGGCGCGACTCGGAAAATGCCCACTGGGCACGGACGAGGCCGTTCTTGGGCTCGTTGAAGAGCTCTTGCATGCGCGTGTTGAGTGGTGGCGGAGGCCGGGCCTATGGTGGACGGAGACGACGACGGCGAGCTCCAAGGCGGCGGCCGGAGTTCGGGCAATGACGTGTCCGGTGCTACGGTGCATGGTAGGAGGAGCTGGGGGGCGCTACGGGCTCCTGGGGGTGCACTGAGTGCAGTGATGCGCTCGGTTTGGATGGAGGTGAACCAAAACGACGACGGCGACAAGTCCGGCGCCGGTGAGGTCTCTGTCTCAACGGAAACAAGGGCTACGATGAGATAATGGACATGGGAGTAGGGGGTCGGTAGAGGAGCTCACGACGAGTGTAGAGGTGGCCTCGGCGTGCTCGGGGAAGCACCGGAGCGAGCGGGGTGGCGAGAGGCATCTCCGGAGGCCGGTGACGAAGATGATGAAGATGGCGTCGATGCAGGGCCTCTGGCGAGGCGTGGCTAGACGGAGAGGACGAGGGAGGCGTGGCGATGCTCATGGACACATCGGGGAGGCAAGGGGAGCACGGAGGCTGCGTCTACGGCGTACGGCGGCGACGAGCTCCGCTCGGGCAGAGAGGGAGAGAGAGCAGAGGAGGGGAAAGAGGTCAGGAGAGAGTGAGAGAGTTCCAGGGGATGGCGTGGCGCTGCGAGAGACGTCCAGGGGAGGAGGAGGAAGCCAGGCAGGGACGAAGTGGCCGGCGTGTGGCTGCGCGCGCCGGGCACGCGCCCCTGCCTACTGGCGTGAGGAGGAAGGCGACAGAGGGGCTGCGGTGCTGGGCTGGGCCGGCCACTTGGGCCGCCAGGTAAGCCCAGGTGAGGTTCCTCTCTCTCACCTTTCTATTTTTTTCTGTTTTCTATATTCTGCAATTGTTTTGGCATTATTAAAAATCCCAGAGCATTTCCAAAAATCCTAAAAATATTTGTGGGCACTGTTGAAATTATTCCCAATAGCCCTCAACTAGTTTCAGAATTATTAGAGCATTTAAAATATGTATAGGATTTTAATGCCCCAATTCAAGTACAATATGAGTTAATTCAAAAATCCACAAATGACCTAGGAATATGTTTATCATTTTTGGCAGAGGTTTTTACCTTTATCAGAAATGATGAACATTTCCAAAGGGCATTTCGGGATCATTGAAAATATTTCATTGTGATCCTAGTTGGATTTCATTTGGTGCTAGGGTTTGAACATCCCCATTTCATGTTTAGGCAAAATTTAAACATGATGCACACATGAAGCTAGCCTAGTGCAATGCCAGAAGCTAGGGATGTGACAAGGGTGATCGCCGGGTTTCAAGCGAATGAAAGGACAAGAAGATGAAGATCCAACCCTGTGTGTAGCCTGCGTGGGAGGCAGCGGCGGCAGCACGGGCATGGCATCGAGCTTGCGCAAATGGACAGCCGCAGCTTGCAAGAGTAGCATGTGCAACGAGCAGGTATATCACATCCCTGATTATATCTAATTCAACTCTTCAATTTCTGGCCAATAGTTAAACCTGACGGTGTTGTAAAACTACTTGTATGTAGGGAATCTATGATAAAATGAAACCAATTTCTACTTATTTTATAACTCCCCCAATCAATACTGAACTGACTGAATCTGATGAATCTAATCAAGTTTCCAGTGCAACCATCAAAGCTCATGTTGTTCTTGAGCCTGAAGTGTCTAATGAACAGACTGCTAATGAAGGATTTGATGCAGACATTTTACATGCTCCTGGTGATGAACATATAGTGTCTAATGAGGCATCTAATGCAAGCATTTTGCAAGCTCCCATTGAAGGATTTAGTGTCTAATGATGATCTGCTATGTTGAGAGAGACATAGAGATTTGTAGGCATTGATGACAAGCAAATTATAGTGCATTTTCATGGCTTGAGGAAACGTCGAGGCCATCTACCAGAAAGTCCCTGTATCATGACAACATAGTATAAATACTTCTCTAATCTGTTGTTTGAAACTATTGGCATACCTGTGCAGGATAGATATATTGATATGCAGTTTGCGCACTGGTTATAGGTGCAATTACAATTTGATATTTTTAGCCAGAGAACGAATAATTCAAGTAGGTACAGACCATGTATGTAGTCCTTGTACACCATGTTGCATTTTGTTTTTTTGGTGCTTGCATCATTTAGTGTTTATAATCTGAACTACTTTGAATCATTAGCTGGTTTTCAAAGTGCATGTAGCTTCACATTTCTCAAGTTATGTTGATTTCCGGAGTGCAAGTGCTTTCGTATTGTTGAAGTTAAATGTTCGCCCCTGGTACAAATCATACACGAATGCCAGTATGAATTAAATTAAATGCAGGGACTTATGCTAGCTCGTTGTACAGGCTCACTGCAGCTCTGCTTGCGCTTGGGATGTTCCATGTACAAGTCCATGTTACCACTTGCTTGGATGTGCAGGCCTTGTGCTCCGTGCATCCCTCTCTGCATTTTTGACACGGCGAATGGCTGATTAAATAAGAGGAATCAACCTTGCTGTTGTACCGGAGGACAGATACTTACAAGGTTATACGAGTGTGCAGGATGTGTACCAGATCCCGTAGCGCCGTCTTGCCTCGCTAAAAAATGGATTTGCTTGTTTCAGACGATATCTCCAGAAGAAATAAGAGTTAAAGTCAGAGTTGGATAGGCGTGTAAGCTAAGAGAGCAGTGAAAGGATATCCAAACATCGTCGGAACAGTGCACAAGGGAGTGATGTGTGGATACCTAGTTCAGGCCAGCGTTTGGGCATGCTCGCCTAGCTAGAGTGCGGGTCACTTCAGAGCCGTTGAGGGTGATGCCCTGGCGTTGGCTGGCCGCGCACGGATGCAGATCTTGAGTGGCAGCGGAGCGCTATGATGCGGTGGACGAGACCATTGGTGAAGCCCCAGCGGCTTTGGGGGGCGGAGGCGCGACGATGTGCTCGGTGAAGTAGCCCCGGTGAGCTGGGGGACGGCGTCGGTGAAGCGCACCTGATGCGGTGGAAGTCGGTGTTTGTGAGGCACGTCGGTTGCGGCAGTCGATGTTGTCAATGGACCACCCGTTACGGTGGACGAGGGCGTAGAGGAGGTAGCTCCGGTGCGGTGGTGAAGCGCGACCGTTGCCTTCGTCGTCGTCGTCCGGCACAGAGGTGGGGAAAGAGACGAGACGAGGGGCGATTCAAACTTTGCTTGGGTTGGCGGCGAATTAGGGATTTGAGCAATTTGGGCGTGGAAGGGGGTGGTGGAGAAGAGAAATTTTGCAGGGCTCGAATTGGGGCCGCCAGATATTTCAATCTGAAACGTGGAAGCGCGAACTTATTTTGTCGTCCTCCTTTTGGGGGGGAGGGAGGGGGTGGGTGGCTGGGTGCTAAGCGTCCGTCCGACACACGCGACCACCACGACACGACCCTGGTCTGCCTGGTGCACCTACATTTGAGAATGCAAACGAATCTTCTTTCATTTGCAAACGAATCTGTATGTATTACCATGCCCGTGTTTTCCTTGCAATAATCAGTCATTCGAAACGAGATCCACGGTATCCACGCTAACGTGGATTAGAGTGTGTGTCACATAATTAGTTATTTGAATTAGAGTGTTTGTCACATAGCGATCTCCAATTCTAACGTGGATTTCGCATTTCACTGTATCCATGCTACTTTTTTAATACAAATTCATATGTATATGATGAACACCATGGTAGTGAGAAATTTTTTGGATGGATCCAAACATATGACCTACAAAATAGCACAACAAATCGAGTCAATGTCAACTTTTCGAAACCTAGTATGGCACGAATTCGAAATAATTACCCATTCTTTCTCTCCATGTTTCGATCTCTAACTCTCTCAACTACACAACCCCTTTTCCACTCTGTTACGAAATGTATTTACCTCACACAACCGCCATTGCACCCAATGACGAGCTCTCTCTCGTTCCCTCTCACCTTCTCGCGCTAAATACATGCATTGCCTATCTAGCCCCCCAACCTCTCGTGCGCATGCACGCACGTTGTCTATCTAGGTCACTCCCTCGAGATTGTCTCACTCTTTCTTCCGCACGGCGGGCCACACTCGCTCAATCTCGCTCTCTTTATCTGAGTCTCGTTTAACCTTGTTTTCTTTCACACACACAAATGATATATCTCCCTGTTCGGGCCTCGATCGACACACTCTATACTCTCTCATGCAGATTGTCTATCTAGGTCAGTCCATCGAAGCCGCCCCACTCTTTCAACCTCATGGCGGGCCACGCTCTCTCTCTCCCTCTCTCTCTCTCTCTTTGTATGTCTCGATTGACCTCGCTCTTTCTCAAACAAAAACGATATATCACCATGTTTGAGCCCAATTCGACTTATTCACATTGTATACTCTCTCACACACATTGTCTATCTAGGTCACTCTCTCCAACCCGTCTCACTCTTTCGATAGCACGACGACCCTATGTGATCGATTGACCTTGCTTCCTCCCATGCACAAAATATATCTACACGTCTGTAACTGGATCATCTCTCAAGCTCTATCGTACAACCCTCACCCTTGCCAAAAGCTCAATCGGACAATATCTCTCCAGAGCATATATATTTGTTCAATGAATGTCGGACCACATTCATTTTGTCTCTCTATCTATATGTCTCTCGATTGACCTCGCTTTATCACGCCGTATCTTCCACACATTGAAGCTACCTCTCCATCCCTCGCAAAGCCGGAGCTATTTACATTGCGAGGGGCACTCCAACCTTGGATTAATTTGTGTAGGCATTTATTCCGGTCGGTTTAGATTATATTTTCGTAGCATTCGGCGCACAACTACTCGAAACACCGTTGCAACCCCCGCAACTCCCCTAGTTGATTTCCCTCTGGCTCGGTCATCGCTCTCTCGCCCGTCCTTTCTTGCCTTCAACGTCGCACCATGGTATTATTGCAAAAAAACTCTGTTGTTCTCTTTAATTATTATAAATAAGCTACAAAACTACACACCGATAGTCCACTTGAAATGGAACAAATTTCGACCCACAAATTAAAGTGCTACAAACTACACACCGAGGGGCCCACATGTCATGAAACAAATTTGGACCGATATACAAATTAAAAAATAAAGGACGAGGATCGAACATGCGACCAGGGCCTTCAAGCCGCACGTCAATAGGCAACATACGTATAATAGCAATGTTTGTTGTACCTCCCTTTGTTCACATAATGTTTTTATATTACCATAGCCTATTTAATTGATAACATGTAATATTATTTTTAGTACTATTCGCCTTCACTTACTGGTGGGTTCCATGTGTGCTCTCTCTCTCCTCCCCTTCTGCGTTTAGACGCACGGGCAAACATGAAGAACTCGCGGGCGATGTTGCCGTTGACCATACCTGGACGCGTTCACAAGTTACGGCACCAGTTTCACGTGCTAGCAGCACTAGTTAGTGTGTACATGAAATGCACGTTAATTTGGAAGTATATTAAGTGCATGCGGATATTAAGTAGGATATTATTTGCGTGTTATTATGTGATTAGCACTATTTTTGGCATGAAATTAACTGCACGCTAAACGTGTTGAGCGCTCGACATTGAAGCAGTCTAGGTCGTTGGATGACAAGGAATACATGTGGCTTGATGACGTTTTATATTTAATTTGATACGGCTCTAGCAGAACATTCAATCGATTAAACCATAGATTTCTTCAAGTCTGACTCCGACTTTAAATTATATGACGATCGATCTAAAATAAACGGAAATGATAAACGTTTGGATTTTAAGCATGGCAATCCCAATGTTTTTCATGGCAAATTTAGATTACGCGGCGGCGGCGGGGGCGTCTTGCGGTGGGAAGCGGCTCCTCTGTCGTGCTCTGTGTGTCGTCGGGCCACTGACCGACGGCGATGGCGATGCCTTGTGCCATTGTTGGCGTACTCCTGGACGTTGGCCTAGCTTCAAGGAAGGCCAAAATGTTCTGGACTTTGGAGCGAGTCAACTGGCGGGAGGAGGCGACTGGCGTTGGTGCAAGGAAGCGGTCGACGGCGGCCATCCATGCCGCTGAGGGGGGCACTGGCACCCACGCGAGGACATGCACTGTCAATGGCATGGTGGAGAAATTCGTGTGCACGGGCACCGACACGGGCGCGCATGTTAGTGCACGCGCAGGCGCATGCGCTGGTAGGTGCATGGGCACCGGCACGGGCGTGCGCGTCAGTGCACGCGCAGGCGCATGCGCTGGCAGGTGCATGAGTGCGTGAAAGTCGGCGGGGACCTCGTGGAACCCCATGGCATCAAGCTCGGCGACAATGTGCAGCTCCCAGCCCATCAATGCCATGGGGATGGGCGCTGGCGCAGTCGGGGCGACGGGAGCCGGAACGTGAGCGGGGACAGGCGCGGCGTCTTCCTGCAAGGCCAGTTCAAGCTCGTCCCAAAGCGCCTTATGTTCTTGAGACTCTGGCTGGGTGTCATCCTCAGGAAACTTGAAAACTAAGGGCATACCTTCGTGATGCAGCATGGCGTACATTTAGGTTAGGCTGGTTGGAGGTACACGACAGGAGAATCGGAGAGGAAGAGAGAAGATTGTAGCGATACCGGGTAGTGCGGGGTTGATTTTAAACTGCGGCGCCGGCAACATTAAAAGTGGGAGCAGTTGGGACGAAGGTGGGCGGCAGAGCCTGGTCAAAGGGCTCGCCTCCCGGTGAGCCTGCACAGTGGTCTGCTCGCACGCCTCCCTGTCAGCCGATGCGGCAGTCTGCTCGCATGCCTCCCGTCGACTCACACGCTTGCTCTGACGGCACCTGCCGATGAGAAGCGGGACTCGTGGCAGCACGTAAACGCCCACGGTTTCAATAGTGAAAGCGTTCGCCTTAACGTGACAGGTCTTTGTTCCAAAATACCTTGGCTCTTCATTTGTGCAACTTGTCATACGCAGCTTGTCTCAAATTGAAGAAAAAATTATGAAGTAATATTTGTGCCATATCACATGACCATGCTTAGTTTCAAGAATTTATGGTCACTTTTGGATTTTCTGAAATTTAAGATCCAGGATTCGAAACAATATCATAACTTGCATCATGCACTAATTTTTCAAGCCATACATCTGTTCTCTTGTATTTATTAAGAAAGGATTTGGTCAAACATTTTGCTTAGTTAGACTTCAGACAAGTTATATATGCAGAGCAAAAGGATAATCCCTCCGTACCAGTGCATTGCCTGATATATTAACTCAAGTACTAGGCACGAACAAATGGGCTCAATTATGTGCTCATCCTGGTGTAGTAGTAGTACTAGGCAATGCAGTTGACGGGTGACCTTGGCGAGCCGCGACCGAGGGAATTGAACTGTGCTCGACACGGTAGGTAACGTTGTCTAGTTACTAAAGCATCCCTCCGTTGTTCATCGGTAGTCATTATGGACAGGGGATATGAGGGGAATTTCCTAGGGCTAGAATTCTAGCCGCCAGATATTTCGACTCGAAACGCGGAGGCTCGACTGGTTAGGGTTGCCTAATGTGCGTACTACGCACGCCACCAGAAGGACACGAGCATGATTTTTTTATTTTATTTTTTTAGAACCAACACGAGCCAAGGTCTGGCTGGTATGCCATTGGGTCCTACAATTCAGGAATACGAAAGGAACCTTTTAAATTGCCGAACAAATATATGTGTATTACAATGCCCGTATTTTCCTTGCAAATACTAATCTCAACGTGGTAATTGATTTATGACGAGTTGTTGAATTAGAGTGAGTTTGTGATATAGTGATCTCAACATGGATTTCACATTCCATGGTATCCCTGGTAAGTTTTTCAATGAAAATTAAAATTTAAAAGATGAACAATATGGAGGTGAGAAAACTTTGTATGTATCAAGCATATGACCACACACACACACATACACACAGAGACACCCACACATGAACACAACAACAATCCAATAAGTATTATGCATCTTATTTTCCAAACCATGCATGTATGACACGAATTCAAAAGTACTCCTTCTATTCCTAAATATTAGTCTTTTAGAGATTTCAACAAGCGACTACATACAGGGCAAAATGAGTGAATCTACACTCGAAAATATGTCTATATACATCTGTATGTGCCACTCCACTTGAAATATCTAAAAAGACTAATATTTAGGAACGAATGGAGTAAAATGTAAGACATGCATGGTCCTCAATTCAATATTTAAAACGAACATGAAACTGAAATATGAATATTAAGTCTAGTACTATAGTACATGCAAATGTTGTGTTTAATTAGGCGGAGCTATGATTGTCGGGGGTCACCCCCTCGACCTTAGATAAAATTGTGAAGCTCTGTTTAGGGTTGTTTAGATTATATTTGTCCCCACCCTCCCAACCACCGATTGGTTGTGCACCCCCACCCCTCCTCCCTGGGAGAATATCATGTGCCCCCATACCTTAGATGCTATATGCCGATACGAGTTTCTTGGAGCTTGTCGATGTGAGATATAGCAGCTCACATGATGTCTTAGTATTTTTACAGGAAACCTTGATGAGTTTGAGAATTGCACACAATTGGTACAAAAACTACTCAGATGCCCTTGGATCCCATATCCAACGACCTCGAAGCTCGTATCACCGTAGCATCTAAGATGAAGGAGGACATCATATTCTCCTGTATGTAAGAATATCATGTGCTACCACACCTTAGATGCTTTGGTGATACAAGCTCTTCGGAGCCGTTGGATTTGTTACCCAACACCTCCTCGGTGGTTCGAACGTTTTTTTGCAGAAAAGCCCCCAAAGAGTTCGGCCACTGTTTACAAGCACAAAGACTGCTCAGATGCCATTGGATCTCAGATCAAACAACCTCGAAGCTCGTATCACTGTAGCACCCAAGCTGCGAGAGCACCTTATGTTTTCTCGCACGGGAGAATATGAGGTGCTCCCGCACCGTAGATTCTATGGTGATACGAGTTCACGGAGATCTAACGGCCCACAGTAGGAGGTTTGAATGTTTTTGCAACATATGGCTGAGAGAGTTTGGGAATTGTGCAGAAAGTACAAGTACTATGCATGTGCCATCTGATCACTGATCATACGACCTAGATGCTCATATCACCGTAGCGGGTAATTAAGCTACGGGGAGCACCTAATATGAGAAACGGGGAGCCGTTGGATCCAAGATGCAGCGGCACACATGAGGCCTGAATGTTTCATTGGCAAAAAAACCTTTGGAGAGTTTGGAAATTGCGCATAATTACAAAGACTACTCCCAAGCCATTGGATCTCACTTCCAACGGTGTAAAAACTCGTATAACCATAGCATCTAAGCTGCGGGGTGGATGTGATATTCTATGCCGCTGTCATTTTTGTTCGTAAACTTGCAAAATACGTGTAACTTGTGCGGTTACTTATCTAACCGCGCAAAGTGTTTCTTCAAAAAATCATCCTACACTGAAATATCGGAACAACACACGGGGGTCCCACTTGTCATTAATCAAATTTGGACCTACAACTAACAAATCTGAAAGACGAGATTCGAACTGGCAACCTGGACTACAAAGCGTAAGTCGATAGCATGAAACAACAACGGTTGTTGGCTTTGTCCCATAACTTGATTTTATACAGTATTACATTGAGTAGAGTAGAGGGAGTGCCTCGTCAACACGTGCATGACCGTTGACTCACTTACTGGTGGGTCCCAGGTCTGCGATCTCTCTCTTCTCTCCATCGTCTAACCTTTGCACGGGCACACAGAAGAGCGGCGCTAACTTGTCGTGGTGTTATTACAACTAAGAAAAGCTTGGAAAATAGAAGAATCGCCTAGAACAAGAGACGTTGTGGCTGGTCGAGACGGAGCTAACCACACCTATACTCCATGCCATGTTAGCATGAGGAAGCTGTGTGGCTAGTGGGGTGTTTTCGACCAACTGGCTGGGTCCTGAGGTCGAACCATACGTACTACGTATGATACAGAACATTTTTAAACGCACATTTCTCCTCCATACCGAGACATGGCACACCCTACCGCGTGGTTTCGGGGTCCTCCCGGGTGGTGCACGCATATATTCTTCCTGACGTGGGACGCCCTACTGCGCGTTTTTGCCAAAGCAAGTAAATGAGTTGTCAAATCACGAAAGGCCACTTTTCCCGCCAAGTACATCAGTGAAGCACGGTGGATAGCTAGTTGGGCTAGTTCGACCGATTAGCTAGGCCGCCGCCACATTTGTTTCTTCACCCCTTTTTTATCTACTTGTCGACAGGTAAATTTAAATATCCACCGCGGCGTTGCTCTGGTGTTTGAGTGTGGCAGGATTTTTAATTTTTGATTGACGGGAGCAGGCACGGCAGGATTTTTAATTTTTTGATTAGTGGGAGCAAGCGCAGCAGCAATTAGTCACGATAACTCCGCCTGTAAAAACCCACTGCTCCATGATGTGAGAAGTCGTCGACTGGTGTTTTACCATGGTGAAAACCAAAAGATTCCCCGCTCCTCGGCTGGCTCCCTCCGCCTTCCCATAGATTGCATTGCCTTTCAGCCATTTCGCCCCCTGCATCACCAACGTCGTGCGCCTCGAGAAGCAGAGGGACTTCGGTGGTGTTTAGGCTCCCTCTGCATGGGCATGTCCATGTCTCGGCGCAACATGACCGTTGGATCAAACTCAGACGGTGCAGATCAGTCACTGTAGCACAAAGCATGTGGGTGTGTTTGGTTGCATTCTCATCTCAATATAGTTGTCTCCTCTTCGTGTATTTGTGTTAATCTACTACTGTGGACTCATGCACCCTTCGTGCACTCTACCAAACACCCAAAAGTGGGTGAGAAGGGAACTTTTGCTCCCATCTCATGCATCCTTCATACACCTTGCCTAGCACTATTCGTGCTTCATATGGTTCATGTTCCGTGGAGTACTGTAGCACCGTACTTTCCGTGCACTGTAGACCTAGTTCTGTTAACATTGATCTCACCGTTCATTCTCGATCGGACAGTCGAAAAAGCGGTACTATGTTACTACATTACTGTTCATATAGTTGACATGTGCACAACATCATTTGTTGTCGTCATATCTTACTACACTAGCAACAAGATTATGTAGTACTGACGTATGAACCACTGCACATTCCTAGTAGTAGGAGCACTGTGTATGTTCAAGTGGCTGCCGTATTTCGCACTCCTCCGTCGTAAGAGTGGAAACGCTTGTTGTAATCATTTTTTCTTCAGAAAAACAGTGGACACGCTCTACCATGCGGATCCTCCTCCAGCCATGCACTAAATTACTCACTTTCACCGACGTGTGGGACAAACAGCATCGGGGTCCACCAGCCATGCACTAAATTACTCCGTAGTAGAGTGACGGTAGACTACCCCGATCGAAGCGTCGCAGTAATGCCCAATGAGCCGTCAAATCACAAAACCCCCTCCTTTCCAGCAGTAAGTTGGACGGACGAAGCAACCATCATTTCACTCTTCTCTCTCAGCTTCCTCTCCACCCAACTCGCTTCTCCCTCATCTTGTTCCTCATTTCTTCAAGAAAACCCCGACCTGCTTCTGCCATTGTTCTTCTCTCCCAAAGAAGGAAAGGTGAGCGCATCAATGGTGTTGATTCTGGCCAAGGCCCGGTCTTGCAACCCCGAGACTGATCCTATAACTCCCTCTCTTTTCTTCTTTTGGGTTTGTGATTATGGTTTATTTTCTTTTATTTCTATTTGACAGTTTCTTGATGGACGCTGGAGCACTGGCCGAAGTGATGTCTATGGCTCTGGCCAAAACCGTCGAGGCTCATGGTACGAAGAAGCGCAAGTACCCCACCGAGAGTACCGCAGACAAGCTCAAAGCCATCGCCCTGTCCAAGCCCCCATCTCCGGGATCCCTCATTAAGCAAGTCCAGGTAATATCTCTTGTTGATGATCTTTTTCTCGATCTTGATCGTGTCTTTTCATCTAACACGCAGTACTAGTACCAGTGGTACAACTTTCTGGGTCATCTTGCATGTGATTTTTGTGTGCCAAATGACGGTTCTAAATTCCACTTTTGACCAAAACATGCGAGAGGTTGACACTTATTTCTTTATAGATTACTTTCAACTACTCCCTCTATCCCAAATTTCTTGTCTTAGATTTGTCTAGATACGGATGTATCTAATAGTAAAATGTGACTTGATACATCTGTATCTAGACAAATCTAAGACAAGAATTTTGGGACGGAGGGAGTACTTTATGAACATCAATGCTACCTTTGAAGAGGGTATATTTGCCTCAGTAACTTGTGGTATGGATATTGCAAGTAATCCCTCTGCTCTCATGCCCTTGAAGACATGTTCTAGTGTCTTTGTTCACTCATTTATGTGCGTATATGTAGTCATATATGGAGTATAATATCGAAAGTCATCTTATAATTATGAACGGAGGTAGTAATAAAATATGGTTTCTGTTTGAATTAGAACCAGGTCCGCGGTGGAGATGAAGTTCTCAAAGTCATGCCGTGTGAACTGGAAGACCTGAGGATGAGTTCTACAGCTAAAATATCCAGCTGCCGTGTCCTTGTCGCCATGTGTCCTGAACTAGTGTTTTCCTGTAGCATTGTTGTCAGGCGTGTTCTTGAGGCTGTACTTGACCACAACAATTTCCTGGTTGTGCCTTCGATTACAAAGGGTGTGGTTCTTGTAAAGTTTCCCAACAAATCTGATGCGGCATGTCTTCATGATCATGTTTATGAGTGAAAAGACCACTCTTTTAGGTTCTCCAAGGTTGACGAGATGGTGATGGTGCATGTAGACATCTCTCACGAAGTCCATGGCCTAGTCAGTTATGCGGGGTTCATCCCGTAGGTCGGTGGCAAGAAATAGTATGCAGAGTTTAATTAGTGCAACTTTGCTTGCCTGTAGTAAGTACTATTGTTCAGTACTTGATTTGTGTTTGTGAACCCTGTATTGTTTATTAGTACTACCGCTTTTGTTGTGTGGTCAGTCCTGAGAATGGTCTATGTTAATGTCTGTCCACTCAATTCAGTCTGTATATTACGAAGTATCCAGATCATCTTTTTTGTGAGGACGGTTTATCAGTTATGGTTACACTCCAATATCTGTATGCATTGCAGGGTTTATCGCACCCACCAGGATTTCCAGTCACATGGATGTTCGGTCCATATGATTTGTCATGACCTTTGGACTGTCCTGCTTGTGGGAGTAGGCGGGGCCCCTGCATGCCACCCGTAGTTGGACGATCAAGCTTCTGTTTAGTACTTCAACATAGTGATTTCCTGGTAAGGATTCACTCGTGTCACATCAAGTAAATCTTATTGATTTACTATCTAAATCTTATTGATTTAATGTCATGTTTTCTTTCTTTTCCTACAATTTTACGATGTAGGTTTTTCCATGTGACATTCATCACAGAATAAACCGTTTGGTTTGCTTTACGATGGCTATTTTTTGAAGGTTTCACTTCTTATGTCGTGTCGGTAACGAAGGCACTGTCCATCACTTATATTACTGGAAAACATTGGATCAGTCTGTTGTCTGAGTACAAGCTGAATCCCTATGATGAACTGTAGTTTGGTTTAACAAAGACGCCACGATTAGTCCTTCTCGCGTTTAAAAGAAATGAAGAAAAAACTGGATCACGATCACGAGGTCTAGTCAAGTTAGAAAGCTGATCATAGCAGACCAGACACGATCGCCGCTGTCTCGCACATCGGTACCACCTTCAGCAACGGATCGAGCACCGGCAGTTGCTCTAGCACTGACAGCGGTAGCAGCTCAGTCTGATCCAGCTGAGTATTGTGCACCGACCATGTCAGCGGATCAGGCTGATCTACCGGAGGATCGGGCATAGACACCGGCACCTGCTCCGACACCGGCACCAGCTCTACAAGGAGCACCATCTCCGGCAGCAGCAGCGGCTTCGGCACCTGCACCAACACTTGCACTTGCATCTGCTCCGGCCCGTGCAGCGGCAACCGAACGAGCAGTTGCACCGGCAACAGACTGGGCTGCAGTTCGCACTTCATATACCAAAGTCCTTACAAAAACCGACATGTCCACCTTCTTGGTAAGCATTGGCCTCCCAAGTGTTTCGTTCTTTTTTATTTCCATGTTGTTTTGCATGATTCATTGTGTTGATCTAACTATTTGGGTATGTCTTCTTGTTTGCAAACAGAGAATTCCTAGAGCAACGAGGGAGTCATTCAACAATCTGGGCGACAGCGGCCAAGTTTCTCTTACCATGCGCAACCTTGGTGTGAATGAACCTGCTCAATAAACCGTAAGTACAAAGGATGGTTGCATGAAGATTGATGCTAAAGGATGGTCAAGGTTCAAATCTAAATCTTATCTTGCGGTAGGGGATGATCTAAAAATCGAACTTTCTCGGCAAGGAGAGCTGGTCCAAATCAACTTTGAAATTCTTCAGTAGCAGCACGCAACTGCCGAACTGATCTATCCTACGAGAGATTTTGATGTAAGAATCTGGCATGGTGAAACAAGTGTCCTGTGTGTATAAGTAATACGACAATATTATTTATCACATGGTATATCATTGATAAAATTGCAACTCTCATTGCTGGTTAGGAACTGTCGTTTGATTTCATTCCAACAGCTGATGTGCTTTATTCAGTTTTGTGTATTCGCCTTGCGACAACAACTAAAACCATCCTGCAATATGAAAAGCGCTGAGGTAGAAAACATGGGCCCCCAAACTTGCAGGGTGGGCTTGCGGCCCAAAGTCCAGAACCGTGGGCATGTCTGAGTATTATATTCTCAGTTGAACCCCCATAATGCCCGTGCGTTGCACGTAACATAAAGATGCATTTGTATGAGTATTTTATCTTGTGAGAGAAAAGGATGAATGAGGGAAGGCCCTATTTGAAAATGTGGAGAGGTGTGTGGGTACCTTTTTGCAAAATTGCCATAGTTTCCTTCCTATCCATCAGATATAAATCGGACGGCCTATATTGCAGGATGGCAGGCACACCATCATCACCAACTCGTCTATACTGTGTTAAAAACAACTCTGTGTTTTATAATTATGTGTATTATATATATTCCCCTTGATTTTTCTTATGTATAAAGTTGTGATATAAAAGATTTGTATATTTCTTTACAGAGGGAGTATCTCTCTATCAAAAATATATTTTTGTGTAACTAGTTACTCCTGTCTTTCTACTTCCTTTCGCTGATATGTGGGGCATTCGGCAACGGGGTCCACGTGCCATATGCACAAATTAGAGTGCACAACTGCATGGTAGACACACCCCGGTCGTAGCGCCGCAGTAATGCCCAATGAGCCATCAAATCACAAACCCCCCCCTTTCCAGCTTTAGCATTAAGCTGGACGGACGAAGCGGCAATATTTCACTGGGCCTGAATCACCTTCTCCCCCGTCTGCTTGTTCAGAGAAAAACCCCTCTCGGCGATTGCATAGGGTTTTCTCATGGAGAACCAAGTACGAATTCTTCATCCATCCCCGATAAATCCAAGTCCCTTGGTCGCGGGTAATCCTAGGATGGCAGTCGCCGCCGTTGATGCATTTTTCTTCCTACTGAATCTAGTGTGTTTAATTTGCAGTGCCCAAAGTGCGAGAACCCTATAGGTTTCTACGCCCTCGGCGAGGCGCCACACTTGTTCCTTCTCATCCTAACATAGGATTTTAAAACGCGCACAATATGTTCCTAGAATCCTCTTTTCTATCCGGGAGGGTGGGTTTTTTTAAACATGTTTTCGACTAATTTGGAAATTTGGATTGCTATATTTGGATAAAAGGTACTACTAGTACGATGGTCAACACTGACGTGAAGGAGGAAGTTATTTCTAGATTTGGATAGGGAATACATTGTGTTCTCATATTATTTTCCTGCGGTGCATTATTTGCTCTGCCAGAACACATGTACTCAAGATGCTCGGCCTTGGCATAACTGAATACACCAGTTTAATGGTCATACTGAAGAAAAGCCATGGTGAAAGTGCAACGATCCCTAGGTGGTTTTGGTAATTCCTAACAACATATAGCTCACTGAGCTAATGATATTTCAAGATTAATATCTCAGGAAAGCTCAATGATTGTCATGGCATGGATGAGAAAAGTGGACCCCTCAAAATGCTAAGGACAAAAGGATTGGCTCAAGCTCAAAGCTCAAGACTCTACATTTTCTATTTTAGTGATCCAAGATCACATTGAGTCTATAGGAAAAGCCAATACTATCAAGGAGGGATGAGGTGTTGCTTAATGAGGCTCTTGCTCAAAATGCTTAGTAATATGCTCCAAAACACTCAACTACTTTCTCACATCCACATATGACCTAAACCAAAAGTCAAACTCGGCCCCACCGATTCTTTCTATCCGGCGCCACCGAGTTCAAATGTCATAGCCACTGCCACAAACCCTACGCAAATCGGTCTCACTGAGATGGGATTGTAATCTCTCTGTTTCCCTTCGTAACACTTCAGTCTTACCGAGATGAGCGATCGATCCCACCGAGATTGCAATGTAAACTCTCTGTTTCCCCATCGTAATGTTTCGGTCTCACCGAAATGAGCAATCAGTCCCACCGAGCTTACCTGACCAACTCTTTGGTTAGCTTATTACCAAAATCGGTCTCATCGAGTTTGTGTAATCGGTCTCACCGAGATTACGTTATGCCCTAATCCTAACCATATCGGTCCTACCGAGTTGCATCTCGGTCCCACCGAAACTCCTAACGGTCACTAGCTTTGCTGAATTGGTCCGACCGAGTTTATCAATTCGGTCCCACCGAGATTGGCAAGTTGTGTGTAATGGTTAGATTTTGTGTGCAGGCTATATATACCCCTCCACCACCTCTTCATTCGTGGAGAGAGCCATCAGAACAAACCTACACTTCAAACTTACTTTTTTTGAGAGAGAACTACCTACATTTGTGTTGAGGACAAGATATTCCATTCTTACCATATGAATTTTGATCTCTAGCCTTCCCCAAGTTTCTTTCCACTAAAATCTTCTTTCCACCAAATCCATATCCTGCGAGAGAGAGTTGAGTGTTGGGGAGACTATCATTTGAAGCACAAGAGCAAGGAGTTCATCATCAACACACCATTTGTTACTTCTTGGAGAGTGGTGTCTCCTAGATTGGCTAGGTGTCACTTGGGAGCCTCCGACAAGATTGTGGAGTTGAACCAAGGAGTTTGGAAGGGCAAGGAGATCGCCTACTTCGTGAAGATCTACCACTAGTGAGGCAAGTCCTTCGTGGGCGATGGCCATGGTTGGATAGACAAGGTTGCTTCTTCATGGACCCTTCGTGGGTGGAGCCCTCCGTGGACTCACGCAACCGTTACCCTTCATGGGTTGAAGCCTCCATCAACGTGGATACACGATAGCACCACCTATCGGAACCACAACAAAAACATCCGTGTCTCCTATTGCGTTTGAATCCTCCAAACCCTTCCCTTTTACATTCTTTCAAGTTGCATGCTTTGCTTTCTGCTGCTCATATACTCTTTGCATGCTTGGTTGAATTGTGTTAAGATTGCTTGACTTGTCCAAAGTTGCTAAAATCTGCCAAGAACTAAAAGTGGGAAAAGGATAAGTTTTTATTTGGTCAAGTAGTCTAATCACCCCCCCCTCTAGACATACTTTCGATCCTACAAGTGGTATCAGAGCTTTGGTCTCCATTTGCCTTGATTTTCATAGCTTTTGGAAGTCATAGCCTTGGTTTCACAACCTAGGAGAGTATGGTGTCTAGCAAGGGAAATTACCACCATAGAGGTCCTTACTTTGATGGTACTAATTTTGCTAGTTGGAAGCATAAGATGAAAATGCATATTCTTGGACATAACCCCGCCGTATGGGCTATTGTGTGTATTGGCTTGCAAGGTGAATTCTTTGATGGGATAAAACCAAACAGTGAAGCTACCACGGAAGAGTTGAAGATGCTACAATACAATTCTCAAGCTTGTGATATCCTCTTCAACGGATTGTGCCCCGAAGAATTCAACAAAATCATCCGTCTTGAGAATGCAAAAGAAATTTGGGATACTTTGATTGATATGCGCGAAGGTACCGACTCCGTCAAGGAATCCAAGTTGGATGTGCTTCATAGTCAGCTTGACAAGTTCAAAATGAAGGATGGTGAAGGTGTCACTGAAATGTACTCTAGGCTTGCTCTTATCACAAATGAGATCGCCAGCTTAGGAAGTGAAGAGATGACCGACAAATTCATCATCAAGAAGATCCTAAGAGCTTTAGACGGAAAATATGATACCGTATGCACATTGATCCAAATGATGCCCAATTACAAAGATCTCAAGCCAACAGAAGTCATTGGAAGAATTGTTGCTCATGATATGTCACTCAAGGATAAGGAGGAGCTCCATAACATGTCAAGTGGAGCTTACAAAGCCTCATGTGAAGCTCCCACATCATCAAGTGAGAAACAAACCTTCAATGAAGAATTGAGCCTAATGGTGAAGAACTTCAACAAGTTCTACAAGAGTAGAAGCAAAGAAAGAAGTTCCAAGTCAAGGTCCTACAATGACGAAAGATCTTCTAGTCGAGAGCGAAATTGATACAATTGTGGAAGACCTGGACACTATTCCAATGAGTGTACGGCACCCTACAAAAGAAGAGAAGATTCTCCAAAAAGAAGAAGTAGAAGAGAAGAATCACCATCAAGAGAGAGAAGGAGTAGAGATGATCGTTATGAATGAAGAACATCCCAGAGAAGCAATGATTCGGAAAGGAAGGACAAGTCATCAAGGAGCTACACAAAACAAATATATCAAGCTCATGTTGGTGAATGGGTATCGGGCTCCGACTCCGACAATCACTCCGAGAGAAGCTATCACTCCGACTCCGATTATACTCAAGATGAAGGTGTTGCCGGTCTAGCACTTGTGTCAACCAACTCATACGACATATTTGATTCACCAAATGAAGGACTTGTAAGATGCTTCATGGCTAAAGGCCCAAAGGTATCACACCCCGAGTATGTTGATTTCAATAGTGATGAAGATGACTTGTTAGGTGATGATGATTTACTTGTTGACAACTCTAGTGATGAATACTATGATGAAACATCAATTAATCATGCTAATCAAGATAAAATGAATGACAATGATAAGGAGAAGATTGAGTTTCTAACTAAAGAACTAAACACTCTTAAGTTAGCTCATGAAACTATCTTAGGAGATCATCGAGAACTTTTAAGGACTCATGAGAAATTACGTTTTGAAAAGCTCAACCTTGACCAAGAGCATGAGCTCTTAAAGGCAATCAATGATGATCTTCGCAAGAAAAGTTCTTCTTACATTGCCAAGCATTTACTCTTATCCACTTACATGCCTCAAGTCAAGTCTAGTAACAAGAACAAGAAATATTATTTCTCTAGTAGTGACAATATTCATGATAAATTCAATGTTGTTGCTTCTAGTAGTTCTCTTGATTCCACTAATGATTCTCTTAGCCAAGTTATACTTGAGCAAGAAAATAGCTTATTGAAGGGAATTATAGAGAAAGGTGTTTACAAGAGCCTTGTCGGGAGTAAGCAATTTGAGGAAATTGTATGCAAGCAAGGAAGGCACCGGAAGAACCAAGGTGTTGGTTTTGAACGAAAGCTCAATGCCAATGGAGTTGAGTGGGAAGAAGATCAATACCCCAAGACGAAGTTTGTTCCTCAACAAGAGAAGTATGATCCTACTTCCTTCAAAGGGACACAAGCTCAAGATGATCTTCCACCACAAGACCACAAGCAAAAAGGCAAGGATAAGCTTCAAGAGGAAATTGATGCATTTGAAGAAGAACCCAAGGCCTTGGTCAAGTGGGTTCCCAAGACTACATCAAGTTCTACTTCATCAAGTATGACTACAACTCCAAGGATTCCCATCAAGATGATGTGGATCTCGAAGAAGAAGAACTAGAGAGTTCTTGAGGGTGACTCTGCCAACATACTTCACTCTTATCATTTTGGCAAAAACAAGTGCAATCAACTTCCACATCTTGCACTAGTTCAAGGAGTCACAAACCCTCTTGTTGGTAAGACAAGGGACAAGGTAACCTAATGCTTTCATAGACATCATCTTGTGTGTGCATCACTCTATGTCTATGGATATCCTTGTTTGTTCCTTGTGGGACTAACCCGTGTAGGTATTGAAAGTGCAACTCACTCCAAAGGATTGCTCCAAATGATCTACATCAACATTGAGCATCCACATCTTCAACACCTACATGAAGTCATCATCGACAAAACCCAAGGTTAGTTCATCCCTCTTAGGGGGGATCTCACATCTAGGGGGGCTTTACTCTAAAATTGAGCTAAAGCAACTCTAATGGTGTGAACACAACAACGCCTTATGTAAAAGTGGTAACCCCACTTGTGCTTAAACGATGAGTATGACATATGATCAAATGTTCTCATTTGACTCCTAAGTCAATATACTCATATATAGATGACCTAGTCATCGCCAATTGCTTGATAGATGCTAGAATCGGTTGTGCATGCTTTGCCACATATTTCATTTGCCATTTTATTGCGTGAGCATGTTGGTTGCATAATTTACTCATTCGAGGACATCCACTTGTTGTTTTGATTGTTTGGTTCCTTTTTCTTTTGCCAAGTGGATGGAAAAGAATGCCTAAGAACCTTCTCTAGCTATCTATGCTTTTCTTGTCTCAAACTCTATTCATGCTACATCACAAAGTTTGATCAAGTCATATTCGAACCACTCTATGTGAGGAGCACTCGGAGTCCCCGATTGGTCATCGACTTAAACTTCCAAAACTTCTTTGTGCGTTTCGGTCTGACCGATTCACCATTTCGGTCGTACCGAGATCACCAAGTCGATCTAGGTTTTTAATCTCGGTGCAACCGATTTGAACTTTTCGATCACACCGAGTTTCAGTAACTGCTTGCAGTTATGAATCTCGGTGCCACCGAGTTGTTCCACTCGGTCACACCGGCAGAGTCAGGCTATATATATCCGTGGCCCAAAATTTGGAAAAACATTCGAACCCCTTCGCCCGCGCTCTGCCTGCTCTGCCTCCCTGGGTCTCTGGATCGTCCTCCTCATCGCCAGCTGCCTCCCGCAGCTGGTCTCCGCCGCCGTCAACGGGAATCGTCTCCGTCGTTGCCGCCGTAGCAAGTCCATCGCCGCACTTAGGGTATGGACTTGATCCTTGTGCTATTCCCCCTCCGATTCTTAGCACATTGTTTTGCCATGTATCTTGCCATGATTGATATCACTCTATCCAGCGAAATCACTCCGTAGTTTAGTCGTGGATTGAAAATTTAGGGTTAGGTTTCCGCCGAAATCATCTCAGACAAACCGAGTTGTTGAAATTGGTTCCACCGATTTGGCTAAGGCCATTGCACATGTGATTCTCGGTCTAACCGAGAATTGCAAATCGGTGTGACCGAGTTCAATACTTTGTGAAACCTTAGCAGTCTCGGTGCCATCGAACTGTGAATCGGTCTGACCGAGTTCACTAGTTTAGGTTCCAAAAGCTGCTTCGGTATCACCGAGTTTTCAAATCGGTAGATCGGAAATGCTTTCTGTGGAAAACTAAAACTAAGTTTTTAACTCATTCTTTTGCAAAAACCTCTATACTTTGTGATGCTTATCCAATCTACCTCATCTATAATCTATTCATAGAGTCTGCTGTCAGTGTTTGCATCATGTTAGATCAGAGTGACAGTCAGAATAAGTCTGAAGAGAAAGTTAACATGAGTGAGGGCACTAGTCCCTCTAGCAGCTTTGATGAAGGAAGCAGGAGTACACCCAGCAACTTGCCTAAGGCAGCCACCAGGACCAGAAAGAAGAAAACCTTAGATTCTGAGGATGAGGACTATGTGGCTATTGAGGAAGAGGCCACCTCAAGAGGAAAGTTCTGAAAAAGGAATATGGCACAGCTGCTGCCACTAAGCCAGGAATGTAACAAAAGGTTCCAGCCAAGAGAGTTCCCATGTCAAAAGCCCGAACATCCACTCAAGAGACTTTGGGATCTGCACCCAAAGAACAGGTTGTGGCAGAAAAGAAAAGGAAGGAAAGGGTCAAGAAGACCACTGCCAGAGTGCTTGGGAGATCTTCAATAATGAAAGATTCTGAAGAAGAGGAAGAGGATGCAGCACCAGCACCCAAAGCTCAAAATCTTATGGGAGATGCTATAAGGGTAGGGGCTGCTCCATCTAAGCCTAAGACTGCTCCTAAGACTATTGCTCCAGCTCCAAAGCCAAAACCCAAGAGGAGCACCAGGAACATCCCTACTGAGGAGAATAACAAGGCCCCAGTGCCTCAAGCTGTTGAAAAAGATGATGATTCTGTCGTTTTGAGGAAGTTGAAGCCCAAAATTCCAGATCACAATGATGCTCACCCAGTTGCAGAGAACATGAAAATCAGGAAGGATTCAGGATTGAGGATATGGAGAGAGTCTGATCCATATGCCACCAGGAGAAGGACTGCTATGGACTACAGGTTCCATACAAAGGAACAGCTGGACTTCGATGAGACTGTCTTACTTGACAAGAAGCCCATAGTGTGTGACATGAGATGGGTTGATTGGAAATTCATTGAGGAAAATGAGGATCACTTCCCTGGTGTATATGACAGCTTCAAGGCATGTGGAGTCGATGAGTTTGTGGCTCAGAAGCTCACAAAGTGGAATGATGAGCTCATTATGCAGTTCTACTCCACAACTAATTTCTACCCAGATGGAAGGATTGTCTGGATGTCTGAAGGTACTAGGTACCAATCAATGGTTGACGAGTGGGTAAAATTGATCAATGCTCCTGAGGAGAGTGAAGATGACTTGGATGTCTATGCCAAGAAGAAGAAGAAGGATCACAACACCATGGCACATATGTACAAAGAGATCCCAGATGCTGCTCTTGAGACACACAAGTTTGGATCAGTACATTATCTTCTGTCAGGTTTGCCAACAATCAACTGGATCCTCAGGCACACTCTTCTGCCAAAGTCAGGTGATCACAAGATGATCAGAGGCCATGCAATTAACCTGCTTCACATATTTGATGTGCCTCAAAAGTTCAAAGTCATGATCCTAATTGTGGAAACCATTAAGAGAACAACTGCAGATCAGAAAAGAAGTTGTGGGTATGCCCCACGGATCCAGGAGCTAATCAACTCCAAGATGGGCACTGGCACATATCTCTTGGACAAGGAAAACATGCCCATCTACCTAGACTTTGAGGACAACATGTGGTGATGGATGAGAATGAACCATCTTTTGTGCACACACAAGCAAAGAGGGAGAAGGCAAGGGCTGAAAAGCTGCAAAGATGCCAACCATTGATGAGGCATCTCAGTATCTTCTGAAGAGCAAGCAAGATCAGCTTGGTTACTTGATTGCCTCCACTTTGAGGATTGAGAAGGGATTGGCCACCCTGACTCAAAACCAGGAGAGCTTGGAGAGGATCATGGAGTAGAAGTTCTATGACTTAGATGTGAAGGTCACTGAGATCCTATCAGTTGTTGAGCAACTTCGGGATGAAGTGCAGGAGAAGAAGGGCAAGTCTACCACTAATGCTTTTGCTAGAGTTCCCAGAGGACAGAGATCTGTTGCAGTGCCTGTCACAGACACCAGAGCAACTTCATCTGCACCAGCTACAGCTTTAGTGCCACCATCTCCAGCACCCACTCCACCAGCTCCATCTACATCAACTGATGCCTTCGTCCTTGGCGTTTTATCTACACCACCACCTGAAGACCAAGCCTGAGAGTCGATCTAGCACTATGCATTTTTATGAACTTTTTGGTAACTTGTTGCCAAAGGGGGAGAAAATGTATAGATCATAGGCTTCGAGAGAGAGTGTTGCTTTTTATTCTCTCTTATTGTTTGGTGGTTAAACTTTGTTATTTGTTTGTTTGCGATACTTTATACTTTTGTGTGATACTTGGATGATCCTGTGTTTGATCATATGCTACCTTAATGCTTGTTGGATGACATTATCTTTTTATATCCTTTTATATGATCATTCACTTTGCTTGGTGATGAGTGCATGTATTTCATTATTATCATTTTGAGCGCTCCACCAAGATGTATGTGATGTGGAAGAGTAACCCATGTTCCTAACTCATTGTGCATTTGCAGTCCAAAGCAAATCTTAAACTATGCACAAATTTAGGGGGAGCTCTTGCTTTTCACATACTTCTCAAAGCGACAATGTTTTTCATTCTTATTATCATTTGTCGAAGCTTTGATCTATATGTTGTCATCAATTACCAAAAAGGGGGAGATTGAAAGTGCAACTATCCCTAGGTGGTTTTGGTAATTCCTAACAACATATAGCTCATTGAGCTAATGCTATTTCAAGATTAATATCTCAGGAAAGCTCAATGATTGGCATGGCATGGATGAGAAAAGCAGACCCCTCAAAATGCTAAGGACAAAAGGATTGGCTCAAGCTCAAAGCTCAAGACTCTACATTTTCTATTTTAGTGATCCAAGATCATATTGAGTCTATAGGAAAAGCCAATACTATCAAGGAGGGATGAGGTGTTGCTTAATGAGGCTCTTGCTCAAAATGCTTAGTAACATGCTCCGAAACCCTCAACTACTTTCTCACGTCCACATATGACCTAAACCAAAAGTCAAACTCGGCCCCACCGATTCTTTCTATTCGGCGCCACCGAGTTCAAATGTCATAGCCACTGCCACAAACCCTAGGCAAATCGGTCTCACCGATAGGGATCTCGGTCTCACCAAGATGGGATTGTAATCTCTCTGTTTACCTTCGTAACACTTCGGTCTTACCGAGATGAGCGATCGGTCCCACCGAGATTGCAATGTAAACTCTCTGTTTCCCCTTCGTAACGTTTCGGTCTCACCGAAATGAGCGATCGGTCCCACCGAGTTTACCTAAACAACTCGCTGGTTAGCTTATTACCAAAATTGGTCTCACCGAGTTTGCGTAATCGGTCTCACCGAGATTACATTATGCCCTAACACTAACCATATCGGTCCTACCGAGTTGCATGTCGGTCCCACTAAAACTCCTAACGGTCACTAGCTTTGCTGAATCGGTCCGACCGAGTTTATCAATTCGGTCCCACCGAGATTGGCAAGTTGTGTGTAACGGTTAGATTTTTGTGGAGGCTATATATACCCCTCCACCACCTCTTCATTCATGGAGAGAGCCATCAGAACAAACCTACACTTCCAAGTTACTTTTTCCGAGAGACAACTACCTACACTTGTGTTGAGGCCAAGATATTCCATTCTTACCATATGAATCTTGATCTCTAGCCTTCCCCAAGTTGCTTTCCACTCAAATCTTCTTTCCACCAAATCCATATCCTGTGAGAGAGAGTTGAGTGTTGGGGAGACTATCATTTGAAGCACAAGAGCAAGGAGTTCATCATCAACACACCATTTGTTACTTCTTGGAGAGTGGTGTCTCCTAGATTGGCTAGGTGTCACTTGGGAGCCTCCGACAAGATTGTGGAGTTGGACCAAGGAGTTTGTAAGGGCAAGGAGACCACCTACTTCATGAAGATCTACCACTAGTGAGGCAAGTCCTTCATGGGCAATGGCCATGGTGGGATAGACAAGGTTGCTTCTTCGTGGACCCTTTGTGGGTGGAGCCCTCCGTGGACTCGCGCAACCGTTACCCTTCGTGGGTTGAAGTCTCCATCAACATGGATGTACGATAGCACCACCTATCAGAACCACGACAAAAACATCCGTGTCTCCTATTGCGTTTGAATCCTCCAAACACTTCCCTTTACATTCTTGCAATTTGCATGCTTTGCTTTCTGCTGCTCATATACTCTTTGCATTCTTGCTTGAATTGTGTTAAGATTGCTTGACTTGTCCAAAGTTGCTAAAATCTGTCAAGAACTAAAATTGGGAAAAGGATAAGTTTTTATTTGCTCAAGTAATCTAATCACCCCCCCCCCTCTATACATACTTTCGATCCTACACATGGATATAAGTTCCGAGTTGGGTTCATGAACCAAGAAGATCGCTGCTTTTTATGGCTGAACTTGGATAAACTTTCTCAAGTGTTACGGACTGAAAGTTGGCGCACGGATGTTGATGGAAATAGCAGAACCTGGTCTCATTTTCACTGCGATCTTCCACCCCGACGTCGTTCCAATTGTTCATCCATGTTAGTTTTGTATCTGTTTCTTGCTTGTTGCATCGATTACTTCTTAATCCACCTATTCTGTCTAACTAATCACAATTTAACTTTAGAAGTAGCAATGAATCTCTCACGAAGATGCTACTTCTAACTAATGTTTTCTTATAATTGGTGGCACGTGTAGGTTTTTTCAGAGTTAAGCAGGCTGCTCGTTTGTTATTCTGTAACAACTCAGTTGTTACTGATGGAACTGAAGTTGAATGGGACGACATCCACAAGTTCCTACACTTTATTGATCATCATGAGGTCCTTGTGGGGCGTTTCAATGGTGGAAGGCCACGTGGGATATGTGTGCCACTGCTGCACTGGTTGAACAGGTCCAACTGTGTCGAGAAACTTATGGTACGAGCTGTTTTCTGTTATATATGTTGTTCATAAACTATTGCTTATACATAGTTTTACAGCTGTGATCTTCTTGAAACAGAAACTGCCCAGTTCTATTGTTCCTATATAGATGCCTGACCATGGTCGGGTCAGACTTGCGCTTAGTCACAACATGATGTTTATGTCGACCTACTCCATTCCCCTTGGAGGTGAAAAGATACTTATTCATGGGTGGTCTCAAATAATGAAGGCACGTCCATCTTGGAGAATAGGACAGAATATTATGTTCCTACTTTTCCATGGCTCTAAAGTGAATATCATGTTTATTGACCACATTGCCAGATGAAGCCGCTTTCAGAAGGTTGTGGATGTGCGGGGTGGCGCCTGGGCCTTGTCCTGGGGCTTGGCGGCCTCACCCTTGGTTAACTGTAGGAAAAGTAGCACTGTTTGAGGCGTGCTTTGTACGGTTGAACCTGTATAAGTACTCATACTGCTCTCAGCTATGGTTGTTAAGTGCCCCTGCTGGTTTCAGTTAAGGTTGTTAAGTACTCCTGTTGCTTTTACAGTCTGTCATGTTTCTTCAGTCATGTCTACCTCCAGCCGCCAAAACCAAACCAGCGCCGGCGGGGGCGCCTGCTTCCGCCTCCCACGGCTGGCTGCGCCTCAGCGCACACATCGCCGCCCCACCGTCTCCTAAATCGTTAACGCCTTCGTCCGAGGCCTCACCATCGTCCTCCATGCGCTTTGGTGCGCTCGCCGCAGCGCCACCCTCTCGCGTTGTCAACATGGTCAACAAACAACAGGAATCGGCAGAAGTATGTGGAGAGGATGACAGTATGGGCCCACCATGTCAGCGTAAGGAAAAATAAAATGCTTTATCCTAGTGTTTTCCTGACATCTGGGACCCACAACATTGTGAGCGTATATAGTCAATAGACAAGAGAACATCACAAGATCGGCTGACACCTAGGACGTAGCTGCTCGAGCAGTAATTTTTTGTTATTGTTGAGACGGAGCAGGGTTTGAACTGGGTTGTGGCCCGTCTAGACCAGGCTTATATTTTATGTTCACCATGTGACCGGCCCAGCTATTTTTTCTTTGTGAAAATGAGCCCAGTTTATTTTTTCTGAAGAGTACCCAATCCAGGCCTATTTATTTTTCTACGCCCTGATGGGCTGCAACTCTTTCAAGACGCCTGCAAATCTTGAAAGTACTATGAAATTGGTTGTAAATATAAAAACAGATGAAAAATTGGCAATTACTTTATAATTTCTGATTTTTTTCACATTTTTAGATTCCTATTTCACTGGGCATTAACCTAATTTAAATATATCTTCAAAGTACTTTAAATTTGGCTCGACATTTCGGTATTAAAAATAGTTTGGAACCCACAGAAATATGCGAAATTGGCCCTGGCCAACCAAAAAAACGGACTGCAATAAATTGCATAAGAAGTCGCAATGAGCTATATATAAATTATTAAAAAAAGAGGGAATGGTCTGACTTATGGGCCTATTAAGTTGACGCGTATGCAAGATTTTTTTAGTTATTATATACGTCAACAAACGATTCTAGCAGACGTAACCGTTGGATGTCAATCCAACGGCCGTCGTGTTTCTTCAATCTCTGATCTTCTTGCTCCAGCCGCCAAATCCAGCGCCGGCGGGACCGCCTGCTCCTGCCTCCCGTGCAGGTGTCACCGCCCCCTACTACTCCCACCGCTGGCAAGGGCATCCCTCTACTCAGCCACACCCCCTGTTATTCTGCAGCGACGGCAGCCTCACACCGCAGCCGAACCAGTGAACCCTCGTACTCCTCTCCGGTGGGCATCCACTGCCGCGTCTTCCCCGGCTCCGCGTCGTTCCCTTCCTAGGCCTCGCCGTCGTCCACCGCCCTGGTGCTCTCGGTGCGGCGTTGTCAATGTGGTCAAGGAACGACTTCCATCGGAAGAGTACTGTACATGGAAAGGCTGACAGTTGGGTCCATGGCAGCCGCAAGGAAGCGCCTCCTTATTACACGGAAAATAATTATTCCTCCACCTGACAGCAGGGACCCACCGGACGGGCCATCGTATTTGGCGAAAAAATCGTTTCCCCCCAGACTGCTTGGACCCACCGTACGGGCCACCGTATTTCGTGAAAAAAACATTCCCCCCGCTGTCAGCTCGGACCCACCGGAAGTGCCTCCTTATTACGCACAAAAAATGAATACTCCCGCTACTAGTTGGGACCCACCTTGGTGGGTGGCTGACTTGTGGGCCTACTAAGTTGACGGGGACGGAGTGCTTTGTCAACTTAGTCAATATGAACGATTCTAGCTCCAGTGACCGTACAATGTCCATCCAACGGCCGTAGTGCTTCTGCAACCTCTGGTCTTCTTGCTCCAGCCGCCCAAAGAAGCGCCAGTTGTGCCCCATGCTCCTACCTCCCGTGGCCGGCTATGCTGCCGCGGAGGCCTCACCGCCCACTACTACTCCCACCGCTAGCCAGGCCCTGCGGCGACGGCAGCCTCACACTGCAGCCGAACCAGTGAACCCTCGTACTCCTCTCCGCGCGGGCTTCCACTGCCGCCTCTTCCCCGGCTCCGCGTCGTCCCCTTCCTAGGCCTCGTCGTCGTCCACTACCCTGGTGCTCTCGGCGCGGCGTGGTCAACGTGGTCCAGAAAGGGCTTCCATCGGACGTGGACTGTATGTGGAGAGGCTGACAGCTGGGTCCACGGCCGCAGCAAGGAAGTGCCTCCTTATTACGCGCAAAATAATTATTCCTCCACCCGACAGCGGGGACCCACCGGACGGGCCACTGTATTTTGCGAAAAAAATGTTTCCCCTGACTGTTGGGACCCACCAGCTACATCTTCGCACGTAAGGAAGTGCGTCTGGGCAAAAAAAAATGATTCGCCCCCCTGACTGCTGGGACCCACCAGCTACATCTTCGCAGGCAAGGAAGTGCGTGACAGTCGGGACCCACCTGGTCGAAGCATACGTAGCATTGTCATTCTGGTCGTGAACGTGTACATACATACTGGTCGGTGTAGAGGCGCGCACGTAGCATGTACACGTATGTACAGCGGCCAGTGTGCAAGAAAGAAAATATGGCCATGTACGTTCATACAGGCAGGGTCTCGAACGCCTACTCGCGCATACGTACGAGCAGGGCTCGTGTACATGGCTGGGTCGGAACGGAGAAATAGCGTCGTCATGTTCATGGGGAGCCAACTGGCTAGGTCAGAACGGAATGTGTTGTCGTGTTCATCGGGAGGGCTTGGACGGAACAGCCAATGAAAATGAGGCTTCGCGTACCGCAGAACGGAGGAAACGGCCTTGTGTTCGACCGGCCACGGTCGAAATGGGATCCTGTTCATCAGGAGGGGTCTGGCATACCGCAAAACGGAGGAAACGGACCTCCTATGGTTGAAACAGGGGTCCTGTTGATCGGGAGGGGTGTGGCGTACCGCAAAACGGAGGAAACAGACTTTTGTTGGAGCGCTACGGTCGAAAAGGGGGTCATGTTCATCGGGAGGGGTGTGGCGTACCGCAAAACGGGCTCCACGGGATACTGTTCATCTCCACCGTCAACCCCTCCAGCCTCCACGGGCTACTGTTCATCCACCGTCGACCTCCTCCAGCCTCCACCCGCGACTGCTCATCCACGGGCTCCTGTTCATCCAGCCTCCACCGCGCGCTACTCCACCGGCTACTGTTCAACCAGCCCTCTCCACGGGCTCCTGTTCAACCACCCCTCCATAGGCTACTATTCATCCGGCCCTCCACCGTCTACTGTTCATCCAGCCCTCCACGAGGTGGTCCTGTTCATCCTGCCCTCCACGGAGTCCTATTCATCCAGCCCCAACCGGCTCGATCGATCGGGGTCCTGTTCATCCAGAGGCAACATCACAGGGTCCTGTTCATCCACCCCCACCGTGAACTGTTCATCCAAACCCCCCCCCAGCAATGCTCGCTGTTCATCTAGAGGCAGCATCGATTGACTTTATTTAGCAGCAGAAGCGAAGGAATCGCTCGATCAGGTTCAGTTAACACCCATCGATCAATCTCTCGGGTTCAGTAACACGTAGCCTGCAGTGCAATTGCTTGGGTTCAGTTAGAGCCCAACGCCTCGCACCCACGCGCGTGCGTGTACGAGAGAAACTCACATCGCTCGGCCCCGACCACCCACCGTAACCGGGAACACCCTAATATTTTCCTTGCCCTTGCTTCTACCACGGTTTTTTCCGTCATGGACGGCCCAAAGAATGTCATGCAGCTGCATCTCCGGCCCGCCCAGGACGAAAAGCCCATTTTCTGTCATGATTTTTTGTCATAGAAGTAGGACCCCACCTCATCGATGATGATACCGGGTTTTGTCACAATTATCGCCATAGAAGTGTCATAAGTATGACAGAAAAAAATTTCGTTCGGCCCAAAATGTCACGGAGGTGTCTTTTTTTGTACTGTTCACTTATATCTTTTGAGCTAGATAATTTTGCTCTAGTGCTTCACTTATATCTTTTTAGAGCACGGTGGTGGTTTTATTTTATAGAAATTATTGATCTCTCATGCTTCACTTATATTATTTTGAGAGTCTTTTAGAACAGCATGGTAATTTGCTTTGGTTTAAAAATTAGTCCTAATATGATAGGCATCCAAGATGGGTATAATAAAAACTTTCATATAAAGTGCATTGAATACTATGAGAATTTTGATACTTGATGATTGTTTTGAGATATGAAGATGGTGATATTAGAGCCATGCTAGTTGAGTAGTTGTGGATTTGAGAGATACTTGTGTTAAAGTTTGTGATTCCCGTAGCATGCACGTATGGTGAACCGTTATGTGATGAAGTCAGAGCATGATTTATTTTTTGATTGTCTTCCTTATGAGTGGCGGTCAGGGACAAGCGATGGTATTTTCCTACCAATCTATCCCCCTAGGAGCATGCGCATAATACTTCGTTTCGATAACTAATAGATTTTTGCAATAAGTATGTGAGTTCTTTATGACTAATGTTGAGTCCATGGATTATACGCACTCTCACCCTTCCACCATTGCTAGCCTCTCTAGTACCGCGCAACTTTCGCCGGTACCATAAACCCACCATTTACTTTCCTCAAACAAGCCACCATACCTACCTATTATGGCATTTCCATAGCCATTCCAAGATATATTGCCATGCAACTTTCCACCATTTCGTTTATTATGACACGCTCCATCATTGTCAAATTGCTTTGCATGATCATGTAGTTGACATCATATTTGTGGCAAAGCCACCGTTCATAATTTTCATACGTGTCACTCATGATTCATTGCACATCCCGGTACACAGCCGGAGGCATTCACATAGAGTCATATTTTGTCCTATGTATCGAGTTGTAATTCTTGAGTTGTAAGTAAATAAATGTGTGATGATCATCATTATTAGAGCATTGTCCCAGTGAGGAAAGGATGATGGAGACTATGATTCCTCCACAAGTCGGGATGAGACTCCGGACGAAAAATAAAGAAAGAAAAAAAAAGAGGCCATAAAAAAGGCCCAAATAAAAAAAGAGAGAAAAGGAGAGAAGGGGCAATGATACTATCCTTTTTCCACACATGTGCTTCAAAGTAGCACCATGATCTTCCTGATAGAGAGTCTCTTATGTTGTCACTTTCATATACTAGTGGGAACTTTTCATTATAGAACTTGGCTTGTATATTCCAGTGATGTGCTTCCTCAAAATGCCCTAGGTCTTCGTGAGCAAGCAAGTTGGATGCACACCCACTTAGTTTCTTTTGTTGTGCTTTCATACACTTATAGCTCTAGTGCATCTGTTGCATGGCAATCCCTACTCACTCACATTAATATCTATCGATGGGCATCTCCATAGCCCGTTGATACGCCTAGTTGATGTAAGACTATCTTCTCCTTTTTGTCTTCTCCACGACCACCATTCTATTCCACCTATAGTGCTATATCCATGGCTCACACTCATGTATTGCGTGAAGATTGAAAAAGTTTGAGAACATCAAAATTATGAAACAATTGCTTGGCTTGTCATCGAGGTTGTGCATGATTTAAATATTTTGCGTGATGAAGATAGAGAATAGCCAGACTATATGATTTTGTAGGGATAGCTTTCTTTGGCCATGTTATTTTGAGAAGACATAATTGCTTGGTTAGTATGCTTGAAGTATTATTGTTTTTATGTCAATATTAAACTTTTGTCTTGAATCTTTCGGATCTGAACATTCATGCCACAATAAAGAAAATTACATTAAAAATTATGTTAGGTAGCATTCCACATCAAATTTTTTGTTTTTATCATGTATCTACTTGAGGACGAGCAGGAATTAAGCTTGGGATGCTTGATATGTCTCCAACGTATCTATAATTTTTTATTGTTCCATGCTATTATATTATCTGTTTTAGATGTTTAATGGGCTTTATTATGCACTTTTATATTATTTTTGGGACTAACCTATTAACCGAAGGCCTAGTGCAAATTGCAGTTTTTTTGCCTATTTTAGTGTTTCGCAGAAAAGGAATATCAAATGGAATCCAAACGGAATGAAACCATCATGAGGATCTTTTTTGGAACAAACGCAATCCAGGAGACTTGGAGTGGAGGTCAAGGAAGCCACGAGGCGGCCACGAGGTAGGGCGGCACGCCCAGGGGGGCAGGCGCGCCCCCCCACCCTCGTGGGCCCCTCGTAGCTCCACCGACCTACTTCTTTCGCCTATATATACTCTTATACCCTAAAAACATCCAGGGGGCCACGAAACCACTTTTCCACTGCCGCAACCTTCTGTACCCATGAGATGCCATCTGGGGACCTTTTCCGGCGATCTGCCAGAGGGGGATTCGATCACGAAGGGCTTCTACATCAACACCATAGCCTCTCCGATGATGTGTGAGTAGTTTACCACAGACCTTCGGGTCCATAGTTATTAGCTAGGTGGCTTCTTCTCTCTATTTGGTTCTCAATACAAAGTTCCCCTTGATGTTATTGGAGATATATTCGATGTAATACTTTTGCGGTGTGTTCCCTGAGATCTGATGAATTGTGGGTTTATGATCAAGTTTATCTATGAACTATATTTGATTCTTCTCTGAATTCTTATACGCATGATTTGATATCTTTGCAAGTCTCTTCGAATTATCAGTTTGGTTTGGCCTACTAGATTGATCTTTCTTGCAATGGGAGAAGTTCTTAGCTTTGGGTTAAATCTTGCAGTGTCCTTTCCCAGTGACAGCAGGGGAAGCAAGGCACGTATTGTATTGTTGTCATCGAGGATAAAAAGATTGGGTTTATATCATATTGCTTGAGTTTATCCCTCTACATCATGTCATCTTGTCTAATGCGTTACTCTATTCTTATGAACTTAATACTCTAGATGCATGCTGGATAGCGGTCGATGTGTGGAGTAATAGTAGTCAAAATCGTTTCGGTCTACTTGACACGGACTTGATGCCTATGTTCATAATCATGCCTAGATTTTCTCATAACTATGCGCTTTTCAATCAATTGCTCGGCAGTAATTTGTTCACCCACCGTAATATATGCTATCTTGAGAGAAGCCACTAGTGAAACCTATGGCCCCGGGTCTACTTTACATCATATAAGTTTCCGATCTACAATTCTAGTTTACTATTTATTTTGCAATATTTACTTTCCAATCTATACAAAAATACCAAAAATATTTATCTTATTATCTTTATCAGATCTCACTTTTGCAAGTGGCCGTGAAGGGATTCACAACCCCTTTATCGCGTTGGTTGCAAGGTTCTTATTTGTTTGTGCAGGTACAAGGAGATTTGCGTGTAGTCTCCTACTGTATTGATACCTTGGTTCTCAAAAACCGAGGGAAATACTTATGCTACTTTGCTGCATCACCCTTTCCTCTTCAAGGGAAAAATCAACGCACGCTCAAGAGGTAGCAATCACCGAGAGGGCCCAGAGATACCCCTCTAATACTCAGAGTGACAAATCATAATCTCGATCTATGACAACCCAACAAACACCTTCGGAGATACCTGTAGAGCATCTTTATAATCACCCAGTTACGTTGTGAAATTTGATAGCACACAAGGCATTCCTCCGGTATTTGGGAGTTGCATGATCTCATAGTCAAAGGAATATGTATATGACATGAAGAAAGCAATATCAATAAAACTGAACGATCAATATGCTAAGCTAATGAATGGGTCTTGTCCATCACATCATTCTCCTAATGATGGTATCCCGTTCATCAAATGACAACACATTTCTATGGTTAGGAAACTTAACCATTTTTGATTAACGAGCTAGTCTAGTAGAGGCTTACTAGGGACACGATGTTTTGTCTATGTATCCACACATGTATCCACACATGAATCAAGTTTTCGGTTAATACAATTCTAGCATGAATAATAAACATTTATCATGGTATAAGGAAATATAAATATCAACTTTGTTATTGCCTCTAGGGCATATTTCCTTCACTTTGGTCCACACATCCGAGCAGCCAAGCAGTAAAATACTAAATCTTTACGGCACGAAGGAACTGAGCATCGGAGCAACTAGGTGCTCCGGAGTCTAGGTCCTTGATTTTTTTTTCCGCTACATCGGCTCGCCAGTGTAGGGCACCGGTGCCAAATGTAGCAACAGTTGTCTTTATACTGGTTTCAGCATACATACTGGACGACCTTAGTTCTATTAGTTATACGTTACAAAATTTGTGCATGTACACACCTATTAGTATCAATTTGCTGTCATCCAAACACTGTCGCTATGCTGTTGCGGTTATATTTAGCCTCCTCATAAAATGTTCGATTTGTTATTTATAGTACATGACTAAGAACTTATAGCATTATTGTAGTTAATTATAGCTTATGATGTTTTTGAATTTGGTTGTTGTCTTAGTAGCAATTAATTCATTTGCACATTGATCTTTTTGAGAAGATATGTCATAATTAACATGTTTCTTCAGTTTTTCAAAATATCTATTTGGTGATTTTCCATGTTGCTAGAAACTCATTTCCCCCACAATTGTTACTGATATAGTTTTAAATATTATAGGATGAACGGAAGTGTTCTTACCTGGAGTGGGTTGATCAAGAGTGGAAAGAGTCTTTGAAGATGTGCCTAGCAAAGCTCTGGAGCATGTATGAGGAAGAAAACAGAGGTAGGCTTAGAGAAAGTGTTGTCAACGCTGAAGAATATTTGAAGACGCGGGATAAAAAGAGGAAGATGGAGAATGAGCTCAGATTTTTTAATTAGACTTTGGTAAGATGGTGTTGGCGAAGGAGGAGGAACTTTCCCAGTTGGCTAGTGTGTCGAGGTAACACAGCCACCTATGGGACCATCGGCCCCTTGTGGTTCAGCAAGGGGGAAGAGCACATTGCACAAAGAGCGGAGAGTGTAGAGCAGCACGACAGTGATAACACGAGCAGTTTTTACCCAGGTTCGGGCCGCTGCGAGGCATAAAACCCTACTCCTGCTTTGTTGGATTGATGAAAGGACCATGGTGGAGACGTAGCACTCTAGCCCGGCAAGGTCACCTTGGGACGAGAGCAGCTACGCGCGTATGAGTGTACAGGGGTCCGAATACTTTCTAAGGTAGCCATGACGCTCCTTTTATAGGTCAAGGGGTTGCCGCAATGGCAAAACAATCATTATCTAGTGATTAGATAGCCACAGTGCTATCATACCTAACTCTGAAGACAGTACAAGGTGCATTAAATGCACTACTTAGTGTCAAATCACGGGGTAGCCCGGCAAGCCTTGCCGTGCTACTTATCCACCTCCTCGCCTGCATGCGTGACACGCCCCTCGACGAGTGTCATTTGGAGCTGATATCCATTGGAAATGGCTGCCATGTGCCAAATAACAGCCACCTAATCACCAGGGGGCTCGACACCACACCGATAGGTGACTTGCGTTGCTGTGAGGTGGAGTTGTGGAGCCTTGGCGGGGTAATCTGCCCTCGGCGTCGCCGGCAAGCCTGCCAGGGGAGTCTTGAGACTTGTCTTTGGGGTAACCTCGACCCCTCCAGGCTCGCCTGCCCGGCAAGGGAGGTTTTTCATAAGTGATATCTTGCTCATTCCGTTGGTCTTGGTATTCTTCATCCGCCCTTTGATTTCTCAAAGAGCTATCTCTTCTGCTTGGTCTTGTCTTGTATGCTGCAACCTTGCTTTGTTGTTGTCGTGCCGGAGCCTTGCCTGTCCGGGCAAAAGTCAGGGGGAAACATACACCCTTGTTTGTGTACCCCGACAGAAGCCCCTGGGCCTGAGCCATACATGTCACAGGTCACGTTGGGTTAGGCCCCAAAATGGTGCATGGACATGTGTCAAAGAGATGCTACGCGTGTAGTGATTTTTCATGATGACCAGTCAATCCAACATCCACTCTACGTAATTACCGCAAGTTGTGGGGTCGTGGGACTGTAGCAACTAATGTAAAATGGTAACTTTCTAAGGGAAAGTGGTGAAGAACCACTCCTATCCACCATGTTCGTTCCTCATAAAGGGGGAAAACGCGGAAAGGCGTGGTTCATTCGCACCCGTTTCCCATCGCCTTCCTCCTCGAGCCAGAGTGTCTGTTCTTGCGCCCATATCTGCTTCTGACACTCGCTCGGCCTTCCATTCCCTCCAAAGCTCCAGAAGATGAGGAAGAAATCCGTTGCCGTGGAAGGGAAGCAAGCAGCCGCCGTAAAGGAGACGACCACGGAGAGGAACAAGAAGAGGGCGGCGGATTTGGACAGGAAGCGATGGGGAGATGTGGTTTTCTTCCCGTCGAACCTAGACAGTGATGCCTTGGTTGCAAGGTACGGATATATGTGGGGGACGGAAGTTCCAAAGGGGCATGGAGCACCCTTGGTCTTGCCGGAAGGAGAAGATCTGCCGAATTCATACCGATTTTTCTGTGCATACTTCCTCTATGGCCTCTACCCTCCTTTTTCGGATTTCTTTGAGGCGATGATGATGGTATATGGGTTTCACCTCCTGGACTTCATGCCGAATGCAATGGCGTGCATGGCGATTTTTTCCCACTTGTGCGAGAACTTTGTCGGGCTCGCCCCCAATGTGGATCTGTTCTGACATTTCTTCGTCCTGCGGGTGGAGAAAAAAGCCCACCACTCTGGGAACATAAGCTGGATCCCTCGGGTGGTGAGGGAAAGTTGAGATTACCTCCCTGGTCTGCAAAACGACAGATGGGAGTACTGGCGGGCCGACTGGTGCTGGATCCAGGACGAGGAGGCCCCAGAGTTTTGCGAGGTGCGGATGGAGTGCATTGTGCGCAGCAACCACTAGAGGGAGGTGGGCCTTTCTGACGACAGGGTCCACCCGACACTGAACGGGATCATCTGTCTCAAAGCCGTCGGGTTAACCATCGAACAGGTGGGGGCCGATTTCCTCCGACGCTGCACCGCGCCTTTGCAGAAAAGGGATAGGTTCGCCTGGTTGTACGGGGATGCCGCTGACAGGATGCGATTGTACCTGGGCCTGGCCAACAATTTGTCGGTTTACCGCGGGGAAGAGTGGCTTGTCGCGGGTCCCCAGGCCCCTGAACCAGATCTGGAACCTCGTCCGCGCAGGCGGCCCGGGCGAGGAGCAGCTGCCCCAGCCCCTAGGCCCGCCAAGATGGTAAAAAAGATCGCCTCAGAAAGTGGCGGGGTGGAGGTGGAGGGTCGACATTGCTCTTGCCTTTCCGAGGCCAAGACCCCTCCCGCCAAGAGATGGGTGGTCACAGGAGGCGACTCCAGCTCTCAGTCGGTTTCGAGCTCTTCGAGCAGCTCGTCCTCGCCAGAGATCCTCTCGCCCAAGCAGGACTTGAAGTTGCCGGGGATTACTGTTCCCCCGGTCCTGAAGAGAGGCAGAGCGCCTCCACCATCCAGGGAGTTCAAGCTGGGCTCCATGCTCATGGACTCAGAGTAAGAACAATATTCTCCATATCTGAGTCTAGCTTACTTGTTGGTTTACTAAATCAATCTTGCTTGCCGCCTTTGACAGGGAAGAGGAGGAGGAGGAGGAGGAGGAGGAGACCCTCATCCACTGAGCCAAGCGGCTCAGGAATGCGGAGCCGCCGAGGTCCCCAGGAGGCACGGGCAAGGCGGGGAGCAACACGAATGATCCGGTGGCAAGCCCCCAACCCAGCCCCCGACACGAAGACACGGGACTGATTTCCCCCACCAAAGACGATGTAGAAGAGCACCCCCCCCATCTCCAATCAAAGATGATGGGGAGTCTGCCCAGGATGGGGCCTTCCAGGAGGGGCCCACTCCGCCTATTGACCGAGCTGAGGGGACCCTGACAGAGACTCCCACGGAAGGCTCTGCCTAGGTCCACACCATAGTCACCGGAGAAGGGGGTGGTGTCTATGTCCCGGCAATTGATGCTGCCGGGGAAAATGAACGCCCTCCACAGCAGACAACTCCCGATAACTTATTTTTTCCTTTATAATCTTGCACCAAGTTGGTCCTCAAATTTTTCTTACTCCTCATGATTGCTTGTTTTCCTTTGCTTGTAGTACCATTGGCTGAGGAGCCCGAGTTGTTGGAGGAGGTGGCTGATGTCTAGTTCTCAACTTTATTCTTGTAGACATGTGTTGGGCCTCCAAGCGTAGAGTTTTGTAGGACAGTAGCAATTTTCCCTCAAGTGGATAGCCTAAGGTTTATCAACCCGTGGGAGGTGTAGGATGAAGATGGTCTGTCTCAAATGACCCTGCAATCAAATACAAGAAATCTCTTGTGTCCCCAACACACCCAATACAATGGCAATTTGTATAGGTGCACTAGTTCAGCGAAGAGATAGTGATACAAGTGTAATATGGATGGTAGAAATATATTTTTATAATATGAATAAATAAAAACAGCAAGGTAGCAAATAGTAAACGGGCACAAAAACGATATTACAATGCTTGAAAATGAGGCCTAGGGTCTGTACTTTTGCTAGTGCAATCTCTCAACAGTGCTAATATAATTGGATCATATAACCACCCCTCAAAGTGCGATGAAGAATCACTCCTAAGTTCCTATCTAGCGGAGAACATAAGAAGAAATTATTTGTAAGGTACGAAACCACCTCGAAGCTATTCTTTCCGATCGATCTATCCAAGAGTTTGTACTAAAATAACACCAAATAATTTCAGATACATAATACTCAATCCAACACAAAGAACCTCAAAGAGTGCCCCAAGATTTCTACTAGAGAAACAAAGACAAGAACATGCATCAACCCCTATGCGTAGATTACCCCAATGTCACCTCGGGAATCCGCGAGTTGAGTGCAAAACATATATCAAGTGAATCAATACGATACCCCAATGTCACCACGAGTATTCATATGCAAGACAGATATCAAGTGTTCTCAAATCCATAAAAGTATTCAATCCGATAACAACTAAATCTCAAAGGGAAAAACTCAATTCATCACAAGATAGAGAGGGGAAAACACCATATGATCCGACTATATTAACAAAGCCCGCGATACATCAAGATCGTGACATCTCAAGAACACGAGAGAGAGAGAGAGATTAAACACATAGCTACTACTCACTCCTCATCATGGTGGCCGCCGGGATGATGAAGATGGCCATCGGAGATGATTCCCCCCTCCACCAGGGTGCCGGAACGGGGTGTAGATTGGTTTTCGGTGGCTACAGAGTCTTCCGGCGGCGGAACTTCTGATCTAGGTTAACCCCTAGGGTTTTTGGAATATTTGTGAATTTATAGGGTAAAGAGGAGGTGCGGGAGGCCACCGAGGTGGGCACAACCCACATGGGCGCGCCTGGGCCCCAAGGTGCGCCCTGGTGGGTTGTGCCCCCCTCAGGGCACCCCAAGGTGCTGCTCTGGCCCATCCTGGGTGTTCTAGTCCATAAAAACTCTCCAAAAAGTTTCATGGTGTTTGGACTCTGTTTGATATTAATTTCTTGCGATGTAAAAAAACAAGCAAAAAACAGCAACTGACATTGGGCACTGGGTCAATAGTTTAGTCCCAAAAATGATATAAAGTTGCTATATAATGATTGTAAAACACCAAAGAATGATAATATAACAGCATGAATACTTGATAAATTATAGATACGTTGGAGACGTATCAGCATCCCCAAGATTAATTCCTACTCGTCCTTGAGTAGGTAAATGATAGAAGAAATAATTTATGAAGTGTGAATGCTTGCAAAGTGCATAAGTTTGATCATTGATAATTTCAATCACTTTTCCTAGCATCATGACAACAACTCTTTCTTATAAAATTTCTCATGTTTAAAGTAGCAACCAATTCACATGTTAAGGTTCAAACAATGAATTCTCTTGAAACTCAACAACCTATGTTCTCAGGCACCAAGCAATTGCAATTCAACTTATTCAACGGAGTCTAAGTAAGAGCTCCACATACTCAACCATTATATAGTCTTGTATGATTGCTAACACTCACCGCATACACATGAGAAAAACGTTTCAACCATACACATAGAAAGATAGGGGCTTATAATTTCGCCTCCCAACGTATTCGCCTCAAGGGTGATGTCAACAATAATAACTCATCCTACCCATATCCAATTGGATATATGTGCCTAGATCTTTCCTCACCACATGATGCTTGCCAAAGGAGAAAATTAAAAATGAATAGAGAGAAACTTTGACTCTTGCATAAAAGTAAATACATAAAAGTAAAAGGTAGGCCCTTCGCAGAGGGAAGCAAAGGTTGCCATGCCCTTATTTGTTTGTATGCTCAACCACTTAGTGCAAAAGAACATCACGTTGTATTGCCCCTTGTGATGGCAACCTTTATTATGCAGTCTGCCGCTTTTATTCTTCACCATCACAAGTTCGTGCAACGCTCAATTTTCTCTTACACTAAATGATCTCACACTTTTAGAAGCAATTTTTATTTCCTTATTGCACCAATGACAACTTACTTGAAGAATCTTGCTCAATACTTAGGTAGGTATGGTGGACTCTTGAAGATAAGATTTGGGTTTTAGGGTTTTTTGGATGCACAAGTAGTATCTCTACTTGGTGCGGAAGTTTTGGATAGCAAAGATGGGGGCAAGGACCACATGTTGAAGGATCTATGACAACATAAGTTCTATGTGAATATGAACAAACATAAACCATTACATTGTCTTCCTTGTCCAACGTCAACAATTTTGGCATATAATATTTTGAAGGGGCTCACAATCACAAAAGATTTCCATGATAGTGTATTTATATGTGAAAGTTCTCTACATTATACTAATTATTCATGAATTGCTTGTGTGACCAATATTGTGATTGTCAAGCCGCAAAATATTCACTTTCTAAACCCAATGTGTAGCTACCACTAGGCATGATACAATTTCAACTTCATGATATTCAATTCATGCAATGATTTACTCATAGGATATAAGTGAAGCACAATAGTAAATGACGAGCTACTCCAAAAAAGATAATAGTGAAGATCAAGCGAGTAGTTAAGTAAATAGGTAGCTATTTGAGGACTCTCTTATTCAAAAAAAACTTTCAGGTCTAAGCATTTTATTAAAATAGCAAGCAAAACAAAATCAAATTACATTCCAAGAATAGCACACATCATGTGAAGAAGCAAAAACTTAGGCTCAATCGATACTAACCGATAATTGTGAAGAAGAAAGGTGGGATGCCTACCGGGAATCCCCAAGCTTAGATGCTTGAGACTTCTTGAAATATTATCTTGGAATGCCTTGGTCATCCCCAATCTTGAGCTTTTGTGTCTCCTTAATTCTTATCATATCACGGTTTTCCTAAATCTCAAAAGCTTCATCCACACAAAACTCAACAAGGGCTCGTGAGATAAGTTAGTATAAACCAATGCAAAAACCTTATCATTCTCTACTATAGAAAATCACTAAAATTACTATTCAAAATTGCACACTAAATGCCTCTGCATATTTAATACTCCTATCGTCAAATAGAATCATTAAACAAGCAAACATAAGCAAAAATGCAAACATAACAGCAATCTACCAAAATAGTACAGTCTATAAGGAATGCAAGAGTAAACTCCGAAAATTATGAAAAAAATCCATACTGTATAAAACTTATCAGAGCACATTTTGCAAAAGGTTTCAACATTTTTATCACATTCTGACTTTTCTAGGAAATTTTTGCAACAGCGGTAAACTTTCTGTTTTCAAATAGCAACATGTATACGCAAAATAAGCATGGCAAAGGCTATCATTGCCACTTTTATTGAAATAAAAGATGCAAAACGTTATTCTAAATAAAAGCAAGAAAATCCTAACAAAATAAATTGATGCTCCAAGAAAAACACATTTCATGTGACGAATGAAGACATAGCTCTAAGTGAGGTTACCGATAATGTTGAAGACGGAAGAGGGGATGCCTTCCGGGGAATCCCCAAGATTAGTTGCTTGGATCTTCCTTGAATATTACCTTGGGGTGCCTTGGTCATTCCCAAGCTTAGGGTCTTTTCACTCCTTATTCTCCTCATATCTACATCTCACTCAAAATTTGAAAACTTCAATCACATAATACTTAACGGAACTTTGTGAGATAGCTTAGTATGATAAAGAGCAAACCATTTCAGTTTTGGTACTATCAAATACAAGATTCATAATTATTCACACACAATACCTACTGTAGCATATAATTTCCACAATTTATATTGAGCAATATAAGCCATAGAAACTAGCAAACAAGCAAATCATGCATTGAAAACAGAATTTGTCAAAAACAGAAAAGTCTGTAGTAATATGTACTCCAACCATAGTTCTGCTACTCCAAAAATTCTGAAAAATTAGGAAAACCTGGGAAATTTGTCTATTAATCTTCTGGAAAATGAATCAGCATTTTATCACGCTTCTGATAAAAATGAGAATTGTTTTCCTGAGCGCAAAAGTTACTGTATTTCAGCAAGATCAAATCAACTATCACCGTAAGCCATCCCAAAGGTCTCACTTGGCACTTTATTGAAACGGAAGAAATAAAACATGATTACTAAAGTAGCCTAATCATGGGAACACACAAAAACAGTAGATAAAACTGTTGGGTTGTCCACCAACAAGCGCTTTTCTTTTATGCATTTTTAGCTAGGCTTGATAATTTCAATGATGCTCGCATAAAAGATAAGAATTAAAACATAATGGGAGCATCATGAAACACATGGAAAGCACATTTAAGTCTAACCCACTTCCTATGCATAGGGATTTTGTGATCAAACAATTTATGGGAACAAGAATCAACTAGCATAGGAAGGCAAAACAAGCATAACTTTAAGATTTTCAACACATAGAGAGGAAACTTGATATTATTGCAATTCCTATAAGCATAAGTTCGTCCCTCATAATAATTAGCATCATGAATGAATTCAACAATATAAATATCATATAAAGCATTCTTTTCATGATCCACAAGCGTAGAAATTTTATTACTCTCCACATAAGCAAATTTATTCTCATGAATAGTAGTGGGAGCAAACTCAACAAAATAACTATCATGTGATTGAGAATTAAAATCATGATGACAAGTTTCATGGTTATCATTATTCTTTATAGCATACATGTCATCACCATAATAATCATAGATAGCAACTTTGTTGTCATAATCAATTGCAACCTCCTCCAAAATAGTGGATTCATCATTAAATAAAGTCATGACCTCTCCAAATCCACTTTCATCAATATAATCATCATAAATAGGAGGCATGAAATCATTGTAACAAATTTGCACATCAAATCTTGGGGGACTAAAAATAACATCTTCATCAAACATAGCATCCCCAAGCTTATGGCTTTGCATATCACTAGCATCATGGATATTCAAAGAATTCATAATAATAACATTGCAATCATGCTCATCATTCAAATATTTTGTGCCAAACATTTTATTGACTTCTTCTTCCTAACAATTGAGCACAATTTTTCGATCCATCATTTTTCAAGAAAGATATTATAAAGATGATCAATAATATGATACAACATCAATTCCATTTTTATGTAGTTTTTTTATAACCAAACTAGTGATAAAACAAGAAACTAAAAGATTCGATTGCAACATCTAAGGATATACCTTCATGCACTCACCTCCCCGGCAACGGCGCTAGAAAAGAGCTTCGTTCACGGGATGTGAATGCCGCTTACCTAACCTCCCAGGAAATGACACCAGAAAAGAGCTTCATTGATGGGTTGTGGGTGCCGCTTACCTAACCTCCCCGACAATGGCGCCAGAAAAGAGCTTGATGTCCACTACGCAACTTTATTCTTGTAGACACGTGTTGGGTCTCCAAGCGCAGATTTTGTAGGACATAGCAATTTTCCCTCAAGTAGATGACCTAAGGTTTATCAATCCGTGGGAGGTGTAGGATGAAGATGGTCTCTCTCAAATAACCCTGCAACCAAGTACAAGAAATCTCTTGTGTCCCCAACACACCCAATACAATGGCAAATTGTATAGGTGCACTAGTTCGGCGAAGAGATGATGATAAAAGTGTAATATGGATGGTAGAAATATATTTTTATAATCTGAATAAATAAAAACAGCAAGGTAGCAAATAGAAAACGGGCACAAAACGATATTGCAATGATTGAAAATGAGGCCTAGGGTCCGTACTTTCGCTAGTGCAATCTCTCAACAATGCTAATATAATTGGATCATATAACCATCCCTCAATGTGCAACGAAGAATCACTCCAAAGTTCCTATCTAGCGGAGAATATAAGAAGAAATTGTTTGTAGCTATTCTTTCTGATCGATCTATCCAAGAGTTCGTACTAAAATAGCACCAAGTTATTCTTTCCGATCGATCTATCAAGAGTTCGTACTAAAATAACACTAAGTTATTCTTTCCGATCGATCTATCAAGAGTTCGTACTAAAATAACACCAAAGCAAATTCAGATTTATAATGCTCAATCCAACACAAGGAACCTCAAAGAGTGCCCCAAGATTTCTACTGGAGAAACAAAGACAAGAACATGCATCAACCCCTATGCATAGATTACCCGAATGTCACCTCGGGAATCCGCGAGTTGAGTGCCAAAACATATATCAAGTGAATCAATATGATACCCCATTGTCACCACAAGTATTCATATGCAAGACATACATAAAGTGTTATCAAATACAAAAAGGTATTCAATCCGATAAAATGAAATCTCAAAGGGAAAACTCAATTCAACACAAGATAGAGAGGGGAAAACACCATATGATCCTGCTATATTAACAAAGCCCACGATACATCAAGATCATGACATCTCAAGAACAAGAGAGAGAGAGAGATTAAACACATTGCTACTGGTACAAACCCTTAGCCCCAAGGGTGGACTACTCCCTCCTCATCGTGGTGGTCGCCGGGATGATGAAGATGGCCACCGGAGATGATCCCCCCCCCCTCCGGCAGTGTACCAGAATGGGGTCTAGATTGGTTTTCGGTGGCTACAAAGGCCTACGGCGGCGGGACTTCTGAACTAGGTTAACCCCAAGGTTTTTTGGAATATTTGGGAATTTATAGGGTGAAGAGGGGTTGCGGGAGGCCACCGAGGTAGGGACAACCCACCTGGGCGCGCCTGGGCCCCCAGGCGCACCCTGGTGGGTTGTGCCCCCCTCGGGGCACCCCCTAGGTGTCGCTCTGGCCCATTGGATGTCTTCTAGTCCATAAAAAATCCACAAAAAGTTTCGCGGTGTTTGGACTCCATTTGATATTGATTTCCTGTGATGTAAAAAACTAGCAAAAAACAGCAACTGGCACTAAGCACTGGGTCAGTAGGTTAGTCCCAAAAAATGATATAAAGTTGTTGTGAAATGATTGTAAAACATCCAAGAATGATAATATATTAGCATGAATACTTCATAAATTATAGATACGTTGGAGACGTATCAGCCAGCGCCCGACCACCGTGCCCCCCCACCGCCGGCGACCATCGCCCCCCACCCTGAACCCTAAGATAGATAGTGGGGTACCTCTCCGGCGAGCCCCCCTCCCCGCTGCGGCTGGTTCTTCCTTAACTCCCATGAGCCCCCCTACCCCATGAAAATCGACTGACCCAAAAGTCGATTCAGTCGACTGAAGTGTAGCTAAATCGGAGCAGCACCGCAAGCAAAAGCAAGAGTGAGAGTAGTGATACGTCCATTTTGCATCATGCTTTTATATCGATATTTACTTCATTATGGGCTTTTATTACACATTATGTCACAATACTTATGACTATTCTCTGTTATTTTACAAGGTTTACATAAAAAGGGAGAATGCCGACAGCTATAATTCTGGGCTGTTAAAGGAGCAAATATTAGAGACCTATTCTGCACAGCTCCAAATGTCCTGAAACTTCACGGAAGTTATTTCCAGAATATATAAAAAATACTGAGCGCAAGAAGTACCAGAAGGGGGCCACCCACCAGCCACGAGGGTGGGGGTGCGCCCTACCCCCCTGGGCACGCCCCCTGCCTTGTGGGCCCCCTGGTGGCCCTCCGATGCCCATCTTTTGCTATATGGGGTCTTTCGTCGAGGAAAAAATCATAAGCAAGCTTATGGGACGAAACTCCGCCACCACGAGGCGGAACGTTGGCGGAACCAATCTAGGGTGCCAGGGAAACTTCCCTCCGGGAGGGGGAAATCATCACCAACGAACCTCTCATCGAGAGGGGGTCAATCTCCATCAACATCTTCACCAGCACCATCTCATCTCAAACCCTAGTTCATCTCTTGTATCCAATCTTTGTATCCAAATCTCAGATTGGTACCTGTGGGTTGCTAGTAGTGTTGATTACTCCTTGTAGTTGATGCTAGTTGGTTTACTTGGTGGAAGATCATATGTTCAGATCCATTATGCATATGAATAGCCCTCTTATTATGAACATGAATATGCTTTGTGAGTAGTTACGTTTGTTCCTGAGGACATGGGAGAAGTCTTGCTATTAGTAGTCATGTGAATTTGGTATTTGTTCGATATTTTGATGAGATTTATGTTGTCATCCCTCTAGTGGTGTCATGTGAACGTCGACTACATGACACTTCACCATTGTTTGGGCCTAGGGAGGCAATGGGAAGTAATAAGTTGATGATGGGTTGCTAGAGTGACAGAAGCTTAAACCCTAGTTTATGCTTTGCTTCGTAAGGGGCTGATTTGGATCCATATGTTTCATGCTATGGTTAGGCTTACCTTAATACTTCTGTTGTAGTTGTGGATGCTTGCAATGGGAGTTAATCATAAGTGGGATGCCTGTCCAAGTAAGGATAGCACCCAAGCACCGGTCCACCGACATATCAAATTATCAAAGTACCGAACGCGAATCATATGATCGTGATGAAAACTAGCTTGACGATAATTCCCATGTGTCCTCGGGAGCGCTTTACTTCATATAAGAGTTTGTCCAGTCTTGTCCTTTGCTACAAAAAGTATTGGGCCATCTTGCTGCACCTTATTTACTTTTATTACTTCCTACTCGATACAAATTACCTTATCACAAAACTATCTGTTACCGATATTTTCAGTGCTTGCAGAGAATACCTTACAGAAAACTGCTTATCATTTCCTTCTACTCCTCGTTGGGTTCGACACTCTTACTTATTGAAAAAGCTACGATAGATCCCCTATACTTGTGCGTCATCAAGACTCTTTTCTGGCGCCGTTTCCGAGGAGTGAAGCGCCTTTGGTAGGTGGAATTTGGTAAGGAAAAATTTATATAGTGTGCTGAAATTTACTATCACCTGTTACTATGGAAAGTAATCCTTTGAGGGGCTTTTTCGGGGTATCTTCACCCCGACCAGTAGAGCAAATAGTTGCTCCTCAACCTACTGGACCTACTGAAAATGAAAATGTTTACTTTGAAATTCCTTCGGGTATGGTAGAGAAACTGCTAGCTAATCCTTTTGTAGGAGATGGAACATTGCATCCCGATTTACACTTAATCTATGTGGATGAAGTTTGTGGATTATTTAAGCTTGCAGGTATGCTCGATGATGTTATCAAGAAGAAGTTCTTCCCTTTATCTTTGAAGGGAGATGCATTGACATGGTATAGGCTATGTGATGATATGGGATCATGGGATTATAAGCGATTGAAATTGGAATTCCATCAGAAGTTTTATCCTATGCATCTTGTTCATCGTGATCGTAATTATATATATAATTTTTGGCCTCACGAAGGAGAAAGCATCACTCAAGCTTGGGGGAGGCTTAAGTCAATGTTATATTCATGCCCCAATCATGAGCTCTCAAGAGAAATGATTATTCAAAAAATTTACGCTCGGTTTTCTGACAACAATCGCTCCATGCTCGATACTTATTGTACTGGTTCCTTCATGATGAAGACTATTGAATTCAAATGGAATTTATTGGAGAGAATTAAATGCAACTCTGAAGATTGGGATCTCGACAAAGGTAAGGAGTCAGGTATAACACCTAAGTTTGATTGTGTTAAATCTTTTATGGATACCGATGTTTTCCATAAATTTAGCACTAAATATGGACTTGACTCTGAGATAGTAGCATCTTTTTGTGAATCCTTTGCTACTCATGTTGATCTCCCTAAGGAGAAGTGGTTTAAATATAATCCTCCCATTGAAACAAAAGTAGTTTCACCTATTAAAGTTGAAGAAAAAACTATCACTTATAATGATCCTGTTGTTCCTACTGCTTATGTTGAGAAACCATCTTTCCCTGTTAGAATAAAGGATCATGCTAAAGTTTCAACTATAGTCAACAAAAGTAATATTAGGACACACAAACCCCCTGGGAAATTTAAAGTTGAACCTAATATTGCTATAGTTAAAGATCTCTTGGCCGGTAATATTGATGGGCATGTTATTTACTTCTGTGATGAAGCTACTAGAATTACTAGGCCTGATACTAAAAATAAACATAGACCTGTGGTAGGCTTGCCTGTTATTTCTGCTAAAATAGGAGATCATTGTTATCATGGCTTGTGTGATATGGGTGCTAGTGCTAGTGCAATACCTCATTCCTTATACAAAGAAATTATGCATGATATTGCACCTGCTGAGATAGAAGAGATTGATGTCACAATTAAGCTTGCCAATAGAGACACTATTTCACCAGTTGGGATTGTTAGAGATGTTGAAGTATTGTGTGGGAAAGTTAAATATCCTGCTGATTTTCTTGTTCTTGGTTCCCCTCAAGATAGCTTTTGTCCCATTATATTTGGTAGACCCTTCTTGAATACTGTTAATGCTAAGATAGATTGCAAGAAGGATGTTGTTACTATTGGTTTGGATGATATGTCTCATGAGTTTAATTTTTCTAAATTTCATAGACAACCCCGTGATGAAGAATTGCCTAGCAAAGATGAAATTATTGGTCTTGCTTCTATTGATGTGCCTCCTAATGATCCTTTAGAACAATATTTGTTAGACCATGAGAATGATATGTTTATGAATGAAAGAAGGGAAATAAATGAAGTATTCTTTAAACAAGGATCCATTCTGAAACACAATTTGCATGTTGAAATCCTAGGGATCCTCCTCCACCCAAGGGTGATTCCGTGTTTGAGCTTAAACCATTACCTGATACTCTTAAATATGCTTATCTTGATGAAAAGAAGATATATCCTGTTATTATTAGTGCTAACCTTTCAGAGCATGAAGAAGAAGAAATATTGAAAACTTTGAAGAAGCATCGTGCTGCTATTGGATATACTCTTGATGATCTTAAGGGCATTAGTCCCACTCTATGTCAACACAAAATAAATTTGGAGAAAGACGCCAAACCAATTATTGATCACCAACAACGGCTGAATCCTAAGATGAAAGAAGTGGTAAGAAAGGAAATATTAAAGCTCCTTGAGGCAGGTATAATTTATCCCGTTGCTGATAGTCAGTGGGTAAGTCATGTCCATTGTGTCCCTAAGAAGGGAGGTATTACTGTTGTTCCTAATGATAAAGATGAATTGATTCCGCAAAGAATTATTACAGGTTATAGGATGGGAATTGATTTCCGCAAATTAAATAAGGCTACTAAAAAGATCATTACCCCTTACCTTTTATTGATCAAATGCTAGAAAGATTATCCAAACATACACATTTTTGCTTTCTAGATGGTTACTCCGGTTTCTCTCAAATACCAATGTCAGCTGATGATCAAGCAAAGACCACTTTTACTTGCCATTTCGGTACTTTTTCTTATAGAAGTATGCCTTTTGGTTTATGTAATTCACCTGCTACCTTTCAAAGATGCATGATGGCTATATTTTCTGACTTTTGTGAAAAGATATGTGAGGTTTTCATGGACGATTTCTCTGTTTATGGATCCTCTTTTGATGATTGCTTGAGCAACCTTGATTGAGTTTTGCAGAGATGTGAAGAAACTAATCTTGTTCTGAATTTGGAGAAAAGCCACTTTATGGTTAACGAAGGTATTGTCTTGGGGCATGAAATTTCTGAAAAGCCACTAAGAAGTTTCCTCGGTCACGCCAGTTTTTATAGGAGGTTCATTAAGTACTTCTCAAAAATTTCTCGGCCTCTGACTAATCTATTACAAAAAGATATTCCTTTTGTCTTTGATGATGATTGTGTAGAAGCATTTGAAATACTTAAGAAAGCATTAATTTCTGCACCTATTGTTCAGCCACCTGATTGGAATTTACCCTTTGAAATTATGTGGGATGCTAGTGATTATGTTGTAGGGGTTGTTCTAGGACAAAGAGTTGATAAGAAATTAAATGTTATTCAATATGCTAGTAAAACTTTAGACAATGCCCAGAGAAATTATGCTACTACTGAAAAATAATTTTTAGCAGTTATTTTTGCTTGTGATAAGTTCAGACCTTATATTGTTGATTCTAAAGTAACTATTCACACTGATCATGCTGCTATTAAATACCTTATGGAAAAGAAAGATGCTAAACCTAGAATTATTAGATGGATTCTCTTGCTACAAGAATTTTATTTGCATATTATTGATTGAAAGAGAGCTGAGAACCCCGTTGTAGACAACTTGTCTAGGTTAGAGAATGTTCTTGATGACCCACTACCTATTGATGATAGCTTTCCTTATGAATAATTAAATGTCATAAATGCCTCTCGTACTGCTCCATGGTATGCTGATTATGCTAATTATATTGTTGCTAAATTTATACCACCTAGTTTCACATACCAGCAAAAGAAAAGGTTTGTCTATTATTTGAGACATTACTTTTGGGATGATCCACATCTTTATAAAGAAGGAGTAGATGGTATTATTAGACGTTGTGTACCTGAGCATGAATAGGAACTGATCCTACGCAAGTTTCACTCTGTGGCTTGTGGAGGACACCATGCTAGAGATAGAACTGCACATAAGGTATTGCAATCCGGTTTTATTGGCCTACTCTCTTCAAGGATGCCCGTAAGTTTGTCTGGTCTTGTGATGAATGTCAAAGAATTGGTAATATTAGTAGACGTCAAGAAATGCCTATGAATTATTCACTTGTTATTGAACCATTTGATGTTTGGGGCTTTGATTATATGGGACCTTTTCCTTCCTCTAATGGGTATACACATATTTTAGTTCCTATTGATTACGTTACTAAGTGGGTAGAAGCTATTCCAACTAGTAGTGTTGATCATAACACCTCTATTAAGATGCTTAAAGAAGTTATTTCCTCGAGGTTTGGAGTCCCTAGATATTTAATGACTGATGGTGGTTCACATTTTATTCATGGTGCATTTCGTAAAATTCTTGCTAAGTATGATGTTAATCATAGAATTGCATCTCCTTATCACCCACAGTCTAGTGGTCAAGTAGAATTGAGTAATAGAGAGCTCAAATTAATTTTGCAAAAGACTTTTAATAGATCTAGAAAGAATTGGTCCAAGAAACTTGATGATGCATTATGGGCCTATAGAACTACATATAAAAATCCTATGGGTATGTCTCCGTATAAAATGGTTTATGGCAAAGCATGTCACTTACCTCTTGAGCTAGAACATAAGGCATATTGGGCTATTAAAGAGCTCAACTATGACTTCCAACTTGCCGGTGAGAAGAGGTTATTTGACATTAGCCCACTTGATGAATGGAGAACCCAAGCCTATGAAAATGCCAAATTGTTTAAAGAAAAAGTTAAAAGATGGCATGACAAAATGATACAAAAGCATGAATTTAATGTAGGTGATTATGTATTGCTATACAACTCTCGTTTCAGATTTTTTGCAGGAAAACTTCTTTCTAAATGGGAAGGTCCTTACGTTATCGAGGAGGTCTATCGTTCCGGTGCCATAAAAATCAACAACTTCAAAGGCACAAATTCAAAGGTGGTGAACGGTCAAAGAATCAAACATTATATCTCAGGTAATCCAATAAATGTTGAAACCAATATTATTGAAACCATAACCTCGGAGGAATACATAAGGGACACTTTCCAGAACGTTTCAGACTCCGAAAAGGAATAGGTATGTGGTACGGTAAGTAAACCAACTCCAAAATAGTTCTAATGGCAATTTTTATCCGTTCTCGAATATTTAGAAAAATAGGAAAATAAGAAGCAGACCGGAAAGGACACGAGGCTTCCACGATGGTGGAGGGCGCGCCCCTGCCTCATGGGCACCTCGTGCGCTCTCCGGACTCTGTTTTCTTGCACGATACTTCTTTTGGTCGGTAAAAATTCATTATATAATCCCCCGAAGGTTTTGACCACCGTATCACACAAATATCTCTTGTCTTTGTTTCGAGCTATTTTTCTGACAGATCTAGGTCGTCATGTCGTCTTCAAGTGCCCCCAAGGACAAGTTCTTCAAGAAGGTCATCAACCCCTACCTCGCAGAGGTGCTGCAACACCCTCAAACCATTGAGATGTGTGAGGGGTTGTTGCACATCCGCGATGTTGAGGGACCAAGGAAGACCGGAGGCACGGAGGCAAGGCTCGAGGCATTGGAGCAACAAGTTTTCAAGTGTCAGGAGATGGTGGAGCGTGGACTCGAATCCAATCACATTATTATCACGGAGTTCACCAACACCCACAAGCTGGACATCAAGGACATTGGGGAGGCCATCTTCAAGCTTCATGAGAAAATTGAGCACCTCCAAGCCCAGATCTATGACCTGCAAATTCAAAACTGTGAGTATGAATATAGATTCAAGAGGATGAGTTTGGCTGCAGATTTGAGGATTCAGGAGACTCGATCATCCTTCTATGACGGTGAGCCTATGCCTTGGAAGAGGGACGACAAGCCTACATCATCAACAACTCCACCTTCTTCACCAACATAGAAGAACTGAGTATCAGGTATGGGCACTCCCCTTGGCAACTGCCAAGCTTGGGGGAGTGCCCCGGTATTGTATCACCATCACTTTTATCTTTACCGTTTTTCTTAGCTCGATCCTTTTGATAATATCTTGATCTAGTAGGACAAAGTTTTAGTATGATCTAGTTGTGAATTTTGCTTTATGATCCTTCTATGTAATCGAGTCCGCGAGCTATATATAATAAAGATTAGTGTTGAGTGAAGGGCTTGATGATTTTGCTATGATCTTGAGGGAATAAAATAGAAGAGAAGAAATAAAAAGAAATAAAGAGATCATATAGATCTTATGGAAAGTAATGAGCTTACATATAAAGAGTATGATGAATAAAAGTTGTTGGGAGTTGACAAACATAGTTTTGGTCATCGTTGCAATGAATAGGACGTAATAAAGAAAGAGAGGTTCACATATAAATACACTATATTGGACAGCTTTTATGATTGTGAGCATTCATTAAAGTATGACATGCTAAGAGTTGACGTTGGACAAGGAAGACAACGTAATGGGTTATGTTTTCTTACATTTGAGATAAATTATATTGTCATGGATCGTCCAACATGTTGACCTTGCCTTTCCCTCTCATGCTAGCCAATTTCTTTGCACCAAGTAGAGATACTACTTGTGCTTCCAAATATTCCTAAACCCAGTTTTTCCATGAGAGTCCACCATATCTACCTATGGATTGAGTAAGATCCTTCAAGTAAGTTTTCATCGGTGCAAGCAATAAAAAAATTGCTCTCTAAATATGTATGACTTATTAGTGTGGGAGAAAATAAGCTTTATATGATCTTGTGATATGGAATAAATGAAAGCGACGGACTGCATAATAAAGGTCCATATCACAAGTGGCAACATAAAGTGACGTTCTTTCACATTAAGATTTTGTGCATCCAACTATAAAAGCGCATGACAACCTCTGCTTCCCTCTGCAAAGGGCCTATCTTTTACTTTTATCTTCTACCTTACATAAGAGTCATGGTGATCTTCACCTTTCCTTTTTACATTTTATCCTTTCGCAAGCACAATGTGTTGGAAAGATCCTGATATATATAGCTAATTGGATGTGAGTCTTCATGAACTATTATTGTTGACATTACCCTTGAGGTAAAACGTTGGGAGGCAAAACTATAAGCCCCTATCTTTCTCTGTGTCCGATTAAAACTTCATACCCATAAATATTGCGTGAGTGTCAGCAATTGTGAGAGACTAAAAGATGGTTGAGTATGTGGACTTGCTGAAAAGCTCTTATATTGACTATTTCCTATGTTATGATAAATTGCAATTGCCTCAATGACTGAGATTAGAGTTTGTTGGTTCTCAATACAGTTTATGATTCATACTTGAAATTGTTATTGAATTGTTACTTTAGCATAAGAGATCATATGACAATATATATATGTTACTGGTCTAAGAATGATCATGATGCCCTCATGTCCGTATTTTATTTTTATCGACACCTCTATCTCTAAACATGTGGACATATTTTTCAATTTCGGCTTTCACTTGAGGACAAGCGAGGTCTGAGCTTGGGGAGTTGATACGTCCATTTTGCATCATGCTTTTATATCGATATTTATTACATTATGGGTTGTTATTACACATTATGTCACAATACTTATGCCTATTCTCTTTTATTTTACAAGGTTTACATAAAGAGGGAGAATGATGGCAGCTAGAATTCTGGGCTGGAAAAGGAGCAAATATTAGAGACCTATTCTGCACAGCTTTAAAAGTCCTGAAACTTCATGGAAGTTATTTCCAGAATATACAAAAATACTAAGCGCAAGAAGTACCAGAGGGGGGGCCACGCACCAGCCACGAGGGTGGGGGCGCGCCCTACCCCCCTAGGCGCGCCCCCTGCCTCGTGGGCCCCCTGGTGGCCCTCCGATGCCCATCTTCTGCTATATGGAGTCTTTCGTCGAGGAAAAAATCATAAGCAATCTTACGGGACGAAACTCCGCCGCCACGAGGCGGAACCTTGGCGGAACCAATCTAGGGCTCCGGTGGAGCTGTTCTGCCGGGGAAACTTCCCTCCGGGAGGGGGAAATCATCACCATCATCATCACCAACGATCCTCTCATCGGGAGGGGGTCAATCTCCATCAACATCTTCCCCAGCACCATCTCATCTCAAACCCTAGTTCATCTCTTGTATCCAAACTTTGTATCCAAACCTCAGATTGGTACCTGTGGGTTGCTAGTAGTGTTGATTACTCCTTGTAGTTGATGCTAGTTGGTTTACTTGGTGGAAGATCATATGTTCAGATCCATTATGCATATTAATACCCCTATGATTATGAACAATAATATGCTTTGTGAGTAGTTACGTTTGTTCTTGAGGACATGGGAGAAGTCTTGCTATTAGTAGTCATGTGAATTTGGTATTCATTCGATATTTTGATGAGATGTATGTTGTCATCCCTCTAGTGGTGTCATGTGTACGTCGACTACATGAAACTTCACCATTGTTTCGGCCTAGAGGGAGGCATTGGGAAGTAATAAGTAGATGATGGGTTGCTAGAGTGACAGAAGCTTAAACCCTAGTTTATGTGTTGCTTCGTAAGGTGCTGATTTGGATCCATATGTTTCATGTTATCGTTAGGTTTACCTTAATACTTCTATTGTAGTTGCGGATGCTTGCAATGGGGGTTAATCATAAGTGGGATGCTTGTCCAAGTAAGGACAGCACCCAAGCACCGATCCACCCACATATCAAATTATCAAAGTACCGAACGCGAATCATATGATCGTGATGAAAACTAGCTTGACGATAATTCCCATGTGTCCTCGGGAGCACTTTACTTCATATAAGAGTTTATCCAAGCTTGTCCTTTGCTAAAAAAGGATTGTGCCATCTTGCTGCACCTTATTTACTTTTATTACTTGCTACTCGTTACAAATTACCTTATCACAAAACTATCTGTTACCGATAATTTCAGTGCTTGCAAAGAATACCTTACTGAAAACTGCTTATCATTTCCTTCTGCTCCTCGTTGGGTTCGACACTCTTACTTATCGAAAAGGCTATGATAGATCCCCTATACTTGTGGGTCATCAAGTAGCAGCATGAGCAAGAGTAAGAGTAGACCAGGCAAGGGACCGAGAGCAAGAGCCAAAGCAGCAGCAGCTCCTACTGATGTGGACATCACCGTCGAGGGAGTGTCTCCATGGAGGAAATTGCTGGAGAAACCGCCGTGGATGGAGCCGTGCCATGTCGGCTCGGGACCGAGCGCCGGCAGCACCGTGAGATCGAATCAAGAAGAAAATGCGGCGATTAGTGTAGAACCTCTTTGATGGCGCCGATTAGGCCTTAGCTTCATCCGAGGAATCGGTAATGATGCTGCTCTTCTAGTGGTGCAGGTGAAGACGGTGGTGTGGGATGGAGGTGACGTGAAAGACGAGGGAAACGTTGGGGCAGCTCCTTGGAGGTGGAGGACAGGGTGGCTGAACCGCCGGGACGACGAGATCGACGGCGGATCCTCATCCAGTGTAGTGGATGAGGGACATCGAGGTGTTGATGTGGACGACTTTGTCGGGGAAGAGGCTTCGGCTGGATGGCGGACGAAGGAGGGTGTGGGGCTTCATGGGTTTTCATGGCCTCGGTGTACGAATGGGTGGGCGGATGGGATGGGAGGGGGAACCATGGCTTAGGGGCGCGATTGTCTGAAATGTGGGGTAAGTTATGAAAGTACGCCCATCGATTTGAGATAGGCGTTTCTTTCGGTTCAGGGGTGTCACGGGCATTTCTCGTGTCGGGATTTCGCAGGAGGTGGGAGTTTTCCCGCGTGTTGTAATTTTGAGATAGCAAGGCGCGGGTTGAGACAGAGGGAGTTTTCGGAGCACAACGTGACAAAGATATATCTTAAATATTTCAGGGTAACAAGGTGCGGGTTGAAATTTCCGGACAAGCCTAATGTGTATTGTACCAAATCAATTCGCACTTCCCTCGATGAAAAAACAAAAAGAAATCAATTCGCACCACACAAGAGAGTCTAGTCCCGTGTACTGTACCAAATCAATTCACAATACAAATGTCATTCAAAACTTTCAATTCATGTTATGTTCAATTAAAATATTTCGCTACGTGTATAATGCATGCAACCTGCTACTCAAATGAACATTTTAGTGCATTCCAAACGTATATACTACCGCTTCAATATGAACTAAATTTGAATTCGTTTCTCTATTTGAATAAGATCTACAATCATGATTGTTGTGAAGTTAAACCATTTGAATTCGTTTCTCTATTTTAATAAGATCTACATTCATCATTATTGTCAAGTTAAACCATCGTTTGTGTATTATCTTCACAGCACACCACATGATTACTGTCGAGTTAGATATGAATTATGTGTACTATATGAACTCGAACTCGATTTTTTGAATCCACTTTATGTTGATTTCAAATCATAGTACATTTCAAGCTCTAGCTATATCTTCATAATCTTAAGCATGTCTCATATGTATAATGTGTTTATCACATATTGTATGGTGCCCTGCCCCCTACGCCTACAAGTATTTCGATGTGAGTTGCAAACGCCACACATTATCACAAATTCAAATAAAATGTGAGATTGTTTGATATATATTATGGTTTAGATTGTTCGATATTTAGTTGTGAGCTGCAAACGCCACACATTATGACAAAATCAAATAAAATGTGAGATTATTCGATCTATAGTATGGTTTAGATTGTTCGATATGTAGCTGTGAGTTGCAAACACCACACATTATCACATTATGGTATAACATGTCCAAAACCACACCATGCGTATCACCTCTATATTCATGCATGCATATGTTTATAACACTATGATCTCCTATTCAAATATATGAATCCACTTTACATCGAATTATGATCTTTGTTAGTCTCTTACACCCACACAATCCTCTAACTTTTGTAGCTAGAACTAACTTTCTCTCGTGCATGCACATGCCCTCCTCGCCCTCCCCCTCCCTCGGCATTCTATCCATCGCACACATTCATTTTTTTCTTTAGGTCATTCTCCCACGGTCTCCACAACTCCTTTCTGACACACACCGACCGATAAACCTCTCCAGCGATGTCTGCCTACAACATACACACGCACCTTCCATCTCCTCCTTTCTGTGTCCATGCCTCGTGTCTCTCATACAGTCCCACACACGTGTAAACTCTCGCCCACTTTTCGTTGATCTCACAATCGGACACTCGTCCCCCTATCTAGCTAGTAGGCCTCTCGCACCACCTCCTAGCTCCATTCTCTCTGTCTATCTATCTCGCTAGGCCTTATTTGCCTCTAAAAAATGGATGTACACCAACCGATCTCCCGCTATACATATAGCTAGCTAGGTTGTTATAACTCATTTTCCCCGCGCGTCGATCGATCTACCTCATTAGTTATGTCTCTCCCTTCCTCCGACACACAACAATTGATCTATCGATCTAGTTAGGTCAGCTTACCAAATGGCCCCCCTTCATCATCCATGCATGCATCCCGACACATCTATCACGCACGCGCACACACAGAAACACATCCCCACTCTTATTGATAATATTGCAGATCTACCCTCAGTTTGTCTAGTAGGCCTCTCCCACCATCTTCGAGAAGCAACTCCATCACACATCCAGCACTCTACCCATCTCTGTGTGTGTGTGTATGTGTGTGTCCCAACCTATTTCCCATCCTTCACTCATATATGGATGTTGACCGATCTCCCTGAAGACATAGTTGTGTCTCTCCTTCTCAACGCATATACGAGTTGATCTACCTCTCTAGTTAGGTCTTTGCCTCCCCCTCCCCCCCCCCCCCCACACACACACACACCGATACATCGAGCGCTCTAGTCATGTCTCCCTGCCACACACAAACTTGCCATGTGCCCTCTGACGTTCCGGTAGGTCAGTCACCCTATATCTTTGACTTGCACACACACAATTTTGATGTCTCTCTTCATCGATCTCGCCCCCACCCACTTGATCCTCTCTTCGACTCTATCGGTATTTATGACCCCTCCCTCTCTTCTCGTGGATCGCCCCCTTCGATCTCGCACCCCACCCACTTGATCATATTGTTTGAAATATATGTCTTTTAGTAGATTTCAATATGAACTACTAGTACATACTTCGAACACTGATGTATATAGATGTATTTTAGAGTGTAGATTCACTCATTTTGCTCCGTATGTAGTCCATATTGAAACAGACGTAATAGTACGCACTCTCCCTCGCCCCTTGCTCGACCCTGGCCCACGTGGTGGACGTGCAGCAATTCATTCGGTCTCAGATAGCCAGAACAATATATACTGCAGTACCAATATTGCTCGACTTCCCGAAGAGGCGAAGAGCCAAGCACAAGGTTAATATTTTTGAGATGACAAGCGCAAGGTTTATAGGAGAACGAGTAGTAGTAGTACTAGTAGTACGTACCAGTGGTACGTACTGTATGAGGAAGAAGGCAACAAGATGTATGTTTTGTGTGACAGTCTCTTCTTACAAGACGTGCTAGACCTAATGGACCTCATTGTTGCAATGGGAGTACTATCATAGATGGCACGATTCAGAGTGTGGGCAGCAGGAATAATTTGGAGTTGCTTAGTCTTAAACCCCATGAAGAAGTCCCATCGAAAGGAATAGCCATCCTTTACACGTGCTCCTATGTAAAATGAGTAAATGTGATGAAAAGAGAAAGAGACAAAGTGAAAAAAATCACTAGCCTTAGATCCAGCCCTGTTGTATCAGTGAATGATATTTCTACGTTGTGATTTACATGGCTATATTATTAACCATGCTGCGGAGGTAGAAGCGGGTTTTTATTTATTTGCAGAGGTAGCACCGGATGGATATTCAACAAGGAGTGAAAATATGGTTGCTTCCTCACTTAAACATGGAGAAAGGTGGGCCTCATGATTTGACGGCTTATTAGTCATTATTACTGCATATACTCTTTGTCCATATATAATAACCGCGTGGTAGAGTAGTGGGCTATACTTTTAATAACCATGCTCGAAGAGAAGAGGTGCACACACCCACACACGTAGTACTAGTAGCACTCTTTGCTTCTTTTGCATCTTCCCCAACCACACACGTTACACGGTGGATCTCATTTCTATAAGATGATGCAGCCCACGTGATAATTTGACGTGTCTAGTAGTAGTTACTCACTTATAAATAATGGAGGGTCGGGAACCATGCATGAACGGTGTCATGTCATTTATAAATAAAGTTTTTTTAGTGGCACGTAAGCAATATAAGTAGGTTCATATGCAGAGAAAAAGAAACCGCTCCACTATACACATAGCCAGGACGAGCCTACACGGTTGCTTGCTGGGGTTGCTCTCTTCGCACTCTCTCGCACAAAATGACTGTGGTCACATCTCTAGCTTTCGGGCAGATCACGTCTACCGGGGGAAGGGGCGGATGCTTTATGTAGATGCGGTCACCGTCGCCGACGGAGAAAACCCACTGTCGGCACGTCCCGATCAGGGGTCCCCATCGTTCTCTCTCACAAAGCCGGTGAGGTTACCTTCGTCCCTTGCTCACTTCCGTGATGTGGCAGTTGCCGCCTCTTGCCGCCCTCCTCTAGGTTGAGCTACGTCCCGACATCCCTCGGGTACAACTTCCTTACAGCCGGCTTGCACCACTGCCCCAGGTGCCCACATCGCTCTAGGTGGATATTTCTCTACTTATTTGCCCCGCACGTACCTCTACTGGCTTCTACTGTAATTGTGATGAGTTTATGTCTCATCAACTAGTCCCAATAATCTTATTCTAATCACGCTTCTTCAATTTCCTTGCCACCGGGATGCTCATCTCGATTTTAGTGAAACTGCACAATATGATCCGATGGTCAAAGGGTTGCAAACTTCATTTCTTCGGAAGCTTCAACGTCGCCAGAAAATTAAAGCCTGGTTAGGGTTTAGGGTTCAAGGGATAGGGACTATATGGATCATTTTTTTCTTTAGTTGTCTCTATTCCAAAATAAGTGTCAACTTTAGTAGTACAACTTTGTACTAAAGTTTGCATAAAGTTGAGAAACTTATTTTGGAAAGGAGGGAGTACATATTGGCTATGATCTGTCAATCATTGAGATGCAATAGCATGCATGTTAGTCTCCTTTGTATTTGATGAAATGTTGCAACGGGGCAACCTTGGACGCAATATACATGAAACAGAAGCTGGAAGCTTCATAGCATTGTACAAATTTATCTCGGTAAGAAATTACAGTATGTACTATACTACTATGTAAAGAGTTAGGTGTTGCATGGTGTCTAGAAAATATGGTGATAATGTGAGGTGGGCCATGTAATCACTGAGCCTGCGTGTTTTCACTGCTTTCGCACTCCTTCACTGTAAGGATGGAGAAAATTGTAATCTAGTACCTCCTTTTGCCGAAACGTGGGACATCTAGCAGTCGTACCACCTCAGTAATAATGACCAATGTGCCGTCAAATCACATAGACCCAGTAGTAAGTTGGACGGATGAAGCAACCATCACTCTTGAATCTGCTTCTCCCTTCAATGCAGGCGCTAGTGAGAGGTCGCGTCTGCTCTGCCCGGGCATGAATGCGGCACCGATTCTCTGGATTGGCACTGACTGTTTCGGGCAGGAAGCGCTCGGGCGATCGAGGGGCTTTGGGTGGGCCAGGCTGTTCAGGAGCGGGCGTGGCAGCTGTCCCGACCGGACACCCGGAAACAAGAGGATGCACCGACTCTCGCGGCTAAATCATAGACTACACACCATCTCTCTGTAGGAGTAGGTCGATGTGTCGCTCTCTTTAACACACACACGCTGTTAAAACACACACACGCGCACACACACAGGTTCATAGAATAGGAATATCGTGTGAGTGGGAAGCCATAGGAAGTGAGATAATGGAGTACGTACAAGAAGAGAAGAGGTGACGAATATTCCATCAAACCTGGACTGAGGAGTAGTACTCCCTCCGTCTAGGTGTTAAGTCATCTTACAAAAATCAGATATTCCCAAAATGTTTAGGCGTCATCCATTAACTTTGCATCTTAATCCCCTCCTAGCCTCATTGCTAGCGAGCGTTGTTACTTATTCTGCCTTGCTATCTCCCCCAGAAACCCAATGCATGGAGCACAACTACACGTTGATCAGTCAAGGAATAAAAGTCGGCTTCCATGCGAGTTAATACGTGGCCCCTACATGGTAGCTAAAACGGCATCTCTTAATTGTTGTGATTAATTGTTGTGTTTAGAGACAGAAATCAGGGCTTTGATTGGAGTAAGGACCGGTCAAGTTTCACCTTCTCCTCCAATCTGCTTGCACCTTGATCCTGCTGCACCTTCTAACGTAACTTACACCTAGACGAAGGGAGTAGTACGAGGTACGGTGGCACACTGACTTAGGTCGAATACAAGTGCCCAAAATTATTGGAAGAGAGCAAAGTGTACAAACTAAATAATTAAAAATTGAATTTCTCATTTTTTCGAAATGGAGGCAAAAGATTTGCCTCATCCACTAAATAAGACGAGAATAGAGTTTCACAGTTTCCAAGTGACCCTACAAATAGACGGCATGTCAATTACTCTCAATACGCCCTAGTTTCTTATCACCCACTGTAACCCTTAGTACATACGGTGGCACACTGACTTAGGCCGAATACAAGTGCCCAAAATATTTAAAATTGGAGGATGGTGCAGCCCACCTTTCCGATATTTTGACTGTGTGTGGTTCAGTAGTAGTTCACTTCGGAGGGTCATGTACGACAGGTGAATGTTAGTAAGCGCGACCGGGAGGCGTGCAGTGTTAATTGTGAGTAGACTCCTTCCAGTGTTAAATTTTCTTCACGTATTAGCATTGCCCCTAGTATTTTTCTTCACTACGTTAAATAAAGAGTTATGTTTCATTCACAATTTAAAACAATTTTTATGGAGAGAAAAAAATCACTTCTTCTATATACGTTGCAGCCTCGGCGCTTGTTTTCTAGGGTATGCTCTCTTCACTCTCTCTCTCTCCACTATATATACACACGTTGGAGCTCAGCGCCTGTAGTTTCTCTCTTCATACTCTCTCATCCTCTCCAGATCTAAACAAGACTTCGTTGGCCTCTCTCTCTCCCCTCACTGCTGGTCAAAGAGCCGGCAGGATCCGTCCGCCAGGAAAGGAAGGAGGCTTAATGTCGTCGCCGTCGGCTAGAGAGAGAATCCACTACCGGTGCAGCTATTCTCTTTCCCAGCGGCGTCGTGGGAGGGCCTCGGACCCCTTCTTCCTTGCTGCCGTACATAGTGTGGGCAGATCGGCCTCCCGCCGCCCACTGAGCCACACCCCGAGAACCTTAAGGTATAATTTACTTATTCCACATGCATTGCTCTAGCTGCATGTGGGCTTTTTCTGCTTCTGCACTTGAATCTAGGTGTTGGATCAAATAGGAAAGTAGTGGGGAAAGTTGTATAGCATGAATTTAGGACGTGGTTCAAAGAGGAAAGGAAGGGGGAAAGTAGTACACACTGGCTATCCAGCACCTATGTTGGTCAAAAAGGGAAAACAATGACAAATGCAGTATGCAGATCTGTAACGAACTGACCTTTCTATTTTAGGGGACAAGGCTGTAGAGTTTGAGCAGGACTAGATTTGCTACCCTCACATATATAGGGAAAGGTGTCTAAAGATAACAAAACTAGGACCAACACAAATATGCTCCTTGGTTGTTTGTTCTTTGTTGCAATAGACTGTGCATCACCCCTTTATACATCGGTAGATGCACGTGGTACTGGTGCGTCCACTGTCCCGTACAACTCTTTAGCTGTTGTTAATCTAAGGCCCTGTTTGGTTAAAAAGTCCTAGGACTTTTTTTAGTCCAAACTAAAAAGTCCCTAGTCCCTACCTATTTGGTTCCAAGGACTAAACATGGACTAGAGGTTATTAAATGACATGGTAAAATACCTTGTTACCCCTAGTAATGAACTAATAGAGATAAGGTGCGATGTAGGGCAGGGGTAACTGTTGGAAAAAGTCCCAAAAAAGACTCTCCCTCAGGGTCTTGTTTCTTTAGTCCCAAATACCCACTTTTAGTCCCTAAAAGTCCCTCCTGTTTGGTTTAGATGGGACTAAAAGGGACTTTTTTATTCCCTACACCAAAAAGTCCCTATAAACAAACACCCTCTAGTAACGCCGCTGGAAAATTGAAGCAATGCCATAGTTAAAAGCAAGCTACATGTTTAACGAATTTTATTGCTAATATAATCTCTCTGTTAATATGAATCAATGCCACTTTTTGAGAAATGCTACTGTCTTGCTTTCTTTCCCATTTAGATAAGTTAGATTCTTCTTTTTGTTGGCTTCTGTGTCATCCACCACTATTGACCACTAGTTGTTTCCTTTGCACCTCTATGTAAACATGGTTATCTACTTCACCTCGTTGCTATTGCGACCTTTTGTTGCACTACACAAAACACTTTTGTTTTAAGAGTGTTTTGTGCAGTTCAACCAAAATGTCACACCGACAACGTTGCTTGATTGCTTGATCTTAGTGGAACTGCACAAGAGGAGATCTGACTTCCTATCCGTGTTGGCAAATTTGTTTCAGATCTTCTTCTTGTGAGTTGTTTGAATTCCGCATCATGAGATGTTATTACTAGCCTTATTTCACATGATTGTGCAGTGTGCTTTCATATGTTGTGCTACTTAAAAGGTAATGTTGCTTGATTTTAGTGAACTGCACAAATGGAGACAAGATTTTCAATTTGTATGTGCATCGTAATATCCCATTGAGGTAAGATAATGATGTTTCACAACTGTTGGCCTGTATTTTGCCACTGTCATCAGAAAATTAATGTCATTGTTTAGTGTTATACTTTTGCTCCTTAATTGACATGTCAGATCTTACATTGAAGGCGAAGCTTTTCTGTTATTGAACCAAGTGATGAAGGGGAAGAACAAGTGTAAGAAAAACAAAAATCAAATCCCGGTGATGTAATGAAGCACTGGAACTGTGATGACACAAGCAATGATATAGTTTTGCATCATAATTTATTGCTATGGCTGGAACGAGCAATTGTTTTGCCACTGATTTGATGCCACTCTTAATGTAATATGTAATTATCTCCACTTGTGCAAACAAGGGTCTTCTTTGAATATAACATATATTTTAGTGGAACTGCACAAGAAGATGTTGGAAACATTAAACTAATCAAGGAGTATATAGTAAGCATGGCAACCACAACAGATAATAATAGATAGTTCCGGAGAAGTGCTTCATCTATATGCTCTACACAATAAGCCTCCTGACAAAGGTTGGTACTCGCCCACGGATTTCATCCATATGATTGAGCTTTGTCATTTGTATTGGTGTTGTATACTTTTTAGATACTGTCATGACAAACTGGTACTATCCTTGAGAAGTGCTTCATTTGTGTTATTTTATATATTTCCTTTCCTTGTTTTCGAGCAAACAGGGATATTAGTATTTAGTTGTCGTCTTGTCTTTGCACAACAGGATCATCCTCCTCTGAAGAAGAATATGGAGTACGTGAAGTGTCTAGTTCCGATTATGCCAGGATAAAGAAGCCAAGCCTCTCTTTTTAAGAAGGGAGCAGTTGAAGGATGGTTACATTATTGCCCACGAGAACAAACTAACTTTAGCTCAGAAGGACTCACGGATCTCCATCTTTGTTGCTGTGATGGCCAATACAATGTTGTTTTAGGATTCCTTCCGGTGAGTTCCATTTTTTTTTAAATGTGTGCTCTGCATGGATCATGTAGGTTGCCTGTTTAAACTGTAAATTCATAGTACAGTTTTCTTTATACTAATCACTTTTTTGTATTTATGCAAACTGGGGTGCTCATCTTGATTTCAATGGGAACTGCACAAAATGTTCACGAATACATCGAATATTCTCGAATCATTAATTTCCGCCACAAGAAAGGAGGTGCCGATATGTTTAAGGCATTGCAACATATAAAGGCAAAATAATACAAGCTACGCGCGAATTTGGTTGATTTTGGTGGAACTGCACAAAAAGAACAACTAGTTTATTTAGCACGAGGTGCCATGTCAATATCCGAACTGATGGCAAACCCTGCCCATTCCACAATCATAGGCATTTGATATTTTGGAATGGGAAAACCTTGTCAAAGTTTGCTCTTTGATGTACGCAAAAAACACGCATTTGACATTTTGGAATGGGACAACCTTGTCAAATTTTGCTCATTGATTTTAGCAATAAGACATGCGTTTGATATTTTCAAATGGGACGCCCTTTGCTGTCAGCAGCATCGATCGATTTTTCTTTATTCTTTAGTTGTGAAGTAAATATTGGCTCGGGCATGTGAATCACTGAGATGCATAATCATCGATTGTTCTGAATGTTCTCTAGGAATTTCCAGGCCTATGTGTTCGATTGCAATGTACAGGAACGCTAAAAAGCTGCTCAAACTTTTTGTACTCCCTCTGTTCCTTTTTACTTCGCATATTAGATTTTTTTGAAGTCAGTTGATTTTACATTGTGAATGTTGATACTTTTTTCTATAATATTGGTCAAAGTAGAGATACTTTGACTTCAGAAAAAACTTAAATGCTGACTAAAAAGGACCGGAGGGAGTACATGTGAAACTGCTGCAAACGAGGTGATCACCCGGGGAATAATGCTAGTACGTATTATTCTGCATGTTCATCCAATGCCAGTGATACAAGAATTCGAACTAATCAAACTAAATTCATTCATACACGACCGGATTTCATATAAACATGCCGGATTTCATTACATTTCATACATTCTTCAAGTAAAAAGGGGTGCACTAGAGGTATAATTAATTAACCGAAGCTACCCACCCGTGTCTGGCTGAGCCGAACAGAAGCTTCAATGACTTAACTGCAAGTGTAGTTGCGTCACTGACATGTGGGCCAGATGCCTCTTGGGGCCACATGTTAGTGACCCAACTGCACCTGCAGTTAAGTAACTGAAGCAGCGTCCTTCTCCAACAGAGCTCTCCGACTCCATGTCACCACCAAGAAGCTAATCGGCCGTCAATGGTTAACCTGCCTAGCTTGGCTTCAGCCAGAGGGTAGCAACGGTTGCCTTACTTGGACCTGAGCGGCAGCGACCTACCGTGTTCTAATCTTCCTCGTTTTCTATGTGGCGCGACCTCGTTTTCTATGTGGCGCAGCCTCGTTAGCAGCGGGACGGGGCCTCGATGGAGCCGGAAATGTCCTCTATCTAGTTGTCGGTGGGGCGGCGCCTCGGTGGAGCGGGGGAAATCCTCCCCCTCGTTGCCGGCAGGGCGGGGCCTCAGCGGAGCCGGTGATGTCCTTTGCGTCGTTGTTGGTGGCGCGGGGGTTCGGTGGAGCAGGACCTCACCGAAGTCGGTAAAGTCCTCCTCCTCGGTGCCGGCGGGGCGGGGCCTCGGCGGAGTCGACGATGTCCTCTGCCTCGTTGTTGGTGGGGCGGGGCCTCGGCGAAGCAGGGCCTCGCTGAAGCCGGCGAAGTCCTCTGCCTCAGTGCCGGCGGGGCGGGGCCTCGGTGGAGCCGGCGATGTCCTCTGCCTCGGTGCCGGCGGGGCGAGGCCTCGGCGGAGCCGGCGATGTCCTCTGCCTCGTTGCTGGCGGGGCGGGGCCTTGGCGGAGCAGGGCCTCGCCGAAGCCGGCGAAGTCCTCCGCCTCGGTGCTGGCGAGGCGGAGCCTCAGCGGAGCCCGCATTGTCCTCCGCCTCGTCGTCGGTCTCACCAACCAGCGCCTCGCTCGCTTCATCATGCTCTTTGTAGGCGGCCACAACCTCCGCCACCCGCATGTGGTACAGCCAGCGTGCGAGGCGGCTCTCGCGGACGGAGCGGTATGACTCGAGCAACGCCTCCTTCTCCACCCGCTCCGCGGCGATATGCTCCTCCGCCTGCAGGTGCTTCTGGAGGAGATGGTGGTTGTAGGCGGCGTCGGCGTGCGCCTCCCGGAACTGCTCCTGACGCTTTTGCCTCACTGTGTCCATGTATTGGGCACAGTCCTCACTGATGGCCATGGTGCAATGCACAGGCGAGGATGGCACGGAGGAGGGGGTTGGCGCCGATCGTCGACTACCACGTTCTCCATTGGGACATCGTCGTCCTCCAGCTGCCTGCCGGCCAGCCAGTCGGCAGTAATGGCTGCCATCTCCTTTTGGTCCGTCGTCCGCCTGTACCGAAGAGCGCTAGAGCGTGAGGAAACCATGGTGGGAGTGGTGTGGACATGAGAATGGGAACGAAGGCAGATGACTGCGGCTATGGCCGGCGCAACAGTTTATATAGCAATGGTGGGTGGCAGAGGGATGAATAGGTGGCGTCAGAGCAACCACGTATCATTAATATGGGCGGTAGATGGACAGACGGATGACACTTGTGTCGTTTGAACGCGGAGCCATCGCCTGCATGGGGAAGCGGCACGGTCGGCGCTGACCATTTTGGGCGGATTGCGCACGGGGGGGGAGGGAAACGGTCTGGGTCGGCTAGGGCGGTCAGACTCGTGCTTGGCAGCGGTTCGGGCTAGCAGCCGGACATGCTGGCTCGCTAGCGAGCTCTTCGAGCTGAGCGACGACAATCAGACGATGAACGTGGCTTCCGACCAGGAGCCGGCGCCACCGCCCAAGCCGGTTCATGTTGTGTTCACCATAGAGCAGGTGCGGCCGCACTTCTACGCCCTAATGGCGTAAGAGCTACGAGCGCAGGAGGACATGTGCTCCAACCTCTGTCTCCTCAACGAGCACCGGCTCGCAGAAAGACGAATCACCAGCGAACAAGCGAATGACAACGCCATCGCGGACATGTGCCCATATGATCTTGGCTTCCTAAATGAGCAGCGGGTGCTGTATCAGACCATCCGTAGGACCCACGAGGCCCTCTCCGTCGTCCTTCGAGTTGTTGCACTCGCCGTGGCGCCACCGTCTCGCGTTGTCAACATGGTCAACGAACATGAGGAATCAGGAGATGACTTGAATTGGAGAGGATGACAATGGGGACCCACCAGGGCCAGAGCCGCACGTACGCAAGTGCCTCTTTATTATATACAACTATTTTTTGCTTCCTCATGGTTTCTTGACATCACGGTCCCACACCATTATCAACCTATATAGTCAATAAACGAGAGAATTGCACAAGGAGTGGCCGACAGCTGGGACCCAGCAGCTCGAATAGTATTTGTGTTTTTGAGGTGTGAGCAAAGTTCTTCTTGAGCGATGTTTTTGTTGTTGTTCAGATGAGCAGGGTATCAACTGGGTCGGCTGTGGCCCATTTAGCCCGGGCCTCGAGGTATGGCTGGGCTAGCCCAGCCCAGATATTAATTTTTTTTCAACTTGAAAATGGCTAGCCTAACTATACTTTTTTTAGGAATACCTAGCCGAGGTTAACTTGTTATTCCCCGCCCCGCTGGGCTGCAAATCTTTCCTAGGAGAGATGCATTAGGCTTAACAAGAAAATGGGCATTAAGAACAAATAAATGGGATGTAATTATAAAAACTGGGTTGTAACTCTAAAAAATGCACCAAACACGTAATTAGCTAAAAAAATATATTATTTTTGGATTTTGAAATTTTTAATTTCATTACTTGTTGCGTGCGCAATATTACGTTGGATTTTTACATAATATAAATTTATTTTAAAATTATATTTAAGCTGACTAAATGTTTCGGGATAAAAATATTTTGGATCCCATCAAAATGTGGGAAAATTTATTGAATTCCATTCTGAGAGGTTGGTTGAAATTATTAATCGTTGTCCTAGCTAGAAAATGGGTTGTACTTTTAACAAACTGTAAATGGGTTGTAGTAAATTCCATTAGAATTCAAAAATGGGTTGTACATTCTTACAAATCGCAAATGAGTTATATGTTCTCTGCCACACAATTGTGGGCCTACTAAGTTGACGCGTACGCAAGGCTTTGTCAACTTATAATCAACACACGGTTCTAGCAGCAGTGGCTGTTGGATGTCCATCCAATGGATGCCGTGCTTCTTCTTCAATCTCGAATATTCTTACTTCAGCCACCCAAAAAATGATTCCTCCCCCTGACATATGGGGCGCACCGTTTCGGATGCTGACCTATGGGGCTACTAAGTTGACGCGTACCAAGGGCTTTGTCAACTTAGTCAAGATAAATGATTCTAGATGCAGTGACCGTACGATGCCCATTCAACGGCCGTCGTGCTTCTTCAACCTCTGGTTTCTTGCTCCAGCCGCCAAACCAGCACCGGTCGTGCCACCTGCTCCTGCCTCTCGTGTCCGACTGTGCTGCCACCGCTGGCCATGCCATCCCTCTATACTTATCCACACCTCCTGTTATTCTCCGGCGACGGCAACCTCACACCGCAGTCGAAGCAGTCAACCCACATACTCCCCTCCGCATGGGCATCCACTGTCGCGTCTTCCCCGGCTCCGCGTCATTCCCTTCCTAGGCCTCACCGTCGTCCACCACCTTGGTGTTCTTGGCACAGCATGGCCAACGTGGTCAATGAAGGGCAGCCATCAGAAGAGAACCTTAGGCGGTGAGGCCGACAGCTAGACCCACCAGCTACATCTTCGAACACAAGGAAGTGCCTCCTTATTACTCGCAAAATAAAAATGATTCCTCCCACTGACAGCTGGGACCGACCAGCTAGCAACCAAGGAAGTGTGTCCTTATCCTCCCTAACTGCTGGGACCCACCCGGTCAAAGCATACGTAGCGTTGTCTATTTGGTCGTGAACGTGTACGTACATACTAGTCGATCGGTCTCTCTGCAAGTATGAACCGTGGCCGAGTAAGTAGCGGCATGTGTCGTTGTAGAGCACCCGACATAGCAGTTCACACAGTCTCGTCTAAGTCCTATACACGTACGTACATCCACATGGCAAAAAATACGGCCACATGCGTACATACGGGCAGGGTCATGAGCGCGTACTCACGCATATATACGGATGGCCAGGGCTTGTGTACATGGAGAGGCAACGGACGACAACAACGGTGTCCTGCTCATCGGGCAGTGAACCGGCTGGGTCGGAACGGAGAAATAGCGTCATGTTCATCGGGAGGCAACCGATTGGGTCGAAATGCGTCCTGCTCAACGGGAGCCAACCGGCTTGGACGGAATAGCCGAAACGGGGTCTGGCGTACTGCTGAACGGAGGAAACGGCCTTCTGTTCGACCGTCCACGGATGAAACGAGATCCTGTTCATCGGGAGGGGTCTGCCGTACTGCAAAACGGAGGAAACAGACTTGTGTTCGAGTGCCTACAGTCGAAATGGGGTCGTGTTGATTGGGAGGGGTGTGGCGTACCGCAAAACAGAGGAAACGGACTTGTGTTGGAGCGCCTACGGTCGAAATGGGGTCCTGTTCATCCACCGTCTACTACCTCGCTCCAGCATCCACGGGCTATTGTTCATCCACCAACGACCTCCTCCAGCCTCCATGGGCTACTGTTCATCCAGCCTCCACCGGATGCTATTCATAGAGCCTCCACGGGGCCCTATTCGTCCACCCCCAACCGGCTGGGGTGGTGCGGCCTCCTCGGGGTCCCGTTCATCCAGCGGTAATGGCCTACTGCCACGAGGTCATGTTCATCCAACCCCCACCAGGAACTGTTCATCCACGGCCAACCAACCGGCTCAACTCACCACGTCTCGACTCGTTCTACGTACCGCGTGCACGGTAGCAACTGTCACTGTTCATCAAGAGGCAACCCAACACCGGCTGGCTATGTCTCGCACGGGGGCTCGATCGGCTTCAGTAAGCAGCAACAGTGAATGATCGCTGGGGTTCAGTTAGCAGCAGCAGCGAAGGAATTGCTCAGGTTCAGTCAGCAGCAAATGAATCGCTCGGGTTCAGTTAATAGCCAAGGGATCGATCACTCGGGTTCAGTAACGTGTGATTGCTCCAAGTTCAGTTAGCCAATGTCTAGCACACATGCGCGTACACGAGAGAAACGACAAACCATCGTGCATCGCTCGGCCCTGTTCACCCACCGTAACCGGAACTCAGCGATATTTTCCTCGCCCTCGCTTCTACCACGTTTTTTCTGTCATGGAAGGCCCAAAGAATGTCATGCAGCTGCGTCTCCAGCCCGCCCAGGACGAAAAACCCATTTTTTGTCATGATTTCTCGTCATAGAAGTAGGAGCCCACCACATCTATTATGGTACCGGGGTTTGTCACAATTATCATCATAGAAGTGTCATAAGCATGACAGAAAAAATTCGTTTGGCCCAAAATGTCATAGATGTGTCTTTTTTTGTAGTACCGCCAGGTGCTGATGTTTCTACTGCCGAGGAGAAGGCTGCCCCCTACGTCGACAAGGTGCTCTCCGTTCTCAGGGCTCCATAAGTCCGCCAAGCACGGCCTTGAACCATTCACGTCGCTGTGGTGCCCTGTAACAAAACATTATGCATGTCATGTGTTTAGACACCATACTTCTTTTATTTGTGCTGAACTGATATTTAAGGAATTCCGAACGCATGCTATCCCCCTTATGTTTTATCCATGGATGTTCGTATGGTTAGTTTCTTTTTACATGTTTTGGTTGCCTGCAAGCAACATGCCGCCGCAATTGCTATGAGGAGCGGGTCCTTAGCATCGGCTGGCGAGGACATGTCCCGGCAAGTTTTTCCTTTAGGGGTCTTTGATGCAGCCACCCGCTCCGTGAGCAGGCTCAGAACAGAGCAGAGGCGCAAACGATCCGTCTTGGTCCCATCACATGAAAATATTTATTCATACAAAACCCTTTGGTATCCGAGGGATAAGCAAATGTAGACTCTGGATCTATAAAGGAGCAATGATCACGTGAACTTAGCTTTCATCTGTGCTTCCTTTCCCCCCTCCAACAGCAGTCGCTCGTCGCATCCACGTACCTTGGGAGGATGGTGCCTCACATGTTGCTTCCGGGTTCCCGGCAAGGGCCGAAAGGAATCATAGATATCTTGTGAGTGACAGAATACGGTGCAAGGTAAGACCGGTTTCTCCCCCATTCTCTTTACACTTTTAACGATCTTACGGCTGCTGGCACAAAGCCACGCTAGCGCGGACGGTCTTGCCGGAGCATGCTTGCCGGGGTGTCAATCAATGAATTCGCACTGGCCCTCTACTCAGGATTTCCCTTAGCAGGGCAAATACTGGACCAAGTTTCGCGCGGGCTCATCAATGTTGACGACGCTAAACCCTGTGTCGCTCAATCGTCGACAAGTCAAAGTGGCGGAGAGAGGAACCATGTACCTAATAACTTTGCCCCTTTTTCCGCACGCCGCTCGCATGGTGACCATGCTCCTGAACCGTTCAGGGTTGTCGTGCCGTTGTCATTCCACGCCCCCGCCACCGTTGCAGCCGTGGCGGAGAATGATGATGGGAACTGGACACGGCGGGGGAAGGAACGAGCTCGCTTCCTTCCCGATCCACTGTGCCTTGTTCTTCCTTGGCGTCATGGATGACGAAGCCATCGATGAGTAAGACGATGATGAAGTTGACGCGTTGCTTACACCCTCGGGTTCGCGCAAGTGCTTCCCCCTACCTGGCGCGCCAAAGATGTCGTGGTATAACATGGCCACCTATGGGACCATCTGCCCCTTGTGGTTCGGCAAGGGGGGAAGACCACATTGCACAAAGAATGGAGAGTGTAGAGCAGCACAACAGGGATGACACGAGCAGTTTTTACCCAGGTTTGGGCCATCGCGAGGCGTAAAACCCTACTCCTGCTTTGGTAGATTTATGAAAGGACCATGGTGGTGATGCAGCGCTCTAGCCTGGCAAGGTCGCCTTGGGACGAGAGCAGCTACGCGTGTATGAGTGTACGGGGGTCCAAATACTTTCTAAGGTAGCCACAACCCTCCTTTTATAGGTCAAGGGGTTACCACAATGGCAAAACAGTCATTATCCAGTGATTAGATAGCAATGGTGCTATCATACCTAACTCTGAAGACAGGACAAGGTGCATCAAATGCACCTCTTAGTGTCACATCGCGGGGGTAGCCCGACAAGTCTTGTCGTGCTATTTATCCACCTCATCGCCTGCCTGCGTGACACGCCATGGACGGGTGCCATTTGGAGGTGATCTCCTTCGGAAATGGTTGCCACGTGCCAAATAACAGCCACCTAATCACCAGGGGGCTCGACACTGCACCGATAGGTGACTTGCGTTGCTGTGAGGTGGAGCGGTGCAGCCTTGGTGTGGTAATCCGCCCTCGGTGTCCCCGGCAAACCTGTCGAGGGAGTCTTGAGACTTGTCTTTGGGGTAACCTCGACCCCTCCAGGCTCGCCTGCCCGACAAGGGAGGTTTTTCCTTAGTGATATCTTGCTCATTTGGTTGATCTTGGTCTTCTTGATCCGCCCTTTGATTTCTCAAAGAGCTATCTCTTCTGCTTGGCCTTGTCTTGGATGCTGCAACCTTGCTTTGTGTTGTCATGCCGGAGCCTTGCTTGTCCGGGCACAAGTCAGGTGGAAACATACACCCCTATTTCTGTACCCTGACACAGTGCAAAATAGGTTCTTACTGAACTAAAAGGAGAGGTCGATAAGACGAGCCTGGATGATCTCAATTAGGGAAATTAATATATTGTTCTAATATTGTTCTTATGAGGGTGAACTAGCTATATGTTGTACTTTGTTGTTTTCTGGTAGCTATCGTACTGTGATGTTGAAGTATATTTATGTGCCTGATATGAAATTGGCAAACAGTTGTTTGATATGAAATGTGAATTTGCGTAATACTAGAATTATTAATTGGAAACTAATAAACCTGCTTAATGGGTCATGGAACTTTGCAAACGGTTCTAGCAGTAAAAGCACTTGTGATGGATAGCCCAATGCCACACAGTTTTCTTCATCAAATAGTGTGCGATGTAGTTGAATAAAAGCAAATGGTTAACCGAGGCAGAGCGTGTGTGATAGTTACACCTATCACACATGAGGCTATACATAAAACTATGTGGGATGTATATACGAACGGAAACATTTTCCCTGGATTGACTGTGTGGGATGTACATATGAACAGAAACCTTTTCCCTGGATTGACTCTGTGGGATGTACATAAGAACGGAAATGTATTCCTTGGATTGACTATGTGGAATGTACATAACAAATGGTCACGTTTGTTTGGTATTGATTGTGTGGGATGTACTTATGACCGGAACCGATTGGGCCTGTATAATCGTATTTCATCGCTCGCCCATCGCACACGACCTCATTTTGCCAAGTGTGTGTGCCAGGAGGACCTATCCCCAACGGTTTTTGGGTCGTGTTGGAAGGACCCCCCAATCGCAGTCACTCACTTGGCGACGGTTCAAAATGCCGTCGCGGAAAGGGGTTAAAAACCGTTTGTATAGCACCTCGCTATACCAGTGCAAGGTATCAATCCAGTAGGAGGGTCCACCAAACTATGTAAGCAGTACCTTCACACAAATAACAAAAACTTGCAACCCAACGCGTAAGAGGGGTTGTCAATCCCTCCTCGGTATTGAGATAGATTAAATTGTATGAGATTGGATAAATAGATCTAACAAAAACACAAAATAAAATAAGTAAAGAAAAAGTGCACCAAGGTATTTTTGGATTTTTGGATTAATAGATCTGAAAACAATATGATAGAAAATAGATCCGGGGGCATAGATTTCACTAGTGGCTTCTCTCGAGAAAATAGCATATGGTAGGTAAACAAATTACTGTTGGGAAATTGATAGAAGAGAAAATAATTATGACGATATCCAAGGCAATGATCATGTATATAGGCATCACATCCAAGATTAGTAGATCGACTCCTGCCTGCATCTACTACTATTACTCCACACATCGACCGCTATCCAGCATGCATCTAGTGTATTAAGTTCATGGAGAAACGGAGTAATGCAATAAGAACGATGACATGAGGCAAACAAGATCTATTCATGTAGGAATAGACCCCATCTTTTTATCCTTAACAGCAACATTACATGCGTTTCATGTCTCCTTCTATCACTGAGAATAAGCACCGCAAGATCGAACCCATCACAAAGCACTTCTTCCCATGGCAAGAAAAATCAATCTAGTTGGCCAAACAAAACCAAAGCTTCAGGAAGAAATACGAGGCTATAACAATCATGCATATAAGAGTTCAACAAAGACTCAAATAATATTCATAGATAGATTTGATCATAAACTCACAATTCAGCGGATCCCAAAAAATGTACCGCAAAAAAGAGTTACATAAATAGATCTCCAAGAATATTGAGGAGAACATTGTATTGAAGACCAAAAAGAGAGAAGAAGCCATCTAGCTACCGCCTACAGACCTGTAAGTCTGTGGTAAACTACTCACGCATCATCGGAGGAGCACCAATGAGGATGATGAGCCCCTCCATGATCGTTTCCCCCTCCGGCAAGGTGCCGAAAAGGGCTCTAGATTGGATCTCGTGGTTCTGGAATTTGATGCGGTGGAAACTCTGATCTCCTGACTCCTCTAGGGTTTCTGGAATATTTGGGTATTTATATAGCTGAGAGGCGGTGGAAAAGATCACCGTGAGCCCCACAAGGCACCAGGGCGCGCCTGGGGTCTCTAGCGTGCCCTGGTGTCTTGTGGGCCCCATAGGTCTCATCTGGTACACTCCTGGGCTCCCTCGGTCTCTTCTGGGCAGAAAAAAATCTCCAAAAAGTTTTGCTGTATTTGGACTTCGTTTGATATGGATATTCTACAAAGTAAAAAAATAAGCAAAAAACAGCAATAGGCACTAGGCACTATGTCAATAGGTTAGTCCCAAGAAATGATATAAAGTTGCTAGTAAGTGAATGTAAAACATCCAAAATTGATAATATAACAACATGGAACAATAAAAAATATAGATACGATGGAGACGTATCAGCTACTAACTACGGGCATGTAGGTATGTGATAAACTACTTACACATCATCGGAAGGGCAACAAGGATGATGTAGAGCCCCTCCGTGATCGAATCACCCCCGGCAGAGTGCCAGAAAAGGCCTCCAGATGGGATCTGTTAAGAACAGGAACTTGCGGCGGCGGAAAAAGTATTTCGCGGACTCCCCTATTGGTTTCCCGATTTTAAAGAATTTATAGAGGCGGAGTTAGGTCAAACGGAGCCATGTGTGCCCCATAAGCCACTAGGGTGTGCCCTACCACCCTGGGCGCGCTCTGGTGCCTCACGGGCCACTGCTCCATCTTCTCGTCCCCTCCCGAAGCTTACAAGGTCTCTTATTGCCAGAAAAAAATCTCCAAAAAGTTTCATGGCATTTGGACTTCGTTTGGTATTGATATTCTGAAAAACCAAAAACAGGCAACAAAACAGCAAATGGCACTGGGCACTAAGTTGATTGGTTAGTCCCAAAAAATGGTATATAATTGCTTGAAAGTGTATATAAAACATCCAATATTGATACTATAATAGCATGAACAATAAAAAATTATAGATATGTGGAGACGTATCAAGCACCCCCAAGCTTAATTCATGCTCGTCCTCGAGTAGGTAAATGATAAAAACAGAATTTTTGATGTGGAATGTTACCTAACATATTCATCATATACTTTTTCTTTTGTACCATGGACATTTGGACTTGAATGATTCAAAGCAATAGTCTATAACTTGACGTGAAGATATCAATACTCAAGCATACTAACAAGCAACCATGTCTTTCAAAATATCAACGCTAAAGAAAGTTATCCCTAGACCGTTATGCTCAATCATTGATCCATTCATGAAACACACTCAACATTAGCTACATCCACTGCAAAAGTATGACAGTAGTGCTCTTTAGTTGGTGCTTTATAAGAGAAGATGGAGACTCAAAATAAAAATAAAAATAGCATAAAAGTAAATAAATAAGCCCTTCACAGAGGGAAGTAGAGATTTGCAGATGTGCCAGAGCTCAAGGCTTAAATTACAAATAAAAATATTTGGAGAGGCATGATTTTCCTGTCAACAAAAACGACTGAGAATTCCCAATATCTTCCATGCTAGACAAATTATAGGAGGTTCCCAAACAGAAAATAAAGTTTATTTTCTTTCCACCATTCTTTCACAATCCATGGCTAGCTGTATACACGGGTACCTTCCATACCAACACTTTCCAAGGAATTTATTATTATCATCATATTATTTTTATTATTATTTTCATTTCGGGACTAGGCATCCATATTACCTGCCACACTCTTGTGCAATGACAAGTGAATAAACACTCATCGTTAGAATAGAATAACTAGCATGGAAAATATTGCCACCCCATGCCGCTTCATGAGTGGTACATGCACACAAAACATAAATTTATGTTGAAAAATTAGAGTTGGCACATGCAAATTTACTTGGAACGGCATGGAAATACCACATATAGGTAGGTATGGTGGACTCATTTGGCACAACTTTGGGTTTAAGGAGTTGGATGTACAAGCAGCATTCCTGCTTAGTACAAATGAAGGCTATCAAATAGATTGAGGTGCGACCAACCAAAAAGAAAAAAACGGTCATAAACATGCATTGAGCATAACTAACACTGAATAATGCACCATAAGTAGGATATAACTTCGTTGCACAACTATTGGCTTTACGTGCATGCATAGGGAATCACAAACCTTAACACCAATATTCTTACTAAACCACAATTACTCACTAACCTGACTCATATTTTATCATCTCCATATCACAAAACTATTGCAAAAGGAATCAAACTTATCATATCCAATGATCTATACGAAAGTTTTTATTATATCCCTCTTGAATATTCATCACTTTGGGACCAAATTCACATCTTGTACAAATTACCACTGCTATTATCAACTCTCAAAAATAATTAAGTGAAGCATGAGAGTGCAAATATTTCTTCAAAATATAATTTTATCAACTCTCAAAATAATATAAGTGAAGCATGAGAGTGTATTTCTTTAAAATATAATCATCGCCATGCTCAAAAAGATATAAGTGAAGCACTAGAGCAACTGCTTGGCTCAAAATATTTAAGTGAAACACATAGAGTATCTTCATCCGTCGTGATCTCACCCAAAACTTGAAATTTTCAATCACTCAAAACTAAACAAAACCTCGTGAGATCCGCTTGTATAATAAAGCAAATCACTACTTTAAGTAATGTTGCAAACCCATTAATATTTTATTTTTGCATTATACCTACTGTATTCTAACTTCTCCATGGCTTATACCCCTTGATACAATCCATAGTTCCATCAAAACAAGCAAAACAATGCATCAAAAACAGAATCTGTTAAAAACAGAATAGTCTATAGCAATCTGGACATTGGTCATACTTCTGTAACTCCAAAAATTCTGAAAATTAAGACAACATGGGAAAATTATATGTAAATTATTTGTAAAAAATGAAGTATTTATCGCACTCCAGCAATTTTTAACAATTATTCTACTGGACGCAAAAGTTTCTATTTTTGCACAGAATCAAAACAACTATCGTCCATATCATCCCAAAGGCTTTACTTGGCACAAACACTAATTAAATCACAAAAACACAATCATAGTAGTAGAATAATAGTGTGCTTATTGAAAAATAGAAAATAAACAAAAATTAAAGGATAACTATTGGGTTGCCTCCTAACTAGCGTTATTTTTTTACGCCCCTAACTAGGCATAATGCATAGTTTCAAGTGTTGTCATCTTTGGTTTTAGTTCCATAGGTGGACCTCATGATTGATTCATATGGTGGCTTAATTGTAGTTCTAGGGAAGTGTTCCATACCCATCTTTAAGGAAATTGAAATTTAATATTCCCTCCTTTCATGTCAATAACGGCACCTATAGTTCGTAAGAACGGTCTACCAAGTATTATGGGACAAGACGGATTGCAATCAATGTCAAGTACAATAAAATCAACAGACACATAGTTCCTATTTGCAAGAATAAGAACATCATTAATTCTACCCAAAGGATTTTTAATAGTAGAATCTGCCAAGTGCAAATTAAGAGAACATTCATCCATATTGGTATAACCTAACACATCACATAGAGATTTTGGAAATGTGGAAACACTAGCACCCAAATCACATAAAGCATTGCACTCATAATTTTTAATCTTGACTTTAATGCTGGGTTCCCATTCATCATATAATTTTCTAGGAATTGAAATCTCTAATTCTAGCTTTTCTTCTAACGCTTTCATCATCGCTTCTACAATATATTTAGTAAAAGCCTTATTTTGTTCATAAGTATTGGGTGAATTTAGCATGGATTGTAACAAAGAAATGCATTCAATCAAAGAACAACTATCATAATTAAAGTCTTTGTAATCTAAGAGAGTGGGCTCATCATTAGTTAAAAAATTTACCTCTCCAAACCCACTTTAATCATTTTTTCATTAAGATCTTCACCCTCCGAATTATAGGGACGCCTTCTATCTAAAGTTGACTCTTCTTCGGTCCCATTTTCATCAATTTTTATATTTCTAAACAAGGAATCAACATATGAAACACCAATCATTTTAATATCCTCATCATTAATACTAAATAAATCAGGAGGAATTACTTTTTCTAAAAAAATCATGTTTAGCTCTTAACATAGCGATTCTTTTCTTACTCTCATCCATGGAGACATATAAAGTTTTAATTTATTCATTATTATCAATCGTGGGCGGCAAAATTTTAGTCTTAAGATTTTCCACATCATGAATAATTCTATCAATGCTCCTAGACATATCATCAAGTTTATTCAATCTTTCTTCTATCGCAGTGTTGAAAACTTTTTGCGCATTAATAATTTTTTTAATATTACTTTCAAGATCATAGGGCATCCTATTATTATTATAATAATTACCATTGGAATTTCCATATTTATCAGAGGAATTTCCAGGGAACGGCCTAGGATTAAAATTACCTCTATAAGTATTGCTTTTAAAATTATTTCGTGAGACAAAATTCACATCTACGGGATTATTATTTTGCTCAGTCAAAGTGGACAAAGGCACGCCATTAGGATCAATAGGAGCATTTTACTAGCAACCAATTTTATAAGCGCATCAACTTTATCACTCAAAGCAATAATTTCTTCAACAGAATCCACTTTTTGACTAGTAAGAGCTCTCTCAATATGCCATTGTGAATAATTTTCTATAATATTATCAAGAAATTTAGTAGCTTCACCCAAAATAATCTCCATAAAAGTACCACTCATGGTAGAATCTAAAAGATTTCTAGAAACAAAATTTAATACTGCATAATTTTTTTGTATGATCATCCACAAATTTAGACCATGAGTAAGGCAATTTCTTATCATCAATCTCATCCTTTCCCAAGACTGGGCAACATGTTCATGCTCAAGTTGCTTGAAATTCATAATTTGATTTCTAAGGGAAATAATTTTCGCGGGAAGAAAATACATAGTGATGAAAACATCTTTGTACCTATCCCAAGAATCAAAACTATTTCATGGCAAAGATGAAAACCAAATTTTTGCACGGTCCCGCAATGAGAACGGGAATAATTTTAATTTCACAATATCATTATCCACATCTTTTTTCTTTGCATGTCACATAATTCTACGAAAATGTTAAGATGGGATGCAACATCTTCATTAAGACTACCAAAAAATTGTTCTTTCATAACAAGATTTAACAAAGCGGCAATAATATCACAAGTCTCCGCACTAGCGACGGGGGAGCAATCAGAGTACTAATAAAATCATTATTATTAGTATTGGAAAATCACATAATTTTGTATTTTCTTGCGACATTGTGGCTACGTAAACAAGATAACAAGCAAGCAAACAAGAAAAAGGCAAACAAAAAATATTTTTGTATTTTTGTAAAACTATTTTTAGAAGTGGGGGATATGAAAATGAGAGGCAAATGGCAAATAATGTCAATGCAAGGAGATGAAAGTTTATGCGTAGGTACTTGATAGATGTTGATGATGTCTCCCCAGCAACGACGCAGAAATTCTTCCTGCTACTTGTGAACTGCGTTGGGATTTCCCCGAAGAGGAGAGGATGATACAGTACAATAGAGATAAGTATTTCCCTCAGTTAAGAACCAAGGTTATCAATCCAATAGGAGAACCAAGCAACAACTCATTAGCAGCACCTGCACACAAACAACAAATCCTTGCAACCCAACGCGAACAAGGGGTTGTCAATCCCTTCACGGTTACAAGCAAGATTAAATTGTATGGTATTTGATGGATAGATCGGACAAAAAGAAAAAAAAAACACAGCAAGGTATTTTTGGTTTTTATATATGATAAAAGATAGACCCGGTGGCCATAGTTTTCACTAGAGGCTTCTATTTTCAAAATAGCATACGGTGGGTAAACAAATTACTGTTGGGCAATTGATAGAAAAGCAAATAATTATGACAATTTCTAAGGCAATGATCATATATATAGGCATCACGTCCGAGACAAGTAGACCAACTCATGCCTGCATCTACTATTATTACTCCACACATCGACCGCTATCCAGCATGCATCTAGTGTATTAAGTTCATAAAAAACAGAGTAACGCCTTAAGCAAGATGACATGATGTAGACAAGATAAACTCATATATGAATAAACCCAATTTTTTAACCTTAATAGCAACAATACATACATGTCATATCCCCTTCTGTCACTGGGATCACCGCAAGATCGAACCCATTAGAAAGCGCCTCTCCTATTGCAAGATAAATCAATCTAGTTGGCCAAAAAAATCAATAGATCGGAGAGAAATGTGAAGCTATGACAATCATACATAAAAGAGTTCAGAGAAAACTCAAATAATATTCATGGATAGATCTGATCAGAAACTCACAATTCATCGGATCCCAACAAACACATTGCAAAAAGTGATTACATCGGATAGAACTCCAAGAACATCAGGGAGAACATTGTATTGAAGATAAAAGAGAGAGAAGAAGCCATCTAGCTACTAACTATGGACCAGTAGGTCTTTGGTAAAATACTCACGCATCATTGGAAGGGCAACAAGGATGATGTAGAGCCCCTCTGTGATCGAATCACCCTTCGGCAAAGTACCAGAAAAGGCGTCCAGATGGGATCTGTCAAGAACAGGAACTTGCGGAGGCGGAAAAAGTATTTCATGGACTCCACTGTTGATTTCCCGATTTTACAGAATTAATAGAGGCAGAGTTAGGTCAAATGGAGCCACGTGGGCCCCACAAGCCACCAGGGCACGCCCTACCCCCTGGGCGCGCCCTGGTGCCTCGTGGGCCACTTCTCCATCTTCTCATCCCCTCCCAAAGCTTCCAAGGTCTCTTATTGCCAGAAAAAATATCTCCAAAAAGGTTCATGGCATTTGGACTTCGTTTGGTACTGATGTTTTGAAAAAACAAAAACAGGCAAAAAATAGCAACTGGCACTGGGCACTAAGTTAATAGGTTAGTCCCAAAAAATAATATATAATTGCTTAAAAGTGTATATAAAACATCCAAGCATGGAACAATCAAAAATTATAGATACGTTGGAGATGTATCATACCTTGGCCCGGTAGGCCGCGATAACCTTGTGTGCCCGAGTTGTTTTATAGGTGTCGTTGTCCCCGTTTGGGACATTTGCATTTTAGTTTTTGCCACGACGTGGTCAGCCATGGAAGTGGCGGATGTCATGCGGTGACATCGGGCCCACCCAAGACAGAGTCCAAAGGGGAGTTTGTCGGAGTGGCCGGGAGAGTGTCATGCAATAGATTGGTTTTTTCGAAATATCGTTGGTCCACCCGAATGGGAGCACGAGGCCATGAGTTTCGTAGTGTGGGTAAAGTGTACTAACCTCTACAAAGCGTATAATCTATCGATAGCCGCACCCTCGATTATGGGCCCGGTTCGTAGTAGGTCACACTATGGGTCAACAGTAATAATAATCTGAATAATAAACAACCCCGGTTCGATGAGGAAAGAAGTTGGTTGATCTTTATGTGGCCATGTGATGATGACGATGGTATCATTGATACCAAAGTTAGTTGATTTGTATGGGGTCATGCGATGATCACTGGTAAAGATCGAGCTCCTTGTGGTCATGTGATGATCACTATGGTATTTTTAATACCAAGCTTGGTTGATCCCGAGGTGATCGTGTGATGTTCCTAATGGTAAGTTGATATCTATGATGGTTACGAGGTAACCTACGAAAAGAGTAAGTTGGTCCATGATATCTTCAACATGCTAGTGCTAGCATCATCATGTTCATATCATGAGTAACATGTACATGCCATGCTCATATCATACTGTTCTAGTTGTATCATGCTCAACATTAACTAACCGTAAATGCCATGTATTGTTTGTCTTGATTGCTTTGGTTGTTGTGAGCTTGTGAGTACATTCAAAGTACTCACCTAGCGTGTCATGCCAGATTGCAGGTCATGCCGTGATTGATTGCTTGTCAAGGAGTCCGATTTTATGCGCTAGGATGCATTGCAGCCAGAGTCGTCCCTACGGAGTAGAGTTCCTCACCGTCGTCGTTGTTCCACCACTGGAAGTTATTTCGCTACTACGAGTTGTTCCCCCGCTAGCATAGAACTACTTGAGCAGGCGTAGTGTTGCCATGCCGACGATCCTTTGTAATATCAGAAACCCTTGTACTCATATCCTTTGTAATAAGAGTTGATTTGTTCTATGCCAAGCAGTGTCGTATTCCAGAAGACTTGATTTCTGGGCTAGAATACGGGGTGTTCCGATCTCTCTAAGTCAGGGTGCCAAAGCTAGTCACCATTTTTTGCAACTGACAACCGGGTAGCATCGGAGGCATGCTAGAATAACTATCACCCTGGGGTACCGGCAAAAAAGCTACAACCATTGATGGTAAAGGAGCAACCTCCGTTTGGGTTTACTGGAACCAGCGGCTAGGATGATACAAGCAGGGACATCATGTCATTTTTTTCCAGGAAAGCCGGCAGGTGGATTTTTTGCCGGAACTATGTTTTTCTTTTGTTGGAACCAAACCCAATCTTTTCTACTGCCTTCTTTCGATTTTGCTAGAACCATCTCAAAATTTGCTACCACCGTCTTCTAATTTTGCTGGTAGTAGCCCAATTTTTTGCTATACCACCATCTTTTAGTTTTGCTGGAACCAGCACACATTCGTTTTTTGCTATGTCAGCTTTGGCTACGAGCGATGCTATCGCCGCCGCCATCGTCGTTTAATGTTGCAACTAGGGGTGGGCAACACCTGCGAGGAATAGTGTCGTGGTTGGCGCTGTAGAGACCACCGTGCTTGCAACAGGGAGGCGATATTGCAACGGGGTGAACATACTTTTGGTTTTTATGATTTTGACAATGAAGTGCTTTGACCGTGATCGTCGGGGGCGGCCGGCCCCGCCGCCTGACACAAGGGAGTGGAACGTGTGCTACGCCACGTGGGGGAGAGAGGGGCGACCCCCATGGCTTGTGCTCTTGTGTTTTCACATGCTAAGAGAAGGGGTGAGGAGAGGATGGAGAACCAAGCATCGAACAGCCACGCGCGTGAGGATCTGACGGCCGAAATTTGGGCTGGTCGACCGACGCCTATCAGTGGCTGACATAAAAGCTATTTTCCTTTCTAGAGAACGGATGTCATCAGGTGGAGTGATTATCACGGGCGCCTCTATGTCTCGCTTCACGCGAGACAGAGGGAACCCTCGCTGAAGGGTGGCACAAGTTGGGGCGGCCAAGGCGCGCGGGAACTACAACCTCGTTTTTTGTTTTGCTTTTTTCACATTTTTTGTTTTCATTTTTTTTGCTTTTTTACTTTTGTTTATACTTCCAAATATTCTAAATAAATATATTACAAAGATCACTCTACAAAAAACATTTGAAAAATATTGACCAAGCATTTGAGAAATGTTAAATGTGTATAGAGAAAATGTTTATCATGTATACAAAAATGTATAAAAAATGTCTATGAAACAATTTAATCATGTATTTAAAAATGTTAATTGAGTATTCGGGAAAATGTTGAACATGTGTTTGAAAAATATAAATCAAGCATTCGGCAAATGCTAAATGCGTATAGAAAAATATTTACCATGTATGAGAAAAATGATGACAAAACTGATGATGTATATAAAAATGTTAATCAAGCATTTGAAAAAAAATGTTGAACGAGTTTTTGAAAAATGTTAATCAAGCATGTTAAATGTGTATAGAGACTATGTTGACCATGTATTAAGAAATGATGGAAAAGTTAGATCATGTATAAAAATGTTAATCAAACATTTGAAAAAAAATGTTGAACAACTATTTGAAAAATGTTAATCAAGCATTTGGAAAATGCTAAATACATTTAGAAAAATGATGACCATGTGTTAAAAAATGTTCATATTGCATTTAATAAATGTTAATTAAGCAGTTGAAAAATGTTGACCATGTATTACAAAATGTAGTCTTATATTTGAAAAATGTTAATCAAACATTTTAAAATGTTTAAAAGTGTGTATAGAAAAATGTTTTGACCATGTATTCAAAAAAATAATCTTGTATTTTAAAAAATTTAATCAAGCATTTGAAATTCAATTGTTTAAAATATGTATAGCAAAACAAATGTATTAAAATAAAATAAAATTTTAGTGGAAGAATATTAAAATGTTGTTGTCCCATACAAAAAATGTAGAATGAAAATGAAAATAATAAAGAAAACCAAAAAAATAATGAAAACCGGGAAAGAAACAAAATAATCAAAAGAGAAAAATAAAATAAAATAAAACGAAGAAGCAAATGCAAAAGGAATGGAAGAAGAATGACAAACATGGCAGAAGAAAAAAAGAAAAGAAACAAAATAAAACGAGAAAAAGAAAGAAAAAACCCGGAGAAAACAAATAAAACAGAAGAAAGAAAGAAACCCTGCTCTTCAAGTGGTCCACGCCCAAGTAGTATTACACGGTCTCAATGACCGCGTATTGGCAAGCTGCGCTACATTAGGACGGGGAGGTCTTGGGATCAAATCCTCGCGGGTTCCCTTTTTTGTACCTTTTTCCTTCCCTCGCCCGCGAGTGCTGAAGGGTCGACCCCTTACTGTAGCGCTCGACACAAGAGATCCTTCCGTCTCGCTTGATGCGGGATATAGCACCCGCGGGCTCTTTAAGGTTGCCGGTTCGACCCCATAAGCTACCATTTTTCGTACGAATGATTTCTTTGTACTACTATTGACTAACAGATGGTTTCGAATGGTCATGAAGACGCATACTATGCAAGCCAGCGTGTCAAGCCGCTGTAAGCAGGCCGCGTGCAATGCTGGTACGCCATGTGCATATGTCAACAGAAATATGATGACACGTCAACACAATTAACGTCTACGAACAACAAGTGCATTGTATTGCACGCCAAAGCCAAGTTTTTGCGCCATTTTTATATTCTACAATCGCAAGCATCAAAGCAAACATTCATGGCAAGTTCAAGCACTAGTGATGCATTTAGTGGCGGAATCAGGCTTAGAGAAACTGTGGATATAGCCCTAGGTCTAGTTACACACCCCTTATAATTACTTTTTACAAAGTATAGAAAATCATGAAAATTCATCGGTCAATCTAGGTCAGCCCTAGGCGCAATCGTCTGCTACATCCACCTCTGCGTGCATTTACCTCTGATTTTACACCCTTACTGTAGCGCTCGACACAAGAGATCCTTCCGTCTCGCTTGATGCGGGATATAGCACCCGCGGGCTCTTTAAGGTTACCGGTTCGACCCCATAAGCTACCATTTTTCGTACGAATGATTTCTTTGTACTACTATTGACTAACAGATGGTTTCGAATGGTCATGAAGACGCATACTATGCAAGCCAGCGTGTCAAGCCGCTGTAAGCAGGCCGCGTGCAATGCTGGTACGCCATGTGCATATGTCAACAGAAATATGATGACACGTCAACACAATTAACGTCTACGAACAACAAGTGCATTGTATTGCACGCTAAAGCCAAGTTTTTGAGCCATTTTTATATTCTACAATCGCAAGCATCAAAGCAAACATTCATGGCAAGTTCAAGCACTAGTGATGCATTTAGTGGCGGAATCAGGCTTAGAGAAACTGTGGATATAGCCCTAGGTCTAGTTACACACCCCTTATAATTACTTTTTACAAAGTATAGAAAATCATGAAAATTCATCGGTCAATCTAGGTCAGCCCTAGGCGCAATCGTCTGCTACATCCACCTCTGCGTGCATTTACCTCTGATTTTACATGGTTTACAACTCTTCCTTCATGCTGATGCGATCGTGTGCATTAGTACTTAATAGTTGATTTGCAGTAGTGTATCATATCAAAATGACTCTTCAATCTACTTTCTCTGTAAACTAATATCAGACATACTAAATCACTAATGTAGTGGTTAAAACATTTTATATTACAGACGAAGTATCTTTTTTGTAATAATAAACTACTTGGTGTGGTAGTGTACTACACCTATAAGTGCCTAAGAGCAATTCTAGCAGACCCCGTAAAAGCCGCGAACCCGCAAAATTTCGGTGAGTATGCGGGCTCGGCCTAATTTTCCGGCCAGAATAGAGCCCGCATACTCACCCGACCCATAAAAAAAATTGCCGCGGCCCGTAAACCGCACTCCCCGACCACTATATCTACAGTTTCGCGGCGCGTTTGCGGGTCGAAACCCTATCCCCAGCCGCCACCGAGCCACGCAATTCCCCACCCCCCTTCTCAACATTTCTCGTCGCCGGCGACCCCCTTCCGCCTCCAGCCGCCATGTGGGGCCGCATGTTGAGCTCCAGACGCGGCTCCGGCAGCAGATCCGGCGGTTGCAGCGACCCCGAGCGTGAGCGGCGCGTCCGGTCGGACGGCGCGAGGAAGCGCGGGGCGAGGAAGTGGACCAACCGCGGCCTCTCGCCGCCGCCGAGCTTCCGCGTCCGCGAGACGGACGAGTACGATCATCGGCACGGCCGTACCCTGTCCTCTGCCACGTCCTTCTCCTCCGCGGCGAGATCTTCCTATGTCGGGAGCTCCTCCTCTTCCGGCGCGGGCCTTCTCCCCGTGAAGAGGGAGTGGTCGGAGGAGCCGGAGGAGCCGGAGGAGCCAGAGGACTTCGAGTTCGTCCCTGTCAAGGAGCTCGGCCGCCGCGAAGTCGTCGGGCCGGAGGACTTCGTCGCCGACGTCGACGCGGTTGCGGCCGCCATTGCCGAGCGGAGCGTGCGCAAGGAGGCGGAGCGCCGGCGCCACCACGAGGAGCTCGAAAACCTCCAGTTCCGGCAGGCGGTCGCGGCCAACCTCGCCTCCAAGGAGAAGGACGACGAGTGGCGGCGCATCCGCGAGGAGCAGAGGGCGAAGTACATCGCCCTCGGCAGCTCCGACGAGGAGGATTAAGCTCCTCCACGGCGTCGTCCATGGCCGCGAGCTCGCCGCCGTGAGATCCCCCCACCCCCTTCTAGTACTAGTACTGATGTAATATTTAGTATGAACTAGTGTTTGTAGTGATCATGTAAAATATATGTAGTACGTGATGAACTACTCGTGTTCAGGAGGTGCAATTTCTCCCGCGAAACTATTTTTTTAAATTATGGAGTTTCATCTATGGTTTCTGTTCGGCCGCACTAATTCTCGACCCGGAAATGAGATTTTCGTAAAACTGCAAACGCATTTTGCGGGTCGAGATTGCATGACCCCTTCAAGACCACGTATCCACTAGCTATAATTTTGCATGTACCGAGCTACCTAACAGCCTCCCTCGCCTGTCATGCGCTTGGAAATGGTCTCCAGCTTTGAACTTACAACCATGGAAAGTCAAACATGTCTCCTATATGGATGTAAAAAAGAAACCTGTCTCATATATGTATAACTAACTAAACTCTTCTTTTTGTTCATTTTGTTCTTCGTCTTCCAGAAGTTTTAAGCTGAAAAATCAAAATGATTGATATGGGCCTAGGAAGATACCGGAAAATGATCACGAAAATCCACATATGACAAATGGGGAGATGTAGCGAAGTCCATGTCGGTCAACAGCATCCTCATACTCTAGTGAAAAGGTCTTGCTGACCATTGACACAATGACGCGACCTTTTGCATGCCAAGAAGACTTCTGATCGGGAATATCTCCAGCAAAATCGGAGCCTAGCATATATGTACGCGAGAAATGAATTGCAAAGGTGATGAAGTCAATGTTCTCTGGACCATGCTAACTAAACCATAATTGGGTGATCACCAACACACTTACTGTAAGTATCTTATCATCCACGCACAACTTGTTGGGGAACTCTCAGTTGGCTTTCTAATATCCAACCTTATACTATAATATTACACAGAAATGAGGTCTTAGTGGCCTCCGTGCTCGGAGCAAACCCCTTGAATGTTCAATTTCGCATGGCTTTAATTGATGATAGAGTAAAATGCATGGACTGTCCTAATTCGTTCACCAAAGTTTTGACTGGATCCTAAATTTTTCAAAATGGTCCTAAATCTTTTGATATTGTTCATCCTAGGTCCTAAATTCGTTTGACCAGCGCTGACCTGCCTACGTGGCGCTTTGACCATGGCCACATGACTAGGAGAACCCAGAAGGAGTAATGAACGGTCATACATATTTGAAAAGAAGTCCTCGAACATTAATTTGTTCACAGTCGCATCCCCTTTCCTCTCCCCCACCCCTATGTGGCAAAACCGAAAGCGAGCGACAGTGGCAGCGCTGCTCCGGTGAGAAGCAGAGGTCATCAGCAGCGGTAGTCCGATAGCGTCGGCCACTAGGATGTGCCAAAGACGCTAGGAATAATCCATCATCTGTCGTGTCCATCGCCGTGCATGTGCATGCAGGGGCGCTCGCACACCCACTGAAGACGAGTGAGGCAGTAGGGGCGTTCGTCGTCTCCTTTGGCGTGACCGCACCATGACCAAGCGACGGGACTCACCGGAGCCGAGGAGGAGAAGAGCTGCGGCGGCGGGGATGGGCGGATCCAACCGCAGGGCACCCGATCTGGCCGATGACGCAAGGGTTCCGGCGGACAGTGTCCAGATCGGCGACAAGAGAGCTCGGGCATTCGTCCATGGAGGTTCATGCGCTGGGAGAGATAGGGAGATGAGAGACCGGGAGTGAGGAAGAGGTGAAGGAAAGAACATGTGGAAGGGGGAGTTGTAAGGCACTGGGGTGCAGCAGCTGCTGCCGACGGCGGGAGGAGGCGAGCTCTGGCTTGGGCTGGTCGTGATGGGAGGCACGCGCGGTCGGGGACATGGCACCAACGGTAGCCTCCCCGATGGTAGCGGCGGTACAAGAGGAGCTACTACTGGCGATGGAGACGGCGTTGCCAAGGTTAGGCTGCACCGAATGACTTTTTCTTGTGGCGCTTGACTGCAGACGAGCTTGCGCTGGCGAACATGGCGATGAAGCACCGACAGAGAGAAGAGAATTGTCTAGAGGACATAGGGAGCGGGGTTGGGAAGCATAAATATTATAAGGGCTAATTTGCATAAATATCCAGCCGCCGTTGGACCTTCTGTCTACATGGGCAGGGTCAAAGCGCCACGCTGACACGTCAGGTGTGGTCAAAGAGATGAGGACCTCGGATGAATAACTTCAAAAGATTTATGACTCAGACATGCATTTTGAAAGAATTAGAATCGATTCAATGCTTTGGTGAAAGAATTAGGACCGTGCATGCATCTTACTCTTGATGATAAATGGACAACATGACTTCATTTAGTGTGATAGATTGATGTACGCAGATGTATTTCAATGGAGACTGAGTATCGTTGATGTCTTCATCGTCAAAGCCATGTATGCGAAAATCATTAATTCTAAGCCTGTTTAGTATAATATGTATGCGAAAAGCGATGTACTATGACACATAATGTGAAAAGCGATGTATGCGAAAATCATTAATTCTAAACTGTGACGGAGGAAGTATCATGTGTTAGTATCATAAATGACTTTACTTATTGTCATGCATAACACATAGTAGCACATCATTTTGGTGGCTTTTGTTTGGGCTTTAGCTAGAGATTCTTGAATTCTAGCCCATGCAAATCCGAGTCTCAAACAAACATTTGGATTTTCACATTAGCTATCTAGAATCAGTTCTGGAAAATGCACTACACGTAGCCCGAAGCTGGAATCATCGATTTTGCTAATTCCCGATCTGCCACTTACCCAGATTGAAAAATACACTTACCGGCAAAAAAAAAGATTGAAAAATACACCAAGTTCTCCCCGTTAATACGATGAAAATGCCACCGCACCCCAATTTTCTGCACTGACAGTTCTTCTCCACCTGGTCTTTCTTCCCCAACCGACCGCATTCAGAAGATAGAACAGAGATGGCGATGGCTCTCTAGGTTCGGCCACTGCCACCTTCGTCCGGGCACCTCTGCCCCTCCACTACGAGCTCCGTTGTCTGTCCGTTCTGTAGCTTCGACAACGAGCAAACAAACAGACAAATTCTGATTTATGAGAATCCAAATCTACAGCTGATTTGCAGGAATTCATAGCCGCAGTGATTTTCAGGAATTCGTAGCCCAAACAAAAGGGACCTTAAGATGATTCGGTATCATGATGTGATACTGAACTCTTTTTTTTCTTTATTTAGTTATATGTCATCTCATAAAAAAAATGCACAGTAGGCATGCATGGACTACCTATGATACTCTCATTAAGGACAGTCTAATTTGAAAGTGTTCATATGATTTTTGTAGAAGGAGGTCATTCTTACTATATTATGACAAAACAAAACTGGCAGGGTATTAAAAAACATGTCAGGACTTTGTGTACGAATTTATTAATCAAGCGATTAGTTAGCAGTATGTCCTGTCTAGTTAGACATCTAGTCACTCTAGCCTTCCAAAAACTCTGCCAAACTTGTCCAAGAAATCACGCTGGCTGGTACATACTTACGTACCAGCAAAACTGCAACTGATTTTCTGTTGACTACGAGCACGTTTGTTCTTCTGCGTTCCAAGAAGACATATCGATCTCGATCGCGTGGAAGAAAATACTCCACGTAAGCCTGTCCTCTATATATACCAATGTATGCTCCATCTCAACTTGGAAGATATATTGCCAGATCACAGCGATCTCGCGGCCGGTGTTTCACTCTCCTCGCTGCTTATTTCCATCACATACATAACTGACTTTCCGTGTGCTCTGCTCTCCTATACGCCATGGACTACAGCAACGAGGCCACGATCACCGCCGCGGCGCAACCTTACGGCCGCTCCATGTCGCCGCCGTCGCGCGTGTCGTCGTGCTCGCCGCCCCCTGTATTCCCGCTGATGGGGAACGCGCCGTCGTCGCCGCCGACCATCGTCCTCAGCCCGTGCGCGGCGTGCAAGGTCCTCCGCCGCCGCTGCGCCGACGGCTGCATGCTGGCGCCCTACTTCCCGCCGACCGGGCCCGCCAAGTTCACCACCGCCCACCGCGTCTTCGGTGCCAGCAACATCATCAAGCTCCTCCAGGTTCGTATGGAGCACATTTTAGTTTGACATACGTGACGTGCGCTGCATACCGCGCGTGCGTGCAAGTGCTGTGTTGATGCGGATTCTGCATGGATCGGTGCAGGATTTGCCGGAGAGCTCGCGGGCAGACGCGGTGAGCAGCATGGTGTACGAGGCGGAGGCGCGGCTGCGGGACCCAGTGTACGGGTGCGCCGGGACGGTGTGCCGGCTGCAGAAGGAAGCCAACGAGCTCAAGGTGGACCTGGCGCGGGCGCGGGCCGACCTCCTAAGCATCCAGGCACAGCACGCCAACCTCCTCGCCCTCGTCTGCGTCGAGTTTGCTGCCAATCACCGAGGCGACCAGCAGCTGCACCAACCACCGCCACTGGGCGACCAGCTGAACGGCATCGGTGGTAGCGGCGGCGGCGCCATGTACCAACCGCTATACGACTCGGACTTCGACTCCGCGCCGTGGGAAGAGGCCCGGCAGCTCTGGACCTGAGCATGCCGGCTACGGCGCTTAATCACTAGAAGTACACGTAGTACTATACATATTAGTACGTAAATACAAAATACTAGTGTTGTACACTAGATGTTCAACGGCAATGACTTCGTCTTTTGGTGAGTCACCTTGGATCTAAATATCAGTGACGAAGCCGCGTCGAGTTCGGATAAGGAGATGATCCGTCATTTTTTTTATGTCTACTACGATGGTGCTAGAGGCATATGCGGGGCGATGGTGTGAAGCTACAGGATTTATTCGGTCTTGATTGTAATTTTTTTCTTGGCTGATGTTTCTCTTCGTGCAAAGAAGGCCGGGGTGCTGCTGTTTTTCCTGTCTTGTCAAGTTAATATGTACATGATTTGTACTACGATTCTTATGATAAACACATATTATCATGAAAAGAAAATTACTCGGCCGCTAGGTCACAAACTCACAATAGTGGATGGTGTACATGGACACATTGTGGATATTGATCCTCTGCAACCGCCACGATTTGCGCTGTACCCGGCAGATACTCCTGTTCGTCCAATGGGATCGATATGATATATGCATGTGTTTTTGAATTCAAATCTCGTTCCCATAAAATCCGCGATGAACATAATTCTGTTCTGGTACACGAAACGTTGACGACCGTACACGTGTGACGTATCGGCTGAGTTACTGTAATTAGCAGGCGTTCACGAGTTTTAGCTATTGCCAAACGAACTGAATTTAGGTATAAGCTGACAATGTTACAACCGCACTGCATTGGCACTCTCTAGTTTCTACTAGTGGTACTGTTGGCTAGAAGTATCGAACTCGTACGGTTCAGTTGCGACTTGCAAGCTTGAGTACCACCTAACCTGATTACCGGATGCAAAATATCGCGGGTCATCAAATTAGCATATAATCCCTGTTCGGGCTAAACAGCACTCATGTGATCGAACACATCGAAGACAAGAGTATACTGAAAAACATGAAGTAATATGTAACATGCATGGTTTTTAACGAGTCTTAGGGTGGGATAGAGAAGGAAAATAGGGATGTAAACCAGGTCCGTTTAATTCCGTATGAGCCCACTTATGATTTAACAGGTCAATAAAGTTTTTTTCTAAATAAAGTATGATGCTAGTAAAGTTAACTAAATGTTACTTGCGGACACCGTTTATTTGTTATTTATAGTGACAAAGATCTCACTTGAAAAATAACAACTGCAGCTAGGTCGGTAGTCTGTGCTGTATTTTCATCAACACATGTTGTTTTCGGTGGAACGTTCGCCGTGTAGCACCTCTCACCTGACAGGTGTAAAACCACACAGCACGCGCGCGAAGATGAACGATGGAGCCATCCTGCAGCGCAGCCATGCATGAATGGACCGGGCTCGCCCTCGCCATCACATCATATCAGCCCCAAAAAGACCAAAAGCAGGCTGCCTAACTCTATCAGTCCAACTCCAAAGCCTCTACGTGGACTTGGGTTATTAACGGTTTTATTCCAAGTCTCCCTCGCCAACCACGCATGTCTGATACGGCGACGGCCCGTCTCTGCTATGATCGGTGCGCGGTCATCGTCGTCATCGGCGATTTTCGAACTAGTATCAGCACTCCAACCCGGTCTCTGCATGCCGCCTGTGCTGTCGTTTTTTAATAATACTGCAGTGCCCTACACTCCTAGTAGCCTCCCTATTAGTGTGGAATTAGCGTGGCGCTTGACTAAATCGTGCCGCATGAATCCAAACACCCCTTGGCTCCGCATACAGAATGTCCAAGCAGGCCTAAAATGTCCATCGCTGCTCCCTGTCTGTTGGAAAACACGTGAGGGTTGAATATTAGTTGGCGGGGCTAACAAGAAACCGCAATATCACTCATTTTTTACTATTTTAATACGTAGAAAATAAATGGACCGCTTAAAAAATGGACATACTATTCGATTTAAATTAGCATTTATCGCCCATGAATATCCCACATGTTGTCACCCTAAAAGCAACTCTAGCAGACCCCGCAAAAATTTGACCCGCAAAACGCGTTTGCGGTTTCATGAAGATCGCGTTTGCGGGTCAAAAACTAGCGCGGCCGAATAGAACCCGTATCTAAACCTGCATAATAAAAAAAACACTTTCGCCGAAGAAATTGCACAAACATATTTCATCACATGATCAACAAACTACAAGCATAGTTATACTACATACTACGTTAAACTAGTACTAGAGGGGGCGGATCTAACGGCGGCGAGGTCGCGGCAAATGGACAACGCCGTGGAGGAGCCGGACGCTCAATCCTCCTCGCCGGAGCTGCACAGGTCGACGTACTTCTCCGCCTGCTCCGCGCGGATGCGGCGCCACTCCTCGGCCTTCTCCTTGGCAGCGAGGTTGGCGGCGACCGCCTCCCGTCACTTGAGGGCTTCAAGCTCCTCGGCGTGGCGCTGGCGCTCCGCCTCCTCGCACACGCTCCGCTCGGCGATGGCGGCCACAACGGCGTCGACGTCAACGACGTAGTCTTCCGGCCCGATGACTCCGCGGTGGCCGAGCGGAGCGGGCTCCTCGGGCTCCTCCTACCACTCCCTCTTCACGGGGAGAAGGCCCCGCGCCGGAGGAGGAGGAGCTCCCGGCGTACGAGGACCTCGTGGAGGAGAAGGACGCATGCCGACGGTCGTATTCCGCCGTCTCGCTCCGCTGGAAGCTCGCCGGCAGCGATAGGTCGCGGTTGGTCCATTTCCGGGCCCCAGGCTTTCGCGCGCCGTTGGACCGGACGCGCCGCTCGCGCTCCGTGTCCCTTCCGCCGCCGGATCTGCTGCCGGAGCCACGTCCGGAGCTCCACATTCGGCCCCACATGGCGGCTGAAGGCGGGTCGGGTGGTCGCCGGCGGCAAGAAATGTGGAGAGGGGGAAGGGGAATCGCGTGGCTCGGCGGCGGCGAGGGATAGGGTTTGGACCCGTAAACGAGTCGCGGAACCGCAGTTATAGCGGTCGAGGTGTGCAGTTTGCGGGCTGCGGCAAATTTTTTTGCAGACTGGGTGAGTATGTGGGCTCTGTTCTGGTCGGTAAAATGAGCCGAGCCCGTATACTCGCCGGAATTTTGCAGGTTTGCCTGTTTTGTGGGGTCTGCTAGAGTTGCTCTAACACATGTTAAAACTAAATGATGCCCCGTGCGCTTCCATGGAACTGTGTTAAAAGAAATCCGTAAAAAACAATTAAAACAATTAGAACTAATGAAAAAGTACGATCGTTCTTTATTCACATTTTAAAACAAGCAAACCTATGAAGTATGTGATAAAAGAAGAACAAGTTTTGAATTGTACTTAACACGGACCATCTGTTAATAAAAATGTGAAGCACAAATTGTATAGTTCTCCTCCAAGCCTCCAGCACATATACCATTTATAACCACACAAAAATTAAGGCCAAAAAAGAAACTTGTGACTGACATGCATGCATGACTTGATTCCTTCACGGAGAAAAATACATGCATGACTTGATTCCTTCACGGAGAAAAATACATGCATGACTTGATTTGGTGGCATGATTTTTTTTCCGAGAAAAACTTTCAATCTATTCATCATCTGTCATGACAGTACAAAGAACACGAGAAGTAACAAAAATTACATCCAGGTTCTTAGAACACCCATTGACGACTACAAGCACTATAGCGAGCCGAAGGCACACCATTGTCATCGCCCTTTCCATATCGGAGCTGGGCAAAATGTGTTGTATTAGACCGGCGAGAACTCATCGTGCTAAGGCCCCATAGAACCAGTGCACCAGAACAACAATCGTCGCTGATGAAGAGTAGTGTAGATCAGAAGGATCCAAGCACATGAATGAAGACTGGATCCAAGAAGATCCACCGAAGACCAACATCAACTGAATCCCGTGAGATCTACTAGAGACACACAAAGTCCGACGACGCTAGGCACACCGATGATTTTTTACAATTTTTTAACAAATTCTGAAATATATAACCTAATTTGGGAATTGCAGTTCTATGACCTATTGTTCTCGCGTTGACCGAAGAGGTACTCTTTGTTCGTGCATGGGATGGAGAGGGACTCTTTGTCCACGCGTTAGTTGAAGAGAACTTTTCGTTCTATGCTGGGCCGAAAACTAGCACTTATAGGCTGAAGAGTAGTTTTCGTTGGCGCATAGCCCTTAGAGATGATCTTCGGCCTAGCCTTGGCTGAAGAGTAGTCTTCATCCATCACACGACCAAAGAGTCAGCAATAAGGATCGTGACCGTGTTCTTCTACCCGACACCTCTATTCATTTTTCTTTCTCTCTCTTTCCTTTGCCCTTTTTGCTCGATCCACTAAGTTTGCACGCCATTCTCACATCCAACCAGTAGATCCAATGGGTGAGGAGGTTGGTTGGGGAGGATCTGCTGGTGGGGAACAACTTTTGTGGGGAAGGAGCCACGATGGGTAGGAACTGGGGTGTGGAGGAGGGCCTAGGTTGGGGAGAAGCTTAGGCCGTCCCTCATTGCTGCAAGCCGAGGGGGAGGCGGCGGCGGTTGCGCTGGTGGAAGATCTCTGGCAAGGTGCGGTGTAGTGACGAGAGCAACTTGAAGCTGTCTACATATGCATCAAAGGTTTAACCACCTCTTCCAAATCATTCTCTAATTATTGTTCGATCTTCCTTTTGTTTTAGGGTTTAGTTTGTGTAGACGTATGACATTGGATAGGTTTAGTATGCATTGCTAGTTATTAAATTTAGTTTAGCATAGGTATATGGATCAGCATGGTGGTGGTAGTATATCCTAGTGTTTTGTTAGATTCTTGTGCATGAGAACCTACTGGTGTAAGAAAGGAGTATTGCTTCAATGAGATTGACGGCAATATGGAATTTTCTAGTAGGTGAACTGTATAATTGGTGAATTTTCTTGTTTCTATGGCCTTGCTAATATCCGATATAATTAGTTCAAGAAAGAGTTTAGGCAATAATTTCACTGGGTGGGTATAAATGTTGCTAGTTGACATTAGGTAGTTGAAATACTAGTTGACTAGAAGCTTTGGGATGGATCCTAATGAGAGTTCAGTCAGTATTCATACATTGTGGACCAAATCTTGTGGGAGCTGACCCTGGCAGATAGGAGCCAGAACTGGTTGGCCTGGTTAAGGAATTGTAGAAAACAGATGATTCACCCCTATGCCTTAGTATCCCTGTGGCGAAGGAGGAGAATATGGTAGAAGGCAACAAGGGGTATGAACCTGGCGAGGGCAGTCAATTAGCTAATGAGATTGATCCATCTAGGTTACAACTAGTGGATATTAGCCATCCCAAGGAAGAGATAGATTATGTGTCGGACATGATGGGGAAGGAAGCATGAAAATCAAAAAAAATCCTATGAACACCCAAGATCTAATCTAGGAGATGTAAAGCAATGAGAGGGAAGTGTGTCTACATACTCTAATAGAATGAAAGCGTTAGCGTCGTAACGCGGTTGACATAGTCGTACTCTTCATGATCCAATCACAATCCAATTCGATCTAGCGTCGAACAGACGACACCTCTGAGTTTAGTGAAGGAAATATGCCCTAGAGGCAATAATAAAGTTATTATTTATTTCCTCATATCATGATAAATATTTATTATTCATGCTAGAATTGTATTAACTGGAAACACAATACATGTGTGAATACATAGACAAATATAGTGTCACTAGTATGCCTCTACTTGACTAGCTCGTTGATCAAAGATGGTTGAGTTTCCTAGCCATAGACATGAGTTGTCATTTGATCAACGGGATCACATCATTAGGAGAATGATGTGATTCACATGACCCATTCCGTTAGCTTAGCACTTGATCGTTTAGTTTACTGCTATTGCTTTCTTCATGACTTATACATGTTCCTATGACTATGATATTATGCAACTCCCGATTACCGGAAAAACACTTTGTGTGCTACCAAACGTCACAACGTAACTGGGTGATTATAAAGGTGCTCTACAGGTGTCTCCGATGGTGTTCGTTGAGTTGGCATAGATCAAGAATATGATTTGTCACTCCGATTGTCGGAGAGGTATCTCTGGGCCCTCTCGGTAATGCACATCACTATAAGCCTTGCAAGCAATGTGACTAATGAGTTAGTTACGGAATGATGCATTATGGAACGAGTAAAGAGACTTGCCGGTAACGAGATTGAACTAGATATTGAGATATCGACGATCGAATCTCGGGCAAGTAACATACCGATGACAAAGGGAACAACGTATGTTGTTATGCGGTTTGACCGATAAAGATCTTTGTAGAATATGTAGGAACCATTATGAGCATCCAGGTTCCGCTATTGGTTATTGACCGGATATGCGTCTCGGTCATGTCTACATAGTTCTCGAACCCGTAGGGTCTGCACGCTTAAAGTTCTATGACGATCGGTATTATGAGTTTTTGTGTTTTGATGTACCGAAGGTAGTTCGGAGTCCCGGATATGATCACGAACATGATGAGGAGTCTCGAAATTGTCGAGACGTAAAGATCGATATATTGGACGACTATGTTCGGACACCGGAAGTGTTTCGGGAGGTTTCAGACATATACCGAAGTACCGGGGGGTTACCGGAACCCCCCGGGGAGTATATTGGGCCTAATGGGCCTTAGTGGGAGAAGAGGAGGGCCGGCCAGGGCAACCGCGCCCCCCTCCCCCTCTAGTCTGAATTAGACAAGGAGGGGGCGGCGCCTGTCGTGGTTCTAAGTCTGACCGTAGAATGGGGGGTAGGTATGTAGAGGCAAGATCCTAGCTATGGAGGAGTTGTACACGCAAGTTTTACGAGTTCAGGCCCTTCTCGGAGGAAGTAACAGCCCTATGTCTCGGAGCCCGGAGGCGGTCGAATGGATATATGCGTGTGAGTTATAGGGGGTGCGAACCCTTGTCCCAGAGGAGGGGGGTGGCTTATATAGAGTGCGCCAGGACCCCAGCTCTCCTCCGTTACACAGGCTTCAATGTTCATAAAGGAGGAGCATTATTGGTAACGTCCGAAGTAAAGTGCTATAAATGATTATTAAAGCTATGACTTAAATCCCGACCGTTGCGGAGTGAATGGCTTCACATCTTCTGGTGGTCGAGTGGTTGTTCGTATGGTCGGGTGTCTTCAAGACTGTCGAGTGGAACATAAATTTTTGGTCGAGTGGATGATATTTCTCTTCGACTGCTTTTGGTTCTTTTAGATATGTGAAAGCACAAGTGCTCCCTGGGTGGTTTTGGTAATTAATGTCAACATATCTCTTGTTGGACTAACACTTTTACCTAGTATGTTTCAGATAAGTTCAACAGTGGAGTGGCATGGACTAGAGGATGTGGAACCCCTTCAAGATGCTAAGGACAAAGGATTGGCTCAAGCTTCAAGATGAAGACTCTACATTTTCTATTTTAGTGATCCAAGATCACATTGAGTCTATAGGAAAAGCCAATACTATCAAGAGGGGATGAGGTGTTGCTTAATGGCTTGCTTGCTCAAAGTGCTTAGTTATATGCTCCAAAACCCTCAACTACCTTCCCACATCCACATATGACCTAAACCAAAAGTCAAACTCGGCCCCACCGATTCTATCTATCCGGCGCCACCGAGTTTCAGATGTCATAGCCACTGCCACAAACCCTAGCAAATCGGTTTCACCGATAGGGATCTCGGTCTCACCGAGATGGGATTGTAATCTCTCTGTGTATGTCCATTACCAAAATCGGTCTCACCGAGTTTGAGCAATCGGTACTACCGAGATTACAATGCAAACCCTCTGGTTAGCTTATTACCAAAATAGGTCCCACCGAGTTTGTGTAATCGGTCTCACCGAGTTTGCCTGACCAACTCTCTGGTTAGCTTATTACCAAAATCGGTCCCACCGAGTTTGTGTAATCGGTCACACCGAGATTACGTTATGCCCTAACCCTAACCATATCGGTCCTACCGAGTTGCATCTCAGTCCCACCAAAAATCCTAACGGTCACTAAGTTTTCTGAATCGGTCCGACCGAGTTTAACCATTCGGTCCCACGGAGTTTGGCAAATTGTGTGTAACGGTTAGATTTTGTGTGGAGGCTATATATAACCCTCCACCCACTCTTCATTCGTGGAGAGAGCCATCAGAACATACCTACACTTTCAATACACATTTTCTGAGAGAGAACCACCTACACTTGTGTTGAGGTCAAGATATTCCATTCCAACCATATGAATCTTGATCTCTAGCCTTCCCCAAGTTGCTTTCCACTCAAATCTTCTTTCCACCAAATCCAAATCCTATGAGAGAGATTTGAGTGTTGGGGAGACTATCATTTGAAGCACAAGAGTAAGGAGTTCATCATCAACACACCATTTGTTACTTCTTGGAGAGTGGTGTCTCCTAGATTGGCTAGGTGTCACTTGGGAGCCTCCAACAAGATTGTGGAGTTGAACCAAGGAGTTTGTAAGGGCAAGGAGATCGCCTACTTCGTGAAGATCTACTGCTAGTGAGGCAAGTCCTTCGTGGGAAACGACCATGATGGAATAGACAAGGTTGCTTCTTCGTGGACCCTTCGTGGGTGGAGCCCTTCGTGGACTCGCGCAACCGTTACCCTCCGTGGGTTCAAGTCTCCATCAACATGGATGTACGATAGCACCACCTATCGGAACCATGACAAAAACATCCGTGTCTCCAATTGCGTTTGAATACTCCAAACCCTTCTCTTTACATTCTTGCAAGTTGCATGCTTTACTTTCCACTGCTCATATACTCATTGCATGCTTGCTTGATATGTATTGTGTTTGTTAAACTTGTGCTTAAACTCCACTTAAACTTAAGAATATTAAAAACTGCAACTTTTGGCACTTAGTGTCTAATCACCCCCCATCTAGACACCTCTTCTCGATCCTTTCAAGATGTCCTTGGGGAGGGTATCTTGGGCAGATCCATGACCCTACCCTAGGTACATAGCTTCGTCATTAGCCCCCGAATGGATCAGGGTTTGAGTGGGGAAGGAGTTGAGAACACTTCCGACTCATTCTTCATGTTGTGAGTATAACTTGTTCTTGAGCCATGAACTGAGGAGACAACGTCAACTTCTTTTTCAGTCGCCTTGGTCCATTCTTGGTTTTTGTCGAGTGAATTTTCACGGTAGAATTCCGAATGATAATGCGGAGGACGTTTTCAGTCTGACAAGCTGCTCTACTCTCCGCGGATTTCGCGGGATTCGAATTTTGGGAAGCGCGCCAGACGGGTGAGGCCGTGGTAATCGGGACGGATTAGGTAGGTCGCCTCGATCTTCATGCCACCTTTTTCGCCACGTATTGCGCGCGCGACTGTTGCGGGATTTGTTTAGATCGTCTGGGCCTACCAGTCAGTCACTTGGGGAATGACCTTATAAAAGGTACCGGACCGGGTCTTCGCACCTCGCTCTCCCATTCTCTTTCTTCTTCCTCAGACCTCTCCGCCGTGCACGCTTCCGTTCTCTGCGTCGAAACCTCGCTCGAACTCGATCCGCCACCATGGGAAAAGAGAAGACTGTGGTGCTGGAGCGCGCGAAGAAGGCGACCGCGAAGGCAAAGGGAAGGAGGACCAGTTGGGGCGGATCCTCGTCAAGATCCGGCCTGCCGCTGGGCTGGATCCAGGCCGATTGGATCTGCTCGACGATCAGCCAAGACGACCTCAACGACCTGGTGGAGGGGGGACTGATCCCCCACAAATCGGCACGGCTCCGGGGGAACGAGACCGAGCCGCAGCCGCGGGGGGGTGAGTGCGTTCTCCTCGCCACCCACATCGATCGCGGGTTTTCTCTGCCTCCCCATCCTTTCTTTCATGGCTTTCTGAACTTCTTCGGGGATCAACTTCACCACTTCACTCCAAACACTATAGTTTATCTAGCTGCCTTTGTGTCAATGTGTGAAAATTTCTTGGGCTGTCGACCGCACTGGGGTCTCTTCAAACACATCTTCACCTGCCGCTCCCAGTTGGTCAAAAAGGCCAATCCGAGTGATGAGAGGACGCACGTGATTCAGATGTGCGGGGGTCTGGGGATCCAGATGAGGAACAAGAGCACCCTCCCAGCGATGATCCTTCCCGAGTCGGTCCGGGGCTGGCAGTCGACTTGGTTTTACTGTAAGGACCAACCGACTCCGGGCCAGTCGATTAGACTTCCTCCCTTTTCCCTAGCTCGAGTAGAAAAGCCCTCCTCCTTGAAGGTGGTCCCAGAAGAGAAGGCGCGGGTCAAGCTGTTGGTCGAGTGGGTCATCCAACTCGTCCGTGACGGGGTGACTGGGATGGACCTGCTGGAGGTCTTTCTCAGTCGACGCATCCAACCGCTTCAGGCCCGTGACCATCCGATGTGGATGTACTCGGGGCTTGAGGACTCCACTCGGATCCACCTGGAGGACGTCAGCGAAGACACCTTGGAGAAGTGGCTGAAGGGAATCACCAGCAACAAAGACAATCCCTGGGGGTCTAGGAGGGTGATTCCATTCGACCACTCGCGCCAGCCAGAACAGGTATGACTCTGCTTTGTCGAGTATCTTCTTGATTCTTTGTGTGACACCTTTTTGATGGTCGACTGAATTTCTTTCGATCGTTGTCCTTTCAGGCCCTCATTGACATGTACTCGATGCCCAATGGAGTGCAGGGGCAAGACGTCGAGGAAGGGGCGAGCGGGGGCGAGAGAGGCGAGTGGCACTTGGATGCCGAGGAGGACGAGGAGAGCGATGACTCGACTGATGACGAAGAGGTCGACTCGCCTCCTTGCAGAGAGAGAAGGTCCAAGCACGCTCACGACCCGGCGAGCACCCCGGACCTGGCAACCGCGCCAACTGGGCAGTCTTTGAAGCGCCCCCGGACGTCTTCCCCAGCGCCGATTAAGAAGGATCCGAAGCAGCCCAAGGTTGTGCCGCCTCCAGCGCCAAAAGCACCGAAAGCCACCTCCTCCAAACTGCCAAAAGCTTTGCCCAGGATCAAAGTGACCGTCCCTACCATCTTCGAGTAATCATCTGACTTGTTCTTTTCGTCGACTCGAGCGACAGAACGTAACCGACTGAGTGCGGGCCTTTGCAGTGTTGCTACATCAGGAACCTCTTTTACCAGTACCGAGACGAGGAGATGGAAGATGCGGTTACCTCCAACCCAGGTAAAAACTCTTATGATCTTGCTCTTGACTACTCGGCCGATTGAATTCTAGCGGTTCACTTTGAGGTCGACTGATCTTCTCTGCAGCTCCGCCCAACGTCATCGATCTCCCAGATGATGATGAAGATGTGGCTCCTAGGCCCAGGAAGAATAAAAAGGCGGCGGCTGGTAAGGCATCTCAGGAGGGACCAATGACAACACCAACCGTCCATCAATCTGAAGACGCGGGCGGGGCCTCTGTAACCTTCGCTGTACCCTTGTTGAGTGAGCACCCCGCACCGTCGACTGTAGCGGTGATTCCTTCAGTCGTCCCATCTCACGCCTCGGAGGTCCAAGCTGCTGCACCCGGGTCGTCTTCCCTCTTCTTCACCAGCTACCCTGTCCCGGAAAACCAGTCGGATGCGGCTGCGGAAGCCATCCGTCAGGCTAACGTGATGATGGAGCAGATGAAGACGATGCACGAGAACAGCCAGGCCACTTACAACGCCAGCGCTGCTCTCCGGGCCAATGTCCAGGTAAGTAAACTTTCAACTGACCTTGTTCTATCAGGATATGCTACCCGAAAAAATTTCTTCTATACAATCTCCTGTTGTTTGCGTCGAATCAGTGCACCTAGTGGGTGTTTTGTTGTCTTTGGTAGTTGCGTTCTTCAACTCGGTCTGGGCGAGTAGGATCTGAACCGGTGGGGGCACGCTAAGTGCACCCACTGGGTGTAGTCCCCGAGACCGCAGTCGACTGGGGTCTGAGTTCTTCCTTCCTTTCTTTTCTTCCACTCGACCCGGGCGGACCCGGTCGAATGAGATCTGAACCGGTGGGGGCACGCTAAGTGCATCCACTGGGTGTAGTCCCTGAGACCGCAGTCGACTGCTGGGAGTCGACTGGGGTCTGAACAGTTTTTTTTTGACTTGACCCAGGCGGACCGGTCGAGTTGGGTCTTAATCAGCGGGGGCACGCCAAGTGCACCCGCTGGGTGTAGTCCCCGAGACTGCAGTCGACTGGGGTCTAAGCGAACTTCTTTAAGTTTTATCCACTCGGAAGTGAACAACCTTTGATCTTGTCGATTGACACGTCTTTTGCCTTCTGCAGAAGTCTTGTACTCTCATTTCCAAGTTTGCTGAACTTGAGGAGAAGCAGAGGCAACTCAATCTCGACTTGGAGTTGGCCCAGTAGAATCTGAAGAAAGCTCAAGATGAAGCTGCTGGTATGGAAGGTAACTGCCTGTCGACTATCTTTTTAAAATATTTCTTCGAGCTCTTGTCTGATCCGATTGCTTATTTTGCAGAGAAAATGAAGTTGGCTCTGGAGAAGAAGGACTCAGACCTCGCCACTGCACAGAAGGAAGCCCAAGATAAAACTGCCCTTGCAGACCATAAGCTGGCTTCAGTCGAAGCACTGGAAGGGGAGGTGACCAAGCTGAAGTCCTTTCTCAACGAGTCTAACCGAGAGGTGAGTCATTTGAAGAAGGACAAAATTACCCTAAATGAAAAGCTGGAGTCTGCGGTCCACAAGAGGAATGACACGGAGGCTTATCTGAGAACTCTTGCCAAGAAGCTTTATCTTATGCTGGAAGGTATTTCTTTTAAACCGACTGTGTTGATGGTTGTGAACGGATCCTGTCCGGTCGACTCACTAATTTTTGGCTGCAGAATTCTGCCAAGACTTTGACGAGGAAACTAGAAAGGTCGAGACAGGTCTGGACCCTATCGCTTCTCCAGTTTGCGACGAAACTGCAATGAACATGCTCCGACTGGAGTCTCGTGTCGCCAGCGTCACAAGCTACCTCGCGCGCCTGAAGGAGGCAGTCTCACGAGTTGACTCATTGCTCTGGCCAAGGGCGACGCTTCAAAATGACCTGGAATCCCTGATGGCTCGACTCAACGAGATCCCTGACCGAGTGCAAGAATGGAAGAAGTCCTCCGCCTGGTGTGGTGCTGACGCGGCGCTGTCCTTGGTGCGAGTCCACTGCAAGGAAGCTCGTGAAGACAAGCTGGCGGCGATCAAGGTCGCTAACACCAAAAGGCATGACTTCCAGTCCTTCATGGAGACTTTCATCGCTGCTGCCACTCGGATCGCGGATGGGATCGACCTGGACGAATTCGACGAGCCTGCCAGCCCTCCTCCTGCCGAGTGAACAAACTTATGAGACTTGAATCTGCTTTAAATTTGCCTCGGAATGCCGAGTGGTTGTTGTAACCGTTAAACTCATTCGGGCTTGATGCTCAAGTACTTTTGGTTTGCTGCTTGGAGCTTTAGGATTTATCCGAATTTGGTTTATTTCTGAATATTCTTGCGTTTTGCCTTCAAGTGGACTTTGCTCTTTGCTCGGAATAGTCTTTGCGCTGGAGATGCAGCTCTGAGGTGGCGACTCCAGTCGACCTGCGCTTCATCGTCCTTGCGGATAGGGATGGAGCGCACATTGTACTTGTGGCGTAGTCCCGAAGGAGAAGGTTGCAGTCGACCTGCACCTCGTCGTCCTTGCGGATAGGGATGGAGCGCACGTTGTACTTGTGGCATAGCTCCGAAGGAGAAGATTGCAGTCGACTTGCACCTCGTCGTCCTTGCGGATAGGGATGGAGCGCACATTGTACTTGTGGCGTAGCTCCGAAGGGGAAGGTTGCAGTCAACCTGCACCTCGTCGTCCTTGTGGATAGGGATGGAGCGCACGTTGTACTTGTGGCATAGCTCTGAACTTAGGCGAGTAATAGACTGCAGCTAAGCCTCCGAGTGGGAGGGTTGCTCTCCACTCGGTAGGATTTTTTAAACTTAGGCGAGCACTGGACTGTAGCTAAGCCCCCGAGTGGGAGGGTTGTTCCCCACTCGGTAGGATTTTACGAACTTAGGCGAGTACTGGACTGCAGCTAAGTCTTCGAGTGGGAGAACTTAGGCGAGTACTAGACTGCAGCTAAGCCCTCGAGTGAGAGGATTGCTCTCCACTCGTTAGGATTTTATGAACTTAGGCGAGTACTGGACTACAGCTAAGTCTCCTAGTGGGAGAACTTAGGCGAGTACTAGACTGCAGCTAAGCCCCCGAGTGGGAGGATTGCTCTTCCCTCGATAGGATTTTACAAACTTAGGCGAGTACTGGACTGCAGCTAAGCCTCCGAGTGGGAGAACTTAGGCGAGTACTAGACTGCATCTAAGCCCCCGAGTGAGAGGATTGATCTCCACTCGGTAGGATTTTACAAACTTAGGCGAGTACTAGACTGCAGCTAAGCCTCCGAGTGGGAGAACTTAGGCGAGTACTAGACTGCAGCTAAGCCCCCGAGTGAGAGGATTGCTCTCCACTCGGTAGGATTTTACAAACTTAGACGAGTGCTGGACTACAGCTTAGCCTCTGAGTGGGAGGATTGCTCTCCGCTCGGTAGGAATTTACAAACTTAGGCGAGTACTGGACTGCAGCTAAGCCTCCGAGTGGGAGAACTTAGGCGAGTACTAGACTGCAGCTAAGCCCCCGAGTGGGAGGGTTGCTCTCCACTCGGTAGGATTTTACAAACTTAGGCGAGTACTGGACTGCAGCTAAGCCTCCGAATGGGAGAACTTAGGCGAGTACTAGACTGCAGCTAAGCCCCCGAGTGAGAGGATTGCTCTCCAGTCGGTAGGATTTTAGACACTTAGGCGAGTGCTGGACTGTAGCTAAGCCTCCGAGTGGGAGGATTGCTCTCCGCTCGGTAGGATTTTACAAACTTAGGTGAGTACTGGACTGCAGATAAGCCTCCGAGTGGGAGAACTTAGGCGAGTACTAGACTGCAGCTAAGCCCCCGAGTGGGAGGATTGCTCTCCACTCGGTAGGATTTTACAAACTTAGGCGAGTACTGGACTGCAGCTAAGCCCCCGAGTGGGAGGATTGCTCTCCACTCGGTAGGATTTTGCAAACTTAGGCGAAACGGATTCGCGGCTAAGCCTCCCGAGTGAGAGGCTTACCTATCACTCGGTAGGATTTTCTTTCGAACTTAGGCGGAACGGATTCGCAGCTAAGCCCACCCACTGGGGGATTGCAGAGGTAAATAAAAGCAACAACAATCATGCGAGAAGACTGAAAAGCTCTTGTCTTTGACGAACAAATTACAAAGGTGCTTCTTATTACATTTTATTCGAATGAGTGCTTAAGTATAAAAGGGGCGGAGCAGCTCCGCGTTCCAAGCCCGTGGCTCGTCTTTCTGATGCTCAACACTGTAAAGATGGTATGCTACATTGTGGAGAACTTTGGTGATGATGAAGGGGCCTTCCCAAGCCGGGGCAAGCTTGTGTGGTTTCTGTTGATCCACTCGAAGAACCAGGTCCCCCTCTTGAAAGGTTCGTCCCCTCACGTTCCTTGCGTGGAATCGATGCAAGTCTTGCTGATAAATGGTCGATCGAATCAAGGCCATCTCTCTTTCCTCCTCTAAGAGATCGACTGAATCCTGCCAGGCCTGCTCTGCTTCTTCTTCGGAGAAGAGCTCGACTCGGGGCGCATTGTGGAGCAGGTCACTCGGCAGAACAACTTCGGCTCCATAGACCAAGAAGAAAGGAGTTCGTCCAGTCGACTGATTAGGAGTTGTCCTCAAACCCCACAGAACTAACGGAAGTTCATCGACCCAAGCGCCTGCTGCGTGTTTGAGGTCATGCGTCAGTCGGGCTTTTAATCCTTTGAGAATCAGGCCATTAGCTTTTTCTGCTTGTCCTTTTGACTGCGGGTGAGCGACTGAAGTATAGTCGACTCGTGTGCCTTGAGAAGCACAGAAAGCTCTAAAATCGTCAGAATTGAAGTTCGACCCGTTGTCCGTGATGATGCTGTGTGGAACTCCATATCTGAATGTCAATTCTCTGATAAAACTGACAGCGGTGCTGGCTTCAAGACTCTTGATAGGTTTAGCTTCGATCCATTTGGTAAACTTTGTCGACTGCCACGAGCACATGAGTGAAGCCGCTCCTACCAGTTCTCAGTGGTCCAACCATATCCAAACCCCAAACAGCAAAGGGCCAGACGAGAGGAATGGTCTTCAGGGCTGACGCTGGCTTGTGAGACATGTCCGAGTAAAGCTGGCAGCCTTCACATCTGTCGACTATATCTTTCACCATTTCATTTGCTCGCGGCCAATAGAATCCGGCTCGGTATGATTTAGCCACGATGGCCCAAGATGACGCATGGTGGCCACAGGTCCCCGAGTGGATGTTGTTGAGGATCATTCGACCTTCTTCTAGCGTTATGCATCTATGACCGACTCGAGTCACGCTTTCCCTGAACAATTGTCCTCTTATCACAGTAAAGGCCTTGGATCGACAGACGATCTGTCGAGCCTCTTCTTTGTCTTCTTGGAGTTCCTTTCTGAGGATGTACGCAATGTATGGCACTATCCAGTCGGGTGTGATGACCAGAACCTCCATGATTAGGTCGACCACTGCTGGGACCTCGACTTCAGTCGGATCTGTGGTGCTCTAGGCTGCGGGGGCTCTTCAGTAAAAGGATCTTATTGAACGGTCGGTGTGTGAATATGCTCCAAAAACACATTGCTGGGAATGGCTTCTCTCTTGGAACCTATCTTTGCCAAGTCATTGGCTGCTTGATTTTTCAGTCGGGGTATGTGATGGAGCTCTAACCCCTCAAACTTCTTTTCCAACTTCCTCACCGCGTTGCAGTAACCAGTCATGGCTGGGCTTCTGACGTCCCACTCCTTCATCACTTGATTGACTACCAAATCTGAGTCGCCGTAGACCATGAGGCGACGGACGCCGAGTGAGATGGCCATACGCAACCCATACATGAGTGCTTCATATTCAGCTTTATTATTGGAGGAATCAAAGTGAATCTGGAGGACATATCTGAGCTTGTCTCCTCGGGGGGATACCAGAACCACCCCAGAACCGGAACCATTCAGAATTTTGGATCCATCAAAGAACATGGTCCAGTGCTCCGAGTGAACTTGAGTCAGCAGTTGTTGTTCAATCCACTCGGCGAGGAAATCTGCTATTGCTTGGGACTTAATAGCTTTCTTTGCCTCGAACTTGATATCTAAAGGAAGGAGTTCAATCGCCCATTTTGCCACTCGACCAGTTGCATCTCTGTTGTGCAGAATCTCTGACAACGGAGCATCGCTGACGACTGTAACAGAGTGATCAGAGAAATAGTGTGCAACCTTCTTCGTGGTCATGTAAATCCCATAAACGAGCTTCTGATAGTGCGGATATCTCTACTTTGACGGAGTCAGAACTTCAGAAATATAATAAACTGGGCGCTAAACTTTATAGGCTTTCCCTCTTCTTCCCGCTCGACCGTAAGTACTGTACTGACCACTTGTCCAGTGGCTGCTATATAAAGCAGTAAAGGCTCTTTGCTGATTGGGGAAGCAAGCACCGGCTAGGTGGAAAGCAGGGCTTTTAGCTCTGCAAATGCTGCATCAGCTTCAGGAGTCCACTCGAACTTATCTGATTTCTTCATCAGTCGGTAAAGAGGCAGTGCCTTTTCACCGAGGCAAGAAATGCATCGACTTAGGGCGGCCAAACAACCAGTAAGCTTCTGGACATCGTGCACACGCACAGGGTGTTTCATCCGGAGTATGGCACCCATTTTCTCTGGGTTAGCATCGATCCCTCGTTCGGAAACGAGACAACCGAGTAATTTTCCGCCTGGAACTCCAAACGTGCACTTTGATGGATTAAGCTTGATATCATACCTTCTGAGGTTGGCAAAGGTTTCAGCAAGGTCAGTCAGTAGGTCGGAACCTTTACGTGACTTGACCACAATGTCATCCATATATGCTTCCACATTCCGACTAATCTGAGTGAGCAAGCACTTTTGAATCATCCGCATGAATGTGGCTCCAGCGTTCTTCAAACCGAATGGCATAGTGACATAACAGAAGCACCCAAATGGGGTGATGAAAGCTATTTTTATCTCGTCGGGTCCGTATAGACGGATCTGGTGGTACCCGGAGTAGGCGTCCAAAAAGAACAAACGCTCGCACCCCGCAGTCGAGTCGACTATCTGGTCGATGCGAGGGAGGGGAAAGTGATCTTTCGGGCAGGCCCAATTGATATGTTTGAAGTCGATGCACATGCAAAGTGAGTCGTCCTTCTTTGGGACCATGACAACATTGGCTAACTGAAAGTGCGTTATATCGACTAGAGGGGGGTGAATAGGCGATTTTTATGAAATTCTTCACTGAGGAATTTGCTGGTGAGGAAATTCCTTAGCGAAGATCTACCAGCAGCGGAATGAGTACTTAAAAGTAAACATAACAGAATACAAGCATAGTCATCATGATGAAATGAAGACAGGCACAGAGTACAGAAGCGTAAACACATGATAACACAGGATGAAGACAAACAGACTGAAGAAATTGAACTGAGGAAATTGAGAAAGTCTTCAGTCAAAGTCTTCAAACACAGATATGAACAAGCACACAACACAGTTACGAGGAAATGAAAGAGTTGAGGAAATAGAACCAGTGAGCTTGGTGAAGATAATGATTTGGTAGACCAGTTCCAACTGATGTCTCAGTTGTACGTCTGGTTGGAGCGGCTGAGTATTTAAACTCGAGGACACACAGTCCCGGACACCCAGTCCTGAACACGCAGCTCAGGACACCCAGTCCTCACCATATTCTCCTTGAACTAAGGTCACACAGACCTCATCCAATCACTCGTGGTAAGTCTTCAGGCGACTTCCAAACCTTCACAAACTCGGTCACTCAGCGATCCACAATTCCTCTTGGATGCTCTAGACCATGACACCTAACCGTCTGGAAGAAGCACAGTCTTCAAAGGTAACAAGCGTCGGATCCACGCAGGATCAATCTCTTGAGTGATGCTCAATCACTTGGGGTTTGTAGGTGTTTGGGTTTTTCCTCACTTGATGATTTTCCCTCAAAGTCTTCAGAGGATGGGTTGCTCTCAAATGACAAGTGTCAGTTTCTCTCGGAGCAGCCAACCAGCTAGTGGTTGTAGGGGGGCGGCTATTTATAGCCTAGGGAGTAGCCCGACATGATAAGACATAAATGCCCTTCAATGATATGACCGTTAGGTGGATAGATATTTTGGGACAGCTGGCGCATAGCACAGCAACGGTCGGGATTTTTGAGTAGCAAAATCCTCAGGGCTATCATGTTCCTCACTGTGTAGGAAATCCGCACTGGTGAATTCCTAACTCCTCAGTCAGAACAAATTCCTCAGAGACCAGAAGAACTTCGTCTCTGCCACTGAAGAAATTGACTGAACTGTATGAGATTTCCAATGGCTTCACTCAAAGGGATTGGTAGGTGTAGGATTTTGAGTTGAGCATCACTTGGAAATTTTTCCTTAGTATTTCCTCGACCCCCTTTAACAGTACGGTGTTTCCTATGACTCAAGAAAGATAAAATGAAACTACGAAAACAAAAGTCTTCACGCTTCATGTTCCTCGACTGAATACCAAGTCTTCAAGGTCACACCAATTTCTTCACTTTCAAAGTCTTTAGAAAGTCTTCAGAGTACCAAAGTCTTCAGACGAAGAACTTCATTTTTAGGGGTTGACTTTCTCCGTAAATATCAAACTCCTCATAGACTTATAGACCTGTGTACACTCATAAACACATTAGTCCCTTAACCTATAAGTCTTTAGTACACCAAAATCACTAAGGGGCACTAGATGCACTTACACTAACCACTCGGAGTGGTAAATCTCACGGATAAACTCAGTTGCCAAAAGCCGAGCCACCTCTTCACCGATTGCCTTCCTCTTCTGTACGGCGGACCGTCAAAGATGCTCTTTGACTGGTTTCGCTTTTGGGTCGACCCGCAAACGGTGCTCAGCCAGTCCCCTGGGAACACCTGGCATGTCAGAAGGTTTCCATGCAAAGATGTCCCAGTTCTCACGGAGGAACTGGATGAGCTCTTCTTCCTATTTGGAGTCGAGTGTTGTTGAAATGTGAGTCGGAGCAGCATTGGGGTCTATCGGGTGAATGTGAATCGACTTTGTCTCGCCAGATGACTGGAATGCTGAATCTGTGGTGGGCTTCTTGGCTCGCAACAAATCACTCGGATCTGCATTTTTCTGATATTCTTGCAATTCTACTACAACCATCTGTGCATCAGCGATCTTTGAACCCTTCTGGAAGCACTCTTCCGCCTTCTTCCGATTACCAGTGATAGTGATCACCCCTTTGGGACCAAGCATCTTCAATTTGAGGTACACGTAACATGGTCGAGCCATAAAACGTGCATAAGCTGGCCTGCCCAGAATAGCATGATATGCACTCTGAAAATCCACAACTTCAAATGTCAACTTTTCTTTGCGGTAATTCTTGGAATCACCGAAAACCACGTCGAGAGCAATCTGGCCGAGTGATGCAGCCTTCTTGCCTGGAATGACCCCATGGAAACTCATATTACTCTCACTGAGTCTGGACATCGGAATTCCCATTCCTTTCAACGTCTCTACATACAGTATATTCAAGCCACTGCCACCATCCATCAGAACCTTTGTCAGTCGGGTGCCTTCGACTACTAGGTCGACCACCAACGCTTGCCTCCCAGGGGTGGCTATGTGCGCTAGGTGATTGGACTGGTCGAATGTAATGGCGGTCTAGGACCACTTCAAATAACTGGGTGTCACCGGAGCGACCATGTTCACTTCTCTGTTGATGACTTTCAATCGACTTTTACTCTCAACTTCAGCGAAAATCATCAAGGTGGAATTCACATGGGGATAACCATCATCATCCTCTTCCTCATCCTCAACCTTGCCTGCTTCCTTCTCCTTTTCCTTGGGTTGTTTCTCTCAGAACTGTTGGATTAGGAGTCGACACTGTCGAGTGTTATGCTTCGGGTAAATGAAACTACCCTCTTCATCTTTTTTGGTGTGGATGTGGCATGGCCAATCCAGCACATCGTTTCCATCTTGATCTTTTACTTTCTTGGGGTTCCACGGCCCCTTGGGCTTCCCTTTGAACTTTCCTTGAGTCACATCTAAGGCTTCACCAGGGGCGGCTGGCTCGGCCTTGCACTTCTGTTTCTGACTGGAGTTGCCTCCTCCAGTTTCATGGGCGACTGTCTTGTGCTTGCCACTCCGGAGTCGGTCTTCTTCTTCACCGTTGGCATACTTGGTGGCAATTTCCATCATCCGAGTCAGGGTCATATCTCCTATCTGACCGAACTTCATATTCAATTCCCGATACTTGACACCTTCTTTAAAGGCACAAATTGCCTGGTGATCAGACAAATTCTCCACCGTGTGATGCAATGTGATCCATCTCTGGATATAATCTCTCAAAGACTCATTCGGTTTCTGCACGCAACACTGTAATTCGGTCAGCCCTGCCGGCCATTTGCAAGTCCCTTTGAACGTTCTGACAAATACTCGGGCAAAATCTTCCCAAGTATAAATACTGCTTGGTGCTAACTGATTCAGTCATGCTCTAGCTGAGCCCTCCAGCATCAGAGGAAGGTGTTTCATGGCCACTTCATCATTGCCGCCACCAATCTGGACAGCCACTCGGTAGTCTTCAAGCCAAGTATCAGGCTTGGACTCACCAGTGAACTTACTAACTCCAGTCGCCAACCTGAAGTTGGGAGGAATCACTACAGCCCTGATGGCCCTGCTGAAGCACTCCGGACCTGAGACATGCACCCTGCTGCTGGTTGGTACATCTCTGTCATGACCCTCTCGGTGAGCTCTGTTTCTGTCGACCAAGCCCTGAACGAGAATAGATCTCGCATCAAAGCCCAACTCTCTGGGGTCGACTGGAACCCCTCGCCCCATCTTGTGAGGGCGACTGTCATCATGTTGCCAAGGCACGTACGACCCACTCCTTGGGGGAGGTGTGGGCACTCGACGACGATCATCGCGATCGACTCGGTGATCATACTGCTCACGGTTTCTATACTGATCTCATCGGTCTCCACGTCCCTCATGCCTCGGGGGCGATCTTGGGCTGTCAGCCGACTGAACTGTGTCTGCAACCATGGACCTGCTATGGATCCTATTCCGCGACTGAGATACTGCTATATTCTGCTCTCCTGCTGCATGGAGCAAAGCTCGGATCTGCACCAGACCTCGACCAGCTTCTGATTGGGAAGGTTGGATCGACTCCGCTATCTGGGCTGCAGCTGCGAGATTTTGGATTGGAGTTCGGTATACCTGAGTCGGAGGCGGAAAGAGTTGACGTCGACTAGATTCAGGAGCACACTGTCGAGCACGCTGTCGAGCACGCTCGTCGAGTGCGCGCTGGAGATTCTCCAGTCGAGTGCGCTCAGTCAATTTGTCCAGGTGCGCCTCCTCCAAGGCCTGGGCCTCAGGGGTTTCTCCAACGATAGGAGTGTGAAGTGCATCCATGTTCCAGCGGCGAAGTTCTTCCATCCGCTGTGAGGAGAGGGGTTCGGGGCGGTACTCTTCATGAACGCGCGACGGATCACTGTTCCCATCGCCTCCGTCTTCACGAGTGAAGCCAGGAGGACTGCATGGTCCATTGACCATCAAAACTTCTGCCACGGGGTCGCTGCTATCGCACTCGAATGCGATCTCTATGGAGCCAGTCGACAGATCGAACAAGCCGTAGAGGGTTTCGTCGCGCTCGATTGCCGCGACTTGAGGGGTGGCCGACTGACGAGCCATCGCATGCTTCACCCACCGCTGAAGCCTCGACCGACCGGAACGTTTGCTTCGGCGGGCCACAGGGAGGGGGGAACCCATAGGAGCCGATCGATACTGGGTCGACGGCTGCCGCAGGAGGACGCCACGGACGCACACGCGAAAGTACGTCGCCCCGTCGACGGGGAGTGCGTCGACGTCGAGTGGAGCCTCCTGAAGCCAAGCGGAGTCGTCGGCGAGAAACACGAGCGTGCCGAGACGGATCTCGCGGCCTTCAGCCAAACCTCCGCCTGAAACCATGATGAAGGGGATCGGAAAAATTGCAACTTCTCCAAAAAGTCGCTAAGACACCTGCCCCACAGTGGGCGCCACCTGTCGTGGTTCTAAGTCTGACAGTAGAATGGGGGGTAGGTATGTAGAGGCAAGATCCTAGCTATGGAGGAGTTGTACACGCAAGTTTCACGAGTCCAGGCCCTTCTCGGAGGAAGTAACAGCCCTACGTCTTGGAGCCCGAAGGCGGTCGACTGGATATATCCGTGTGAGTTACAGGGGGTGCGAACCCTTGTCCCAAAGGAGGGGGGTGGCTTATATAGAGTGCGCCAGGACCCCAACCCCCCTCCGTTACATAGGGTTCAATGTTCATAAAGGAGGAGCGTTACTGGTAGCATCCGAAGTAAAGTGCTATAAATGATTATTAAAGCTATGACTTAAATCCCGACCGTTGCGGAGTGAATGGCTTCACATCTTCTGGTGGTCGAGTGGTTGTTCGTATGGTCGAGTGTCTTCAAGACTGTCGAGTGGAACATAACTTTTTGGTCGAGTGGATGATGATTTCTCTTCGACTGCTTCTGGTTCTTTTAGAGATGTCCTTGGGAAGGGTATCTTGGACAGATCCATGACCCTACCCTAGGTACATAGCTTCGTCAACGCCCCCTTTCCTTCTCTTCTTCTCTCCCTTCCTCTCCTACTCCTACTCCTACTTGGAATAGGGGAGTCCTACTCCCGGTGGGAGTAGGACCCCTCACGGGGCGCGCCATAGGAGGCTGGCCCCCTCCCCGTCCTCCACTCCTTTATATACGGGGAGGGGGCACCCCTTGGAGACACAACAATTGATCATTGATCTTTTAGCCGTGTGCGGTGCCCCCCTCCACCATAATCCACCTCGGTCATATTGTAGCGGTGCTTAGGCAAAGCCCTGCATCGGTAGCTTCATCAACACCGTCACCACACCGTCGTGCTGACGAAGCTCTTCCCGGAAGCTCTACTGGATCGTGAGTTCGCGGGACATCACCGAGCTGAACGTGTGCTGAACGCGGAGGTGTCGTTTGTTCGGTACTGAGGATCGGTCGATCGTGAAGACGTATGACTACATCAACCGCGTTGTCATAACGCTTCCCTTATGGTCTACGAGGGTACGTAGACGACACTCTCCCCTCTCGTTGCTATGCATCACCATGATCTTGCGTGTGCGTAGGAATTTTTTTGAAATTACTGCGTTCCCCAACAGTGGCATCCGAGCCAGGTTTATGCGTAGATGTTATATGCACGAGTAGAACACAAGTGAGTTGTGGGCGATACAAGTCATACTACTTACCATCATGTCATACTTTGGTTCGGCGGTATTGTTGGATGAAGCGGCCCGGACCGACATACGTGTATGATTACACGAGACTGGTTCTACCGACGTGCTTTGCACATAGGTGGCTGGCGGGTGTCAGTTTCTCCAACTTTAGTTGAACCGAGTGTGACTACGCCCGGTCCTTGTTGAAGGTTAAAACAGCACTAACTTGACGAACTATCGTTGTGGTTTTGATGCGTATGTAAGAACGGTTCTCGCTCAGCCCGTAGCAGCCACGTAAAACTTGCAACAACAAAGTAGAGGACGTATAACTTGTTTTTACAGGGCATGTTGTGATGTGATATGGTCAAGGCATGATGCTATATTTTATTGTATGAGATGATCATGTTTTGTAACGGAGTTATCGGCAATTGGAAGGAGCCATATGGTTGTCACTTTATTGTATGAAATGCAATCGGCATGTAATTGCTTTACTTTATCACTAAGCGTTAGCGATAGTCGTAGAAGCAATAGTTGGTGAGACGACAACGATGTTACGATGGAGATCAAGGTGTCGCGCCGGTGACGATGGTGATCATGACGGTGCTTTGGAGATGGAGATCAAAGGCACAAGATGATGATGGCCATATCATATCACTTATATTGATTGCATGTGATGTTTATCCTTTATGCATCTTATTCTGCTTTGATTAATGGTAGCATTATAAGATAATCTCTCACTAAAAATTTCAAGGTACAAGTGTTCTCCCTGGGTATGCACCGTTGCAAAAGATCGTCGTGCCGAGACACCACGTGATGATCGGGTGTGATAATCTCAACGTTCTTATACAATGGGTGCAAGCCAGTTTTGCACACGTAGAATACTCGGGTTAAACTTGACGAGCCTAGCATGTATATATATGGCCTCGGAACAGTGAGACCGAAAGGTCGAGCGTGAATCATATAGTAGATATGATCAACATAGTGATGTTCACCATTGAAAACTACTCCATTTCACGTGATGATCGGTTATGGTTTAGTTGATTTGAATCACGTAATCACTTAGATGATTAGAGGGATATCTATCTAAGTGGGAGTTCTTAAGTATTATGATTAATTGAACTTAAATTCATCATGAACTTAGTACCTGATAGTATTTTGCTTGTCTATGTTGTTGTAGATAGATGGCCCGTGTTGTTGTTCTGTTCAATTTTAATGCGTTCCTTGAGAAAGCAAAGTTGAAAGATGATGGTAGCAATTACACGGACTGGGTCCGTAATTTGAGGATTATCCTCATTGCTGCACAGAAGAATTACGTCCTGGAAGCACCGCTGGGTGCCAGGCCTACTGCAAATGTTGCTGATGACGTTAAGAATGCCTGGCAGAGCAAAGCTGATGACTACTCAGTGACGCCCCTGATTTGACCATACACTAATCATACACGCAAATGTGTACGATCAAGATCAAGGACTCACGGGAAGATATCACAACACAACTCTAGACACAAATTAAAATAACACAAGCTTTATATTACACGCCAGGGGGCTCGAAGACTCGAAAACAAATGCTCGACTACACAAGAGTCAGCGGAACAATAGTATCTGAGTACAGACATAAGTTAAACAAGTTTGCCTTAAGAAGGCTAGTACAAAATGTAGCAATGATCGAAAAGGCGAGGCCTCCTGCCTGGGACCTCCTAACTACTCCTCGAAGCCGAACTCCGCGTAGAATCGTCCTCGGGATCCTCTGGCTCCTGGTCTCCATCATAAGATCGCAATAACCGGGAAAAGGGGAAAAAGAAGTAGGAAAGCAACCGTGAGTACTCATCCAAAGTACTCGCAAGCGAGGATCTACACTACATATGCATTGGTATCAATGAAAAGGGTAGTATCTGTGGACTGAACTGCAGAATGCCAGAATAAGAGGGGGATAGCTAGTCATATCGAAGACTACACTTCTGGCCGCCTCCATCTTGCAGCATATAGAAGAGAGTAGATGGTAAGTTCACCAAGTAGTATCGTGTAGCATAAACCTACCTGGTGATCCTCCCCTCGTCGCCCTATGAGAGAGCGATCACTGGTTGTATCTGGCACTTGGAAGGGTGTGTTTTATTAAGTATCTGGTTCTAGTTGTCATATGGTCAAGGTACAACTCTGGGTCGTCCTTTTACCGAGGGACACAACTATTTGAATAGATCAACTTCCCTGCAGGGGTGCACCACATTTCCCAACACGCTCGATCCCCTTTGTCCGGACACACTTTTCTGTGTCATGCCCGGCCTTAGAAGATCAACACGTCGCAGCCCTACCTCGGCACAACAGAGAGGTCAGCACACCGGTCTAAATCCTATGGCACAGGGGTCTGGGCCCATCGCCCGTTGCACACCTGCATGTTGCGAACGCGACCGGTAAGCAGACCTAGCCTCCCTAATACAAGAGCAGGCGTTCCAGTCCAATCCGGCGCGCGCCGCTCAGTCGCTGACGTCAAGAAGGCTTCGATTGATACCACGATGTCGAGTGCCCATAACTGTTCCCGCATAGTTGGTTAGTGTGTATAGGCCAATGGCCAGACTCGGATCAAATACCAACATCTCGTTAAGCGTGTTATTTAGAAGTAACCGCGGACACCGACCAGGGCCAGGCCCACCTCTCTCCTAGGTGGCCGCAACCTGCCCTGTCGCTCCACCACAAAGTAACAGTCAGGGGCCGTCGGGAACCCAGGCCCACCACTACCTGGATGGAACCACCTGCCCCTTCAGCCCCCACAACGGAATCAGATGCAGGTACTCTACGAGCCGACCCGACTTTTGTCACAACATATATCATGTGTATTATATATAATAAATACCCGTGATCAACACCCGACGTGATCACGACCCGATAGTATAGCATGGCAGACTGACAAGAATGTAGGGCCACTGATGATAAACTAGCATCCTATACTAAGCATTTAGGATTGCAGGTAAGGTATCAACAATTGTAGCAACAATCACAGGCTATGCATCAGAATAGGATTAACGGAAAGCAGTAACATGCTACACTACTCTAATGCAAGCGGTAGAGAGAAGAATAGACGATATCTGGTGATCAAGGGGGGGGGCTTGCCTGGTTGCTCTGGCAAGAAGGAGGGGTCATCGTCGATGTAGTCGATCATAGGGGTATCGGCAGCGATCTCGTAATCTATCAAAAAGAAGTAACCGAGGGGAACACAATAAATAACAGAGCAATCAAAGTATCACAAAGCATAACAAGGCAATACGCGGTGCCAGGTATGCCCTAACGCGGTATTAGGTGATACCGACAAAGGGGGGCAACATCTGGGAAACTATTCCCGGTGTTTTGCATTTTCGGACAAATGAACCGGAGGGGGAAAGTTGCATGCTCACTATGCTAGGGATGTGTGGTGGACGAACGGGCTGCATATTCGGTTTCGTCTCATCGTTCTGAGCAACTTTCATGTAGAAAACTTTTTCATCCGAGTTACGGATTAATTTCTATGGATTTCTAAAGTTTTAGTGGATTTTCTGAATTTATTTATAATTTGGGAATAAGGCTTAAATGCTAGACGCACCCAGCACAGGGTACACAAAATGCACCCAATGGCTGACAAGTGGGCGAGGGGGTCCAAGTTGACCAGTCAACGTTTGACTGGTCAACAGGGGTGGGCCCCCTGTCATTGACTGTTATAACTAATTACAAATGAAGTAGCTAATTAGCAGGTTAACTACTTTAAGTTAATTAAGCAAATTTTAATTAAGCTAATTAATCAATTAAGTAATTAATTATAATAATTATATATATATATATATATTTAAAACTTTTTTTAAAGGGGGCGGGCACCATCTGTCAATGGACCGTAGGCCACAGTGGGCACCGGGCTATCGGGCAGTGGGCGTCCGCGCCCAGCGTGGCCAAACCTGCCCGGGTGAGGGGGCTGGGGAAGGTCGTGGCCACGGCGGGGCTCGCCGGTCGACCGGAGCTGCGCCCGGCAGCGGCAATGTCGGGCCAGGGGAAGCGGGTCCGAGCGGCGGCGGACGCGGCCGGGGAGACGCGCGAGGGGCGCCGGCGGTCACGGGCGCGGACGCGGGCAAGGGCGCGGCGACGGCGCGCGGCTGCACATGCAGGCGGCGACGTGCGCAACGGGACGACGGGGCAGGGCGAGGGGAGCGAGCGCGCGCAGGGAGGCTGGCGGGCGCGGGTGCCAGCATGCTGCGGTGGAGCGCGGGCGCGGCCGGGCGGAGCCGGCGCGGTCCGGTGGAGGCGAGTGCGGCGGCGGGAGGAGGAGCAGAAGCATCAGGAGGCCAGTGGGGGAGCGGACAAAGGTGAAAGCTGGCGCGGGCAGCGCCGGCGAGGTGAAGCGGCCAGCGGCGAGCAGGAGGGGAGGGTGGCATGGTCTCGGGCGAGCCTGGAGCGCACAGGGTACGGGGCAGGGGCGGCCAACAGCGGCGAGCAGCAGGTGAGGTGGCTGCGGTAGGAAGCAGGAGCATCATCGGGCGAGTGGGGGGGGGGAGGCCGCGCGCGTGGGTCGGTCCCTGACTGGCGCTGTCAAACGGGTCAGGGGCACGGCCAAGGAGCACAGCGCGCATGGGCACAACGACGGGCGCGTTGGCCGCGAGTTCAAGCATGGTGATGCGGCGTCCTACGGCTGTGGAATAGGGGAATGTGGGAGTCGAAGGGAGGGCTCACCTCCATTGCTGTGAAGGTCCGGGGAGGACTTGCCGGAGTGAGCGACGTCAACGAGCTCGGGGAAGGTCGGGGAGGCGCCGGTGGTGGAGATCGACAGTGATGGCCGCGGCGGCTGTGGTGGGGATGGCGGCTCGATGCGGAGCGCACATGGCCTTTTGGGTTCGATCCAGAGGCGTAGGTGAAGGAGACGAGGTCGGGTAGGCTCCTAGCCACCTTGTAGCAGCTCGGGATGGCCGGTGGTCGCGTGAGGTGCGGCGGCATCGACGAGCACGCTCGGACTCATGTGGGAGTAAGAAGAGGGGAGCGGGTGGTGAAGAGGGGAGGTGCTAGGGTTTGCAGGGGGGTCTGGCTCGGCCTTATACTCCAATGAGACCGGGGGATGGCCGGCACGCGCCATGGTGCGGCCATGGCCGGTCGGATGCGCGCCACGGCCTCCTGTGAACAGGAAGGAAGGAGAAGGCATGGCTGGACTAGGCCGATTGTGCACTGTGCACATAGAGCCTAGTCCAACAGGTAAGTTTGTACATTTTCATTTCTCTTTTTTTGTTAATCATTTTGTCTCAGTTTTCTATTTAGTTCATATAGCAAATGAATTTTGCTTGGACTCAAAATTTGCAAATAATTACCATGCAATATTCTGGAGCGTCCCACAAAGTTTGGGGACATTTGTAATTGTATAAGTATTTGTTTATTTTGAAAAGGCTATTTTCATTTACTGTTGGATCACTTTATAATTTCCTAAGGGTTAATTGGTGAGTCAAATGATGTTGATTTCAACATGAGAAATGATCAGGAGACTTTTTAGAATGATGCAAACATTTTTGTTTTACTGCTCGAAGAAATAATTTATTCGAATTATTTTAAATTTGAAAAGGCTTTGATTTTTGGACAAGTGGCAAGCTGCATAGTAATCACGATGACATGGCTACCATTAGGGGGAGTTTACTGTAGCATGATCCTCGGGGTGTTACAAATCTCCTCCACTACAAGAAATCTCGTTCTGAGATTTAAGAGGTGGAGTAAGGGGGAAAGACTCGGGAAGGACAGAGCTCAACACAAGATAGGTAGGGGCTATCTCGCGAATGTGTCATAGAGGCTTCTCTCGAGTTGAAATTCAAGAAAGTCATCGAGAGCAAGGTAAGAAGTTGCAATAAGAAGCTTCAAGCGGTTAGGCAATCGTTCGATGTTTGAAACAGGGTGTGAAAGGGGCTGAGAGCATCAAGAATAAGTATTGCATCTGATAACAGAATAGATCACAAGGAAGGTGGCTCGTGAATTACTTACGAAGCCACGCGTGAGGGATAACTTAGAAAACAGGGATGTACACGAGAGTCAGGTTTCGATCCTGTGGAACTGTGGGTTATGGGCCCACCATGTGGGATAAAAGTAGGAAGGGCAGAGATGTCTTGTGTGATCATGCAAACAAGGCATGTCAGTGGGTAGCCTGTCGATTATGTCGGCAATAACGTCGGTACCGAGGACGAGGGACAAAGAGAACCATTTTCCTGCTCGTTGAACGAGGCAGAACAATAGACAAGGTTCTCGTCCATCGGTGGCTACCGGAATGTCATCAACAATAGTAACAGGGCCTTGACGACAGAATTGTACACTGAGATGTTTACATAAGCAGGAGAATATTACTGCTTAGATCTTATAGATCACAAGCAACGTTAAACCAACCAATGGAAAGGAAGATATGATTATCAGATTAAACAAAACAATGGAAAGGAAAATGTGTTTAAACACATATTCAAGGGTATATCCTTCCCAAGGACAAGCAGAGCATGATATCCATGACAGGATATAATGTAGAAAACTCTTTATGTAGGGGAGAGAAATTTCATGAAATTACCCATACAACGGTGTTTGGGATGATTGAGCAGGAAACATTTAACATTGGGCTTCAAATGTTCCCGTTGAAAATCGGAGTACCATAGACATGCTCCGAGATAGCATTGACATGGTGTTGGAGCAAGGTCGGACTTTGGATACACAAAGAATCCATCAGGAACACTCATAGAATAAGTCTTACAATTTCCTCATGGAAGAGTGGCTAAACTTGCTAAAAAGGATATTATAACAATAGTTCCTCCGCCCAGGTGTGCTAGGCATTACATCACCTTATCGGGTCAAAAACTAATGTTATAACTCTTGGAAAAATGTCCCAACCATCGTTCCTGACTGAGATTCAGATTTGATTGGTATTAGGATACCTCAGACTTAGGATGCCTGAGAAGAAAGGTGCAACACAAATTGACGAGATGGAGTTGCAAGATTCTCATGGAAATGAACTATGGAAGCGAGTTCTAAAACAAGAGTTCATCATTAAACCAAGGAGAGGGTGTGGAGATTGCTGATGGAGTCAGCGCTAATTCATCGAGATTTCAATGGATGGATTTCCACAATTATATGAGTAAGGTGATAACATTTGTCAGATCAAATGATATAATGATGTATGCTCGAGGGAAACATACACAATTAAACATTGGTTGAAAGGTGCACTCAAAATATGGCCTTAGGTAGCATGATCAATGTTAGAATGGTGATTCAAAAACCAAAAGACTTAGAATGAACGGTCAACCATCTGCTTCAAAGCAATAGGGTTGCTAGAAGGGCAGAATCCAAACAGTACCGTTCACTTGTTGATATTCCCGGTTACTTAATGCGGGGACCAAGAAAGAATTGTGCTTGTGATAAGTATCACTATATCAAGAATTCTTAAAAGGTGGAGCAATCCTTGCAACATCCTTGACATAAAGGACAGTAATACTTCAAGGTAGAACATAATACAACTGGATAGCAAGTTGCATCCATAACATGAACAAGTTTTTGATGAAAGGAAGGTAAAGATGTTGTCGATGGTAACTCAAATTACCAAGGGACGAGGATGGCACTTACCATCATGAATTCAATTGATATCCTGGAAGGAGTCAAAATGTTGACGATGATCACGACAATTTTTGTTGAGGGGATCCACGAAGATGTAATAGATCGGCGATGACATCAAGTCAAAGGAATGATGAAGCGAAAGGTTAATGTAACCAAGGGTACGACACAAACTCCAAACCAAGCTTGCTGTCCAAGGCAAAATGAGATGATGAGGAAGATCGACGTAAGCTTAGCTCATTGTCAAAAGTTGTGCTCTGGGAAGAAGGAGTAGGTAGCACAGTTAAAATTTAGCATGATAATGATATAGCCGATCAAGCTTGGGATGACTTGAAGGATTATTAAACTCATAAGCAACAGAAATTACTTAGAGTTATTGAATCAGAGTGCGGACTTGATTTAGTTATAGGTGTCCATAAGTGACTTAACAACTCAGACCCAGGAAAATTTGGAATCAATGAGACCCATAGTTGATGAAGAACTCATAAGAAGTTATGCAGTTCCGTGATATTCTCGAGATACCAGAGTGTAATACTCGATGAAAGATTGATGTCTACTACACAACCTTCTTCTTGTAGACTTTGTTGGGCCTCCAAGTGCGAAGGTTTGTAGGGCAGTAGCAAATTTCCCTCAAGTGGATGACCTAAGGTTTATCAATCCGTAGGAGGCATAGGATGAAGATGGTCTCTCTCAAGCAACCCTGCAACCAAATAACAAAGAGTCTCTTGTGTCCCCAACACACCCATGTAGCGACCTGACCCAAATGGACCAAGTCTCTGTGCTTAAGTGTCATCCCTGGATCGGTATGCTGACACACACAGTACTCGAGGATTTATAACAGAGGTAAATCACATGTGTAAAGTAACGTAAATACTATTACCTCAATCCAAATAGCGGAAGTAACAAGGTTGTGGATTCCCATCAACACCAATGGCAAAGTTGAGTGTAGAAATCGTAACCCTAACGTATCACTTACTCGTCGTAAGAAATCCTGCAACATGAGACGTTGCAGCCACAGAGGGTCAGTACATTGAATATACTGGCAAATTCACACCATAGAGAATGATGAACAATGGCTATCACTACATGCATATATGGCTGGTGGAAAAGCTCTATGGTTATAAGGTTTTTGCGAAAAGCCAATTTTTCCCTACTGCAAAGGAATAAATTTTATTTAACTATCATAGTGGTTGTTGAACATTGAGAATGGTTGACAGCATTCTCAATCCTAATTAAATAACATCATTAAACCCAACAAACTTAATTTAAAGTAACATGATGAGATTCACACGATAATCCAGGTACTAGATACTCAAGACGTCCATAACCGGGGACACGGCTAACCATGATTAGTTTATACACTCTGTAGAGGTTTGCGCACTTTTCCCCACAAGACTCGATCGCCTCCGTTTGGTTTCTCGCACTTCATGGTGTTTGAGAAGACGGATGACCGAGACATAGTCTTTCAGAAGCGCTAGCACCTTACGATGGATAGACCGTTACACCTACTTTCCCCTACATCTGCTAGTCTACCCTGTAAGAGTTCGCACGACTTAATCAACTATGCTAGAGCCCATAATAGCTCGTGGCTGCACACAGAAGTTTCTAGTATGAAAAATCTCGTGATCCCTTTGAGCCTGGGTGGCGGTCCCTAAAAAAAAGGCAATCCTGGTCTACCCAGGTGCCTAGACAGGCAATCCTGGAATACCCAGGTGCCTCAATCCACCCAGATGTGTGTTTAAGTTGCCACCTTAAGTAAACCATTAATTAACAATCTCACATCTGTCATGAATACTCTCAAAAACCCAATCCACGTCTACGAGCATAGCATGGCAATGTAAGCATAACGTAGAAGTAACTCCCAAGGTTTGAATGCATTTCAATAGGTTCCTACCTCATCAACTACTCCCAATACCCACATGTTATCAATCCTACTCATGCAATGTTTGAGGGTTGAGACTAATGCATAAAAACTGGGTATGAAAAGGGATATGATCAAAGTGTGAACTTGCCTGCAATGTTGATGAAGATGATTCGCACTCAAAACTCTTGATAGTTCTACTCGTCACACTCCGGTCAATCTATCGTAAGCAAGCAATAGTCACCACACATAAGCAATCACTCAAAGATCGGAGAGAACAAAGAAAATAATTCGGAGAACGTCAAAACCAAGCAAATAACCCTTGCAACATAAAACAATTTCTAACATTACCAAAATTAAGTGAATTTGGCCTTATCAAAAGGTTTAGGTCAAGAGCTTCGATTTGCAAAAAGAATCAACTGAAACGGAGTTACGAAACTCAAGTTATGATCAAACGAAGTTTGAATTCAAATCTGATCTAATTTAAATTTTAATCTTTTCAAAAACATGTTTGGGTTGGACTAGTGGATAGAGGATATCGTAACGAAGAAGTGAGCGTTGGTTTCGTTGGATTTGGACAAACGAGTAAAAAGTAGTGATGGTTTGAAGATCAGGGACTAATCTGTAAATAAAATCAATACAGATAGGTCCCTGGCCGAAATTAAACAGAAAAAAAAATCTATCTAACGAACGTTCGCTGTAGAAGCTTATAAAACAAAAACCGTTTGCTGCAAACACTAAAACAACGGACGTTCACTACTTAAAGAAAACTGTTGGAAAAAAACGAACAGATCTATTCCTAACCGTAGATCTCGGATCGGATGGACGAGGGGGAGAGGCGGTGGTTACCGTGGCATGGAGGTCGCCGGTGACGGGGAAGACGGCGGCGGCGGCTCGGACGTCGATGGGGCGGTGGCTCCGGTGGGTCTCCGGCAGCGGCGAGGGCGTCAAGCCGCTCGGCGCGGCGCGGCGGTGAGGATGGAGTGGGCGGCGTCGGTCGGGAGTGGCGGGGTGGAGCGGGGCGACGACGTGGATCTTCGGCAGTGACGGCTAACTCCGGCGAGGGCGTGGCGCAGCTGCAAGGCTCGGGGGCTTCGGTTTTTGAGGGAAACGGGGCCGCGGTGCTCCGTTTATATAGGAGGGGAGGAGGAGAAGACTTGGAGGAGGGGCGAGGCGAGGCGGTGGAGAAGTCCGGCGAGGACACGGCAGCTGCGGCGGTGGCGTGCTGGAGTTGGTCTCCGACCGAGGGTCGCGGACGACCGGGAGGTGGGCTGCTGGGCCGCGGCCTGCTGCGGCACGCGCGTGGGGCGAGTGGCTGGGCTGGCTCGGCCTCTGGCTGGGTCGGCCTGGCTCGGTCGGCTTCGGCCTAATTTTTTTAATAAACATTTTTTAAACACAGACAAACAAAAAGTAATAAAACAAACGAAATCGAAATGCTATATAGGCATATAATATATCAAAATTTTCAGAAAAAGATTTTCTACGACATGAACATTTTTCTAGCATTAAATAAAATACACACAAAATCAGATAATTCAAAGAGTGCTTCTGGTCTAATAAAATCCAACAAAATCATTTTAAAAAATTACCAAAATGATTTCAAATTAATTTTTCTCCAATTTTCTAATGTAGGGAATCATGTTACCCTATTTTCCATATATTTTATTTTTGGAGAAAAATAATTTGAATAAAAATCAAATAACTCCAAATTGAAAATAAATTCGAAAAGGACTTTAAATGTGATCTTTGAAACTCCCAACTCATATTTCATAATTTGAAGAATTCATTTTATCTCCTCTCATGAAAATCATTGAGTTGCTTAAAGTTTCTGAATTGGAAATATTTTCCAATGAAATTCAAATATTTTCAACACCCCTCGTCATTTAAATAATGGAAGAAGTCATGTCATCTTCTCTCCAGTGTTTCGTGATGAAAAAGTATTTGAATTCATGGAGAGCATAAATGCAAAAATGGAAGTTTGGGAAAGTCCTTTTATTCCCTCTCATTTAACTTTCAAAAAGTTTCGAATTTCACTCACTTTCAGTCAATCAATCAAACAGTCAATCAAATCTATCTATTTATTATAACATTCCAAAATTTAGAATTTTGGGATGTTACAACCCAATACAATGGCAAATTGTATATGTGCACTAGTTCGGCGAAGAGATGGTGATAAAAGTGCAATATGGATGGTAGATAAAGGTATTTGTAATCTGAAATTATAAAAACAGCAAGGTAACTAATGATAAAAGTGAGCATAAACAGTATTGCAATGCGTTGAAACAAGGCCTATGGTTCATACTTTCACTAGTGTAACTTCCCTCAACAATACTAACATAGTCCATCGAATCCTTACCCAAAACTTGAAAACTTCACAACACAAAACTTAACAGAAAACTCGTAAGCTCCGTTAGTATAAGAAAATAAATCACCACTTCAAGGTATTGTAATGAACTCATTATTTATTTAAATTGGTGTTAAATCTACTTTATTCCAACTTATCTATGGTTTATAAACTATTTTACTAGCCATAGATTCATCAAAATAAGTAAACAACACATGAAAAACAGTATCTGTCAAAAACAGAACAGTCTGTAGTAATCTGAATCAAACATATACTTCTGGAGCTCATAAAATTCTCAAATAAATTGTTGGACCTGAGGAATTTATCTATTAATCATCTTCAAAAGGAATTAACTAAACATCACTCTCCAATAAAAATGGCAGCAATTCTCGTGAGCGCTAAAGTTTCTGTTTTTTACAGCAAGATCAACAAGACTTTCCCCAAGTCTTCCCAAAAGTTCTACTTGGCACAAACACTAATTAAAAGCATAAAACACATCTAAACAGAGGCTAGATGAATTATTTATTATTAAACAGGAACAAAAATAATTTTGGGTTGCTCACATAAAAGATAAGAATTGAAATATGAAGAGAGCATCATGAAGAATATGAATAGCACATTTAAGTCTAACATACTTACTATGTATAGGGATTTTGTGAGCAAACAACTTATGGGAACAAGAATCAACTTGGATAGGACGGTAAAACAAGCATAACTTCAAGATTTTAAGCACATAGAGAGGAAACTTGATATTATTGCAATTCCAACAAGCATATATTCCTCCCTCATAATAATTTTCAATAGAATCATGAATGAATTCAACAATATAACCAGCACCTAAAGCATTCTTTTCATGATCTATAAGCATAGAAATTTTATTACTCTCCACATAAGCAAAATTCTTCTCATTCGGGATAGTGGGAGTATCATAAGAGACTTGGATGCTATAAATTGTTTCCACATTAAAAGAGTAATGTTCATAAAAGGGGTAACCATAATCATGACAAGTTTTATAAATATAATCCTCACTACTTTTTATAGCATATGTATCATCACAATAATTATCATAAGTAGGAGGCATGTTATTATCATTATAAATTTGTATATCAAAACTTGGGATACTAAAAATATCATCTTCATTAAGTGTAGAATCCCCAAGCTTGGGACAAACATTAATTGCAGCAAATATATTCTCAAAAACATCATCTTCATCAAACATAGCATCCCCAATCTTGGGCCTTTTCATATCATAAGCATAATCACTCTCATCATTAATAGTATGGATAGCACCAATAGTATAGCAATTATCATATTCTTCCAAGAAAGTGCCAAAAAGATTTTCAAGATCATAAGAAGTATCATTATCTTCCACAATTATATTTTCATGAGGCACAATAGTAATAGGAGCAGCATTATTTGGGAGAGATATCTTTTTACCTCTCTTCCTTTTTCTTTTCTTCTTCTTCACCACATCATGTGTGGGTTCAATCCTCTTTTTGGAGCTGCTTATTAATGAGATTGGTTGAATAGGAGGCACCTCCTCGTTACCTGATTCATCATAAGAAATAATAGGAGGATATTGGGAAGTCTCTTCCCTTTCATTAGTTTTCTCTTCATATTCTATTTGTTTTCTTTTCTTTATGTAATTGGCAATATAAGGATTTTCAATGCAATTCACCGCACAATACATATAAATTTCCTCTAGGTCAAAATGAAGAACTCTATCAAGGGCAATTTTTGGAATATCCGTAGTTATACGTTTCATTTCTTCGTAGTCCATAAGCAAACTAAGTTCATTATAATGTGCAAGGGAAATCAAGTCATCACAATTTTTGGACATGATTAGATCATGAAACAATTTGCATCGGATAATTAAATGACCACGTTCATTACAAAGCTCACAAGTATGGCCAAGAAAATTTAAATTTTCAGCACAATCATCTAGCTCTTCTTGCAACAATTTAGTTTCTAAGTACTTATGCTTCTTGCAATATCTATCTTCTCTATTTGGTGTGTACTTACAAACCCAATGCACTCCACAAAAATTGACATGTTTATAGGAGACATTTTCATCATAACTAGTGCAATCACGATTAGTGTCATGGATATTCAAAGAATTCGTACTAACAACATTGCAATCATGCTCATCATTCAAATATTTAGTTCCAAATATTCTAATGCATTCTTCTTCTAGCACTTGAGCACAATTTTCCTTTCCATCATACTCACGAAAGATATTAAAAAGATGAAGCGTATGAGGCAAACTTAATTCCATTTTTATAGTTTTCTTTTATAAACTAAAGTAGTGATAAAACAAGAAACTAAAAGACTCGATTGCAAGATCTAAAGATATACCTTCAAGCGCTAACCTCCCCGGCAACGGCGCTAGAAAAGAGCTTGATGTCTACTACACAACCTTCTTCTTGTAGACTTTGTTGGGCCTCCAAGTGCAGAGGTTTGTAGGACAGTAGCAAATTTCCCTCAAGTGGATGACCTAAGGTTTATCAATTCGTAGGAGGCGTAGGATGAAGATGGTCTCTCTCAAGCAACCCTGCAACCAAATAACAAAGAGTCTCTTGTGTCCCCAACACACCCAATACAATGGCAAATTGTATAGGTGCACTAGTTCGGCGAAGAGATGGTGATACAAGTGCAATATGGATGGTAGATAAAGGTATTTGTAATCTGAAATTATAAAAACACCAAGGTAACTAATGATAAAAGTGAGCGTAAACGGTATTGCAATGCGTTGAAACAAGGCCTATGGTTCATACTTTCACTAGTGTAACTTCCCTCAACAATACTAACATAATTGGATCACATAACTATCCCTCAACATGCAACAAAGAGTCACTCCAAAGCCACTAATAGCGGAGAACAAACAAAGAGATTATGGTAGGGTACGAAACCACCTCAAAGTTATTCTTTCCAATCAATCCGTTGGGCTATTCCTATAAGTGTCACAAATAGACCTAGAGTTCATACTAGAATAACACCTTAAGACACAAATCAACCAAAACCCTAATGTCACCTAGATACTCCAATGTCACCTCAAGTATCCGTGGGAATGATTATACGATATGCATCACACAATCTCAGATTCATCTATTCAACCAACACATAGAACCTCAAAGAGTGCCCCGAAGTTCCTACCGAAGAATCGCGACGAAAACGTGTGCCAACCCCTATGCATAGGTTCATGGGCGGAACCCGCAAGTTGATCACCAAAACATACATCAAGTGAATCACGTGATATCCCATTGTCACCACACATATCCATGGCAAGACATACATCAAGTGTTCTCAAATCTTTAAAGACTCAGTCCGATAAGATAACTTCAAAGGGGAAACTCAATTCATTACAAGAGAGTAGAGGGGGGAAAAACATCATAGGATCCAAATATAATAGCAAAGCTCGCGATACATCAAGATCGTATCACCTCAAGAACACGAGAGAGAGAGAGAGATCAAACACATAGCTACTGATACATACCCTCAGCCCCGAGGGAGAACTACTCCCTCTTTGTCATGGAGAGCACCGGGATGATGAAGATGGCCACCGGAGAAGGATTGCCCCCTCCGGCGGGATGCCGGAACGGGTCTAGATTGGTTTTGGGTGGCTTACAGAGGCTTCTGGCGGCGGAACTCCCGATCTATTCTCTGTTTTGGAAGTTTTAGGATACGTAGGTATATATGGGTGAAAGAAGCACGTCGGTGGACCGAAGGGGGGCCACGAGGCAGGGAGCACGCCCTAGGGGGGTGGGCGCGCCCCCCACTCTCGTGGGCACCTCCCTTCTTTCCTGACGTGCACTCCAAGCTTTTCCGGTAGCTTCCCGTCCAAAAATAACTTCTCTAGTTGATTTCATTCCGTTTCGACTCTGTTTGATATTCCTTTTCTTCGAAACACTGAATAGGCAAAAAACAGCAATTCTGGGCTGGGCCTCCGGTTAATAGGTTGGTCCCAAAAATAATATAAAAGTGGATAATAAAGCCCAATATTGCCCAAAATAGTAGATAACATATCATGGAGCAATCAAAAATTATAGATACGTTGGAGACATATCAAAGATCAAAGTAAAGGTTGGACTGGTGTATTGATCCACAGAAGACAAGTACTTCAACTTGTCTGAGAAATGGTATCAAGGAGAAAATATGGTCGGAACCACGATTGGAAAGGATCAATTCATCGATACCATATGATATTACATCAAGGAAGTAATTATTATTACAAGAAGCTTCCATGATAGGATCTACATCATGTCCATGGGCATGAACGTAAGGTTCAAGGTCGGCTCCCACTTCTTCAATGTATAACCTTCCATTCACTTTCGTTTTTTGAATATGTCATTAGTTGTTGAAAGTTTTACCTGGTGCAATACCAGATAAGTATGACCCATGAAATCTTTCGGGTTCACATAGATTAGGGAAGGCGTTGGTTCAACCCATCAGGGCATCTTAGGAACATATACCACAAGTTTCAAGAGTAATTATCACCAGCTCAAAATCAGAGCATGTATGGCCAATCAGAGGATAGGATTTACCAATGGCATTATACATTAGAGAAAGAACTTCCAAAGTGATTGAATATGAAGGACGCTATCGGATAAAATCCAACAAAGGATCCGGTGGTCCTCAAGGGATCTGATGTGAGCATCGGTACTCAACCAGAGAAAAAATGCAAGGAGATCAGACTATATAAACAACTGACTGATTCAAAGCTCAAATACAAAAGAATTATGATTTCCAATCAAAGGATCAGAAGCAAACACTCTGATTAAGGATGGATAAGTTGCGTAGGCTTAGGGGTTTAATCGATGGCAATCTGATTGGTCGATATCCAGCCCATGCTTAAAATGACGTCTGAGCCAGAAGGATGAATTCTAGGATCTGGTTGAGGATTGCGAGCATTCGCAACATATTGAATCAACAGACTCAAAATGATAATGACAAGGGATGCCATTAAGATTACGAGACATATGGGATTAACCATAGTGCAATCAAGCGAGAATTTTAAGAGCAATATGCTGCTCAGGATTTTCAGAAGATCGAATGGGATTTCGAAGACTTTTGTGAAACACATGAACAACTGGGAATGAGCGGACACTCGGTAAGTGCGAGGAATTATCCGTAGGGGTATTCATGTGGCAAAGAACTGCAAGGCAATAGGCACAAAGTATTCTTAGAACAATAGAGAGAATTTTGAGGTATCTTATAATAACAAGATCAACGGGGAATGATTGTATGAATGTCAAGTGTATGTGGTTATCCATAGAGGTTTATCGATGGATGTGAATTGCAAAAGCGATGGCGCAAAGTCTTGAGAGAACCTCATCGAGTATCCTCGGAATATTCTGGTGTAGCAGACGATCATCGTAATAAGGTGCTCTCCGGGTGAAAGTGATTACGAGATCCTAATGTTAGTTTTAGCAAAATTCATTAATCCGAATAGAAGAGAGATTAGAGTCCCAGAGTATAGATGAGGAATAAAAGATCCTAATACCACCCAATGGCGATGTGGGCCCATGGGCCGCACAACCATGTTAGTAAAACAATTTTCATCGACTAGACTCAACTTCGGCCAAGGAGTGTGGAAGGGGGATTCCTACAGGCAGTCGGCTCTGATACCAACTTGTGATGCCCCCGATTTGACCGTACACTAATCATACACGCAAATGTGTCCGATCAAGATCAAGGACTCGCGGGAAGATATCACAACACAACTCTAGACACAAATTAAAATAAATCAAGCTTTATATTACAAGGCAGGGGCCTCGAAGGCTCGAATACAAATGCTCGAATACACAAGAGTCAGTGGAAGCAATAATATCTGAGTATAGACATAAGTTAAACAGGTTTGCCTTAAGAAGGCTAGCACAAAATGTAGCAACAATCGAAAAGGCGATGCCTCCTGCCTGGGACCTCCTAACTACTCCTCGAAGCCGAACTCCGCGTAGAATCGTCCTCGGGATCCTCTGGCTCCTGGTCTCCATCATAAGATCACAATGACCGGGAAAAGGGGAAAAAGAAGTAGGAAAGCAACCGTGAGTACTCATCCAAAGTACTCGCAAGCAAGGATCTACACTACATATACATTGGTATCAATGAAAAGGGGAGTATCTGTGGACTGAACTGCGGAATGCCAGAATAAGAGGGGGATAGCTAGTCCTATCGAGGACTACGCTTCTGGCCGCCTCCATCTTGCAGCATGTAGAAGAGAGTAGATGGTAAGTTCATCAAGTAGCATCGTGTAGCATAAACCTACCCGGTGATCCTCCCCTCATCGCCCTGTGAGAGAGCGATCACCGGTTGTATCTGTACTTGGAAGGGTGTGTTTTATTAAGTATCCGGTTCTAGTTGTCATAAGGTCAAGGTACAACTCCGGGTTGTCCTTTTACCGAGGGACACGGCTATTCGAATAGATCAACTTATCTGCAGGGGTGCACCACATTTCCCAACACGCTCGATCCCCTATGTCCGGAAGATCAACACGTCACAGCCCTACCTAGGCACAACAGAGAGGTCAGCACGCCGGTCTAAATCCTATGGTGCAGGGGTCTGGGCCCATCCCTCGTTGCACACCTGCACGTTGCGAACGCGGCCGGTAAGCAGACCTAGCCTCCCTAATACAAGAGCAGGCATTCTAGTCCAATCCGGCGCATGCCACTCAGTCGCCGACGTCAAGAAGGCTTCAGCTGATACCATGACGTCGAGTGCACATAATTGTTCCCGCGTAGTTGGTTAGTGCGTATAGGCCAGTGGCCAGACTCAGAAGAAATACCAAGATCTCGTTAAGCGTGTTATTTAGAAGTAACCGCGGACACCGACCAGGGCCAGACCCACCTCTCTCCTAGGTGGCCGCAACCTGCCCTGTCACTCCGCCACAAAGTAACAGTCGGGGGCCGTCGGGAACCCAGGCCCACCACTACCTGGATGGAACTACCTACCCCGTCAGCCACCACATCGAAATCAGTTGCGGGTACTCTACGAGCCAACCCGACTTTAGTTACAATATATATCATGTGTATTATATATAATAAATACCCGTGATCAACACCCGACGTGATCACGGCTCGATAGTATAGCATGGCAGACTGACAAGAATGTAGGGCCACTGATGATAAACTAGCATCATATACTAAACATTTAGGATTGCAGGTAAGGTATCCACAATTGTAGCAAGAATGACAGGCTATGCATCAGAATAGGATTAATGGAAAGCAGTAACATGCTACACTACTCTAATGCAAGCAGTAGAGAGAAGAATAGGCGATATCTGGTGATCAACGGGGGGGGGGGCTTGCCTGGTTGCACTGGCAAGAAGGAGGGGTCGTCGTTGATGTAGTCGATCCAGGGGTATCGGCAGCGATCTCGGGGTCTACCGGAAATAAGTAACCGAGGGGAACACAATAAATAACAGAGCAATCAAAGTATCATAAAGCATAACAAGGCAATACGCGGTGCCAGGTATGCCCTAACGCGGTATTAGGTGATACCGGCGAAGGGGGGCAACATCCGGGAAAGTATTCCCGGCGTTTTGCATTTTCAGCAGATGAACCGGAGGGGGAAAGTCGCGTGTTCACTATGCTAGGGATGTGTGGTGGACGAATGGGCTGCGTATTCGGATTCGTCTCATCGTTCTGAGTAGCTTTCATGTAGAAAACTTTTTCATCCAAGTTACGGATTAATTTCTACGGATTTCTAAAGTTTTAGTACATTTTCTGGATTTATTTCTAATTTGGAAATAAGGCTTAAATGCTAGACGCACCCAGCACAGGATACACAAAATGCACTCACTGGCTGACAAGTGGGCCAGGGGGTCCCAGTTGACCAGTCAACGTTTGACTGGTCAACAGAGGTGGCCCCCTGTCATTAACTGTTTTAACTAATTACAATTTAAGTAGCTAATTAGCAAGTTAACTACTTTAAGTTAATTAAGCAAATTTTAATTAAGCAAATTTTAATTAAGTTAATTAATCAATTAATTAATTGTAATAATAATTATTTATATATATATATTAAACACATTTTTTAAAGGGGGCGGGCCCCATCTGTCAATGGCCCGTAGGCCACAGTGGGCACTGGGCTATTGGACAGTGGGCGTGGGCGCCCAGCATGGCTAAACCCGCCCGGGTGCGGGGGCTGGGGAAGGCCGTGGCCACGATGGGGCTCGCCGGCCGGCCGGAGCTGCGCCCGGCAGCGGCAAGGTCGGGCCAGGGGAAGTGGGTCCGAGCGGCGGCAGACGCGGCCCGAGCGACGCATGAGGGGCGCCGGCGGTCACGGGCGCGGACGCGGGCAAGTGCGCAGCGACGGTGTGCGACCGCACGGGCAGGCGGCGACGTGCGCAGCGGGACGACAAGGCAGGGCGAGGGGAGCGAGCGCGCGCAGGGTGGCTGGCGGGCGCGGGTGCCAGCACGCTCCGGCGGAGCGCGGGCGTGGCCGGGCGGAGCCGGCGCGGTCCGATGGAGGCGAGTGCGGCGGCGGGAGGAGGAGCAGAAGCATCAGGAGGCTAGCGGGGGAGTGGACAGAGGTGAGGGGTGCGGGCAGCGCGTTGGCGCCGATGAAAGCTGGCGCGGGCAGCGCCGGCGCGGTGAAGCGGCCATCGGCGAGCAGGAGGGGAGGGCAGCACGGTCTCGGCCGGGCCTGGAGCGCACATGGTACGGGGCAGGGGCGGCTAACAGCGGCGAGCAGCAGGTGCGGTGGCTGTAGTAGGAAGCAACAGCAGCATCGGGTGAGCGGGGGTGGGGGGGCGATGCCGCGCGCGCGCGGGTTGGTCCCGGTCTGGCGCTGTCAAACGGGTCAGGGGCACGGCCAAGGAGCACAGCGCGCGTGGGCACGACGACGGGCGCGTTGGTCGTGAGTTCGGGTGTGGTGATGCGGCGTCCTACAGCGGTGGAATAGGGAAACCGAGGAGTCGAAGGGAGGGCTCACCTCCGTTGCTGGGAAGGCCTGGGGAGGACTTGCCGGAGTGACCAACGTCAACAAGCTCGGGGAAGGTCGCGGAGGCGCCGGTGGTGGAGATCGAAGGCGATGGTCGCGGCGGCTGTGGTGGGGATGGCGGCTCGATGCGGAGCGCACATGGCCTTTTGGCTTCGATCCAGAGGCGTAGGTGAAGGAGACGAGGTCGGGTAGGATCCTAGCCACCTTGTAGCAGCTCGGGATGGCCGGTGGTAGCGTGAGGTGCGTCGGCGTCGACGAGCACGCTCAGACTCATGTGGGAGTAAGAAGAGGGGAGCGGGTGGTGAAGAGGGGAGGTGCTAGGGTTTGCAGGGGGGTCTGGCTCGGCCTTATACTCCAATGAGACCGGGGGATGGCCGGCACGCGCCATGGTGCGGCCATGGCCGGTCGGATGCGCGCCACGGCCTCCTGTGAATAGGAAGGAAGGAGAAGGCATGGCTGGACTAGGCCGATTGTGCACTGTGCACATAGAGCCTAGTCCAACAGGTAAGTTTGTACATTTTCATTTCTCTTTTTTTGTTAATCATTTTGTCTCAGTTTTCTATTTAGTTCATATAGCAAATGAATTTTGCTTGGACTCAAAATTTGCAAATAATTACCATGCAATATTCTGGAGCGTCCCACAAAGTTTGGGGACATTTGTAATTGTATAAGTATTTGTTTATTTTGAAAAGGCTATTTTCATTTACTGTTGGATCACTTTATAATTTCCTAGGGGTTAATTGGTGAGTCAAATGATGTTGATTTCAACATGAGAAATGATCAGGAGACTTTTTAGAATGATGCAAACATTTTTGTTTTACTGCTCGAAGAAATAATTTATTCGACTTATTTTAAATTTGAAAAGGCTTTGATTCTTGGACAAGTGGCAAGCTGCATAGTAATCACGATGACATGGCTACCATTAGGGGGAGATTACTGTAGCATGATCCTCGGGGTGTTACATACTCGATAGTTCTGTGTGCCATGCTTTACGGCTTATAACCAGGACTTCAAAGACGTTTTGAACATCATGGAGCATATGAGATTTTCCAGGAGTTGAAGTTAATATTTCAAGCAAATGCCCGGATTGAGAGATATGAAGTCTCCAATGGATTCTATAGCTGCAAGATGGAGGAGAATAATTATGTCAGTGAACATATACTCAGAATTTCTGGGTACCATAACCACTTGACTCAACTGGGAGTTAATCTTCCTATTGATAGTGTCATTGACAGAGTTCTTCAATCACTGCCACCAAGCTACAAGAGCTTCGTGATGAACTATAATATGCAAGATATGGATAAGACAATTCCCAAGCTCTTCGCAATGCTAAAGGCCGCGGAGGTAGAAATCAAGAAGGAGCATCAAGTGTTGATGGTCAACAAGACTACCAGTTTCAATAAAGAGGGTAAAGGGAAGAAGAAGGGGAACTTCAAAAAGAACGACAAACAAGTTGCTGCTCAGGAGAAGAAACCCAAGTCTGGACCTAAGCTTGAGACTGAGTGCTCCTATTGCAAACAGACTGGTCACTGGAAGCGGAACTGCCCCAAGTATTTGGCAGATAAGAAGGATGGCAAGGTGAACAAAGGTATATGTGATATACATGTTATTGATGTGTACCTTACTAGAGCTCGCAGTAGCACCTGGGTATTTGATACTGGTTCTGTTGCTAATATTTGCAACTCGAAACAGGGACTACGGATTGAGCGAAGATTGGTTAAGGATGAGGTGACAATGCGCGTGGGAAATGGTTCCAAAGTCGATGCGATCGCCGTCGGCATGCTACCTCTACATCTACCTTCGGGATTAATTTTAGACCTTAATAATTGTTATTTGGTGCCAGCGTTAAGCATGAACATTATATCTGGATCTTGTTTGATGCGAGACGGTTATTCATTTAAATCTGCGAATAATGGTTGTTCTATTTATATGAGTAATATCTTTTATGGTCATGCACCCTTGAAGAGTGGTCTATTTGTGTTAAATCTCGATAGTAGTAATACACATATTCATAATGTTGAAGCCAAAAGATGCAGAGTTGATAATGATAGTGCAACTTATTTGTGGCACTGCCGTTTAGGTCATATTGGTATAAAGCGCATGAAGAAACTCCATACTGATGGACTTCTGGAATCACTTGATTATGAATCACTTGGTACTTGCGAACCATGCCTCATGGGCAAGATGACTAAAACACCGTTCTCTAGAACAATGGAGCGAGCAACAGATTTATTGGAAATTATACATACTGATGTATGTGGTCCAATGAATATTGAGGCTCGCGGCGGGTATCGTTATTTTCTCACCTTCACACATGATTTGAGCAGATATGGTATATCTACTGAATGAAACATAAGTCTGAAACATTTGAAAAGTTCAAAGAATTTCAGAGTGAAGTGGAAAATCATCGTAACAAGAAAATAAAGTTTCTACGATCTGATCGTGGAGGATAATATTTGAGTTACGAGTTTGGTCTACATTTGAAACAATGCGGAATAGTTTCGCAGCTCACGCCACCCGGAACACCACAGCGTAATGGTGTGTCCGAACATCGTAATCGTACTTTACTAGATATGGTGCGATCTATGATGTCTCTTACTGATGTACCGCTATCGTTTTGGGGTTATGCTTTAGAGACAGCTGCATTCACATTAAATAGGGCACCATCGAAATCTGTTGAGACGACGCCTTATGAATTGTGGTTTGGCAAGAAACCAAAGTTGTCGTTTCTTAAAGTTTGGGGCTGCAATGCTTATGTGAAAAATCTTCAACCTGATAAGCTCGAACCCAAATCGGAGAAATGTGTCTTCATAGGATACCCGAAAGAAACTATTGGGTACACCTTCTATCATAGATCCGAAGGCAAGACATTTGTTGCTAAGAATGGATCCTTTCTAGAGAAGAAGTTTCTCTTGAAAGAAGTGAGTGGGAGGAAAGTAGAACTTGATGAGGTAACTGTACCTGCTCCCTTATTGGAAAGTATTTCATCACAGAAACTAGTTCCTGTGACACCTACACCAATTAGCGAGGAAGCTAATGATGATGATCATGAAACTTCAGATCAAGTTACTACCGAACCTCGTAGGTCAACCAGAGTAAGATCTGCACCAGAGTGGTATGGTAATCCTGTTCTGGAAGTCATGTTACTTGACCATGACGAACCTACGAACTATGAAGAAGCGATGGTGAGCCCAGATTCCGCAAGATGGCTTGAGGCCATGAAATCTGAGATGGGATCCATGTATTAGAACAAAGTGTGGACTTTGGTTGACTTACCCGATGATCGGCAAGCCATCGAGAATAAATGGATCTTCAAAAAGAAGACTGACGCTGACGGTAATGTTACTATCTAAAAAGCTCGACTTGTTGCGAAAGGTTTTCGACAAGTTCAAGGGGTTGACTACGATGAGACTTTCTCACCCATAGCGATGCTTAAGTCTGTCTGAATCATGTTAGCAATTGCCGCATTTTATGATTATGAAATTTGGCAAATGGATATCAAAACTGCATTCCTGAATGGATTTCTGGAAGAAGAGTTGTATATGATGCAACCAGAAGGTTTTGTCGATCCAAAGGGTGCTAACAAAGTGTGCAAGCTCCAGTGATCCAGAGTTGGGATAAACGTTTTGATAGTGTGATCAAAGCATATGGTTTTATATAGACTTTTGAAGAAGCCTGTATTTACAAGAAAGTGAGTGGGAGCTCTGTAGCATTTCTAATATTATATGTGGATGACATATTGTTGATTGGAAATGATATAGAATTTCTGGATAGCATAAAAGGATACTTGAATAAGAGTTTTTCAATGAAAGACCTCGGAGAAGCTGCTTATATATTGGGCATCAAGATCTATAGAGATAGATCAAGACGCTTAATTGGAGTTTCACAAAGCACATACCTTGATAAAGTTTTGAATAAATCAAGCAAAGAAAGGGTTCTTGCCTATGTTACAAGGTGTGAAGTTGAGTAAGACTCAATGCCCGACCACTGCAGAAGATTGAGAGAAAATGAGAAGTGTTCCCTATGCTTCAGCCATAGGCTCTATCATGTATGCAATGCTGTGTACCAGACCTGATGTGTGACTTTCTATTAGTTTAGTAGGGAGGTACCAAAGTGATCCAGGAGTGGATCACTGGACAACGGTCAAGAACATCCTGAAATACCTGAAAAGGACTAAGGATATGTTTCTCGTTTATGGAGGTGACAAAGAGCTCATCGTAAATGGTTATGTTGATGCAAGCTTTGACACTGATCCAGACGATTCTAAATCGCAAACCGGATACATATTTATATTGAACGGCGGAGATGTTAGTTGGAGCATTTCTAAACAAAGCGTCGTGGCGGGATCTACGTGTGAAGCGGAGTACATAGCTGCTTCGGAAGCAGCAAATGGAGGAGACTGGAAAATACTTTTGTGACAATACTAGGTGTCATACCTAGTGCATTGGGTCCAATGAAAATCTTTTGTGACAATACTGGTGCAATTTCCTTGGCAAAGGAATCCAGATTTCACAAAAGAACGAAGCACATCAAGAGATGCTTCAATTCCATCCGGGATCAAGTCCATGTGGGAGACATAGAGATTTGCAAGATACATACGGATCTGAATGTTGCAGACCCGTTGACTAAGCCTCTTCCACGAGCAAAACATGATCAACACCAAGACTCCATGGGTATTAGAATCATTACTGTGTAATCTAGATTATTGACTCTAGTGCAAGTGGGAGACTGAAGGAAATATGCCCTAGTGGCAATAATAAAATTATTATTTATGTCCTCATATCATGATAAATGTTTATTATTCATGCTAGAATTGTATTAACCAGAAACATAATACATGTGTGAATACATAGACAAACATAGTGTCGCTAGTATGCCTCTACTTGACTAGCTCGTTGATCAAAGATGGTTGAGTTTCCTAGCCATACACATGAGTTGTCATTTGATCAATGGGATCACATCATTAGGAGAATGATGTGATTGACATGACCCATTCCGTTAGCTTAGCACTTGATTGTTTAGTTTACTGCTATTGCTTTCTTCATGACTTATACATGTTCCTATGACTATGAGATTATGCAACTCCCGATTACCGGAAGAACACTTTGTGTGCTACCAAACATCACAATGTAACTGGGTGATTATCAAGGTGCTCTACAGGTGTCTCCGATGGTGTTCCTTGAGTTGGCATAGATCAAGAATAGGATTTGTCACTCCGATTGTCGGAGAGGTATCTCTGGGCCCTCTCGGTAATGCACATCACTATAAGCCTCGCAAGCAATGTGACTAATGAGTTAGTTACAGGATGATGCATTACGGAACGAGTAAAGAGACTTGTCGTTAATGAGATTGAACTAGGTATTGAGATACCGACGATCGAATCTCGGGCAAGTAACATACCGATGACAAAGGGAACAATGTATGTTGTTATGCGGTTTGACCGATAAAGATCTTCATTGAATATGTAGGAACCAATATGAGCATCCAGGTTCCACTATTGGTTATTGACCGGAGACGTGTATCGGTCATGTCTACATAGTTCTCAAACCCATAGGGTCAGCACGCTTAAAATTCTGTGACGATCAGTATTATGAGTTTTTGTGTTTTGATGTACTGAAGGTAGTTCGGAGTCCCAGATATGATCACGGACATGACGAGGAGTCTCAAAATTGTCGAGATGTAAAGATCGATATATTGGACGACTATGTTCGGACACCGGAAGTGTTTCAGGAGGTTTCAGACATATACCGGAGTACCGAGGGGTTACCGGAACCCCCCGGGGAGTATGTTGGACCTAATGGGCCTTAGTGGGAGAAGAGGAGGGCCGGCCAGGGCAGCCGCGCGCGCTCTCCCCCTCTAGTACGAATTGGACAAGGAGGGGGGCGGCGCCCCCTTTTCCTTCTCTTCTTCTCTCCCTTCCTCTCCTACTCCTACTCCTACTTGGACGGGGGCAGTCCTACTCCCGGTGGGAGTAGGACTCCTCATGGGGCGCTCCATAGGAGGCCGGCCCCTCCCCCTCCTCCACTCCTTTATATACGGGGATGGGGCACCCCTTGGAGACACAACAATTGATCATTGATCTTTTAGCCATGTGCGGTGCCCCCCTCCACCATAATCCACCTCGATCATATCGTAGCGGTGCTTAGGTGAAGCCCTGCATCGGTAGCTTCATCAACACCGTCACCAGGCCGTCGTGCTGACGAAGCTCTTCCAGGAAGCTCTACTGGATCGTGAGTTCGCGGGACGTCACCGAGCCGAACGTGTGCCGAACGTGGAGGTGCGTATGTTCGGTACTGAGGATCGGTCGATCGTGAAGACGTATGACTACATCAACCGCGTTGTCATAACGCTTTCGCTTACGGTCTACGGGGATACGTAGACGACACTCTCCCCTCTCGTTGCTATGCATCACCATGATCTTGAGTGTGCGTAGGATTTTTTTTGAAATTACTATGTTCCCCAACATTTAGCACACGTACGGCTCGGCGGCACCCTCTCTTTCTTGATCTAGCAAGTTAGGGAGAGGAGGTAGATGAGATCTGAACCAACACGATGGTGTGGTGGTGGTGGTGGAAGCGGAATTTTCGGTAGGGCTTCGCCAAGCACATACTAGAGAAAAGGTGGGAGGAGTTGGGAGCGATGGAGGGAAAGGGTGAAGGGGTGTCTGCCCCCAATGACTCGTCACCTTTATATAGGCGTGGAGGGGGCTGGTGGCTTGCCTTATGAAAGTGCAACTAATTCCTAGGTGGTTTTGATAATTCATGACAGGATATAACTCATTGAACTAATATCCATTCAAGATAAATATTTCAGGATTTTCAATGATTGGCATGGCATGAGATAGAGATGTGGACCCCTCAAAATGCTAAGGACAAAGATTGGCAAAAGGTCAAGACTCTTCATTTCTATTTAAGTGATCCAAGATCACATTGAGTCCATAGGAAACCAATACTATTAAAATGGGATGAGGTCTTGCTTAATGGTCTACTTGCTCAAAGTGCTTAGTGATATTGCTCCAAAACCCTCAGGCACTTTCTGATCCAAATATGTCAAAACCCTAAACTCTAATTCGCCCTCACCGATTCTATCTACCCAGAGCCACTGAGTTCATTTGACATAGCCACTGCCAGAAACCCTAACGATTCGGTCACATCGATACATATCTTGATCCCACCGCGATGGGCTTGCCAGTGCTCTGTGATCTATTGCATTCACTTCGGTCCCACCGAGTTGTTGCAATCGGTCTCACCGAGTTGGCTTGAAAGATTCTCTGTTGCTTATTGTTTCACTTCGGTCTCACCGAGTTGATGCAATCGGCTCCACCGAGATGAAGTTTTCCCTAAGCCCTAGCACATCGGTCCTACCGAGATTCCTAACATTCATATTTTTGAACAGATCAGTGCCACCGAGTTTCCTAATCGATGCCACCGAGATGAGTCAAAAGTGTGTAACAGTTGGATTTTGTGTGGAGGCTATATATACCCCTCCGCCCCTTCTTCCTCATAGAGGAGATCCTTCATAATGTTTCTACACTTTCACATTTCATTTTGTGTGATAGAGCCACCTACTCATGTGTTAATATCAAGAGATCCCATTCCTACCATTTGAACCTTGATTTGTAGCCTTCCCAAAGTTGCTTTCCACTCAAATCCTTCTTCCACCATAGCCAAATCTGTGAGACAGAGTTGAGTGTTCGGGAGACTATCATTTGAAGCACAAGAGAAAGGAGTTCATCATGTACACACCATCTATTACCTTTTGGAGAGTTGTGTCTCCTAGATTGGTTTGATGCGCTTGGGAGCCTCCATCGTGATGCGAAGTTGAACCAAGAAGTTTGTAAGGGCAAGGAGATCGCCTACTTTGTGAAGATCTACCCGAGTGAGGCAAGTCCTTCGTGGAAGATGGCCATGGTGAGATAGACAATGTTTCTTCTTCATGGACCCTTCATGGGTGGAGCCCTCCGTGGACTCGCGCAGCCATTACCCTTCGTGGGTTGAAGTCTCCATCAACGTGGACGTACAATAGCACCACCTACCGGAACCACGCGAAAAATCTCTGTGTCTCCATTGCGTTTGCCTTCTCCAAACCCTTCCCTTTACCTTCATATGCAATCTTTTACTTTCCGCTGATATACTCTTAGAATTGCATGTGTAGGTTGATTGCTTGACTTGTGCTAATTGCTAAAATCTACCCACAACTAAAATTGGGAAAATGATAGATTTTTATTTGGTCAAGTAGTCTAATAACCCGCCCCCCTCTAGACATACTTTTGATCCTACACCCTCCAAGACCCTAGGGTCGTTGGCCAAGGGGGAGGAAGGAAATCCCTCCTTTCCTTCCCCACCGATCACTATCCCCTCTTTTTAGGGATCTTGATCTTATCCCATTGGGATATGATCCTTCTTATTCTAAGGGGGATCTTGGTGTGCCTAGACCAGGGGTGTGGGGACTTTACCCACTATCCACATCCATGTGGGTCCCCCATGTAGGTGGTTCCAACTCTAGAACCTTCTGAGTACAATACCGAAAACCCCGAACATTTTCCGAAACCTTGAATATGACTTCCCTTATATAAATCTTTACCTCCGGACCATTTTGGAGCTCCTCGTGATGTCTCGGATCCCATTCGGGACTCCTAACAAGCTTCGAACTTTTCACTGTTAATATCTCAATGCCACCCTAGCGCTATCGAGCGTTAAGTGTGCGACCCTGTGGGTTCGACAACATGTAGTCATGACCGAGACACCTCTTTGGTCAATAATCAATAGCGGGAAGTGGATGCCCATATTAATTCCCATATATTCAATGAAGATCTTTATTGGTTAAACCATGATGTCGAGGATTCAGATAATCCCATATGCAATTCCCTTTTTCCAGATATGTTACTTTCCCGGGATTCGATCATCGGTATCTCCATACCAAGTTCAATCTTGTTACCGGCAAGTCTCTTTACTCGTTCTGTAATACAAGATCCCATGACTAAACTCATTAGTCACATGAAGCTTCTTATGATGTTGTATTATCGAGAGGGCCTAGAGATATTTCTCCATCACACAGAGTGACAAATCCTAGTCTCGATCCATGGAACCCAACAGACACCTTCGGATATACTTCTAGAGCACCTTTATGATCACCCAGTTATGAAGTGATGTTTGATAGCACACAAGGCATTCCTCTAGTATCTGGGAGTGACATGATCTCATGGTCTAAGGAACAGATACTTGACATGAAGAAATCTATAGCAAATAACTAAGTGAAACAATTTGATGCTAAGCTTACAGTTGGGTCTGTCCATCACATCATTCTCCTAATGATGTGATCTCTTATCAAATGACAACTCATGTCTATGGTTAGGAAACCTTAACCATCTTTGACCAATGAGCTAGTCTAGTAGAATCATACTAGGGACACGATGTTGTTTATGTATTCACACATGTATTAAGGTTTCCGGTCAACACAATTCTAGCATGAATAATAAACATTTATCATGAACAAGGAAATATGATAATAATCAATTTATTATTGCCTCTGGGGCATATTTCCAACAGTCTCCCACTTGCACTAGAATCAATAATCTAGTTTACATCGTAATGAATCTAACACCCTTTGAGTTCTGGTGCTGATCATGTTTTGCTCGTGGAAGAGGTTTAGCCAACGGGTCTGCCACATTTAGATCTATATGTGCTTTGCAAATCTCTATATCACATGTAGATGTTGCTACCACGCTCTACTTGGAGCTACTCCAACTGACTGTTCCACCATTCAGAATACATATGTATCCGGTTTGAGACTTAGAGTCATTTGGATCAGTGTCAAAGCTAGGATTGACGTAACCCTTTATGGCAAGCTCTTTGTCACCTCCATAAACGAGAAACGTGTCCTTAGTCCTCTTTAGGTACTTAAGGATATATTTTTTTGACCGTTGTCCAGTGATCCACTTGGTACCTCCCTGCTGAACTTGTTGCAAGGCACACACAACATGGCATACATTATAGAGCCTATGGCTGAGGCATATGGGATGACTTTCATCCTTTCTCTTTCTTCTGCAATGGTTAGGCTTTGAGTCTGACTCAACTTCACATCTTGCAGCACAGGCAAGAACCCCTTTTTGGACTGGTCCATTTTGAACTTATTCAAAATCTTGTCAAGGTATGTGCCTTTTGAAAATCCTATCAGACGTCTCGATCTATATCTATAGATCTTAATGCCCAATATGTAAGCATCTTAACCTAGGTCTTTCATGGAAAAAATCTTGTTCAAATAAACCTTTATGCTTTCCAAAAATTCTATACATTTCCAATCAATAATATGTCATCCACATATAGTATTAGAAATGCTACACAACTCCCACACACTTTCTTGCCAATACAAGCTTCTCCATAAGTTTGTATAAAACCAAAAGCTTTCACCTAATTGGAGCATATATTCACTATTGTAGGATGGTCCAAACGCGACACTACAATCAGAGACCCTTTGACAAAACTGTGTGTGATGCATTAATCGCAAACGGTGATGTAAATAAATTATCAAAAAGATACAAAATGTTTGCGATGGAGGAGACATCAAATACGATTCAGATTATAGTTGTGTATGCGATGCATGGCATACGGTTAATTCAGAAGAACTGTTTGCATGAGCAAGACACTACAAAAAAATACACTTCCGTGATGATACGTGTTTGTCACAGTAGGTCGCGTTTTTTGTCATGCATGTACATCCATGAAATTTTTTTGACAGAATCAAGATAGTCATACCTGTGCTGTCATAGAAGTGTTCCATGACATTACCAAAATTATCATCACGGAAGTGTCCACTTCCATGACGATAAATCGCGCGTCACCGAAGTGCTTTCGTCAAGGGTGACCGACACGTGGCATCCACCATAACGGAATGCCGTTAAGCTATCGGGTCGGGTTTTGGATCCGATAACCCATTAACAGCCCCGACCAATGGGAAATTTCCACGTGTAAAATTATTATTGGCCGGATAGATAGGCGCCTATGATACGTCGACACGTGGCACGGCCCAACAGAGGCCCATTCCTATGAAAAGGCCGGCCCGTTTGACTTGGTCAAAAGGTGGCGGGCTGGCCCATGGAAAGCCTGTTAACGGCCTATTCACATATAGCCCATTTACAGCCCGCTAACCCAAGGCCCGTTACGCCCTATCCGAATTAGGCCCAGTAGCGTCATCTGGGCCATCCAATATGATTCCAGGCCGTTTTCACTTCTGGCACATGTATGGCCCATGACGTCTTTCGGCCCATATGAGGCCCTATGTAACTCTTGGCCTATTAACGGCCCGTGGTGAAACTGGACCGTAATGAACAGTGTATCACTTTACACCCATTAACGGCCCGTGGTGAAATTGGCCCGTAATGAACAGTGTATCACTTTATACCCATTAACGGCCCGTTATTCCATTGGGCCGTTTCCAGCCCATGTTATCTTTCGGCCTTCTCAGAGCCCATTTATTCTTGGGCTCATTTCTAGCATTCGTTTACTTACGGCCCATTATTGTCATTTTCTGCTTGTGGGCCAAATTCAGCCCGTGGTTACAGTCGGCCCGTTTGTGGTCCATTAATACGTTGGGCCGTTTTCATAGCGTCATCAAATACGGCCTATTAACGATGGCCCGTTACGGTCGGCCATGAACGGTCGATTCCAACTCTAGCCCGTTTACGGCCATAATGCGGCATGTTATTGGCCCATGTTTGGCCAATCGATCATACGACCCGTATAAGGCCCATTGATGATACAGCCCATAGAAGGCCCATTGTTTCTACGGCCCATAGAAGGCCTACTGTTTCTACGGCCCGTAGAAGGCCCACTATTTCTATGGCCCGTAGGAGGCCTAGTGTCATTACAGTAAATATCAGCCCATGGTTATTGTGGCCTAGTTTAAAAAGTAGGTTATTGCAGCCACTAGTTAACCGCGGAAAAAGAACTGCAATGACTACAAGCAAACAAATAAACAAGACAACAATGAAATAAATAAGCAAGCAACTAACGCTAGGCTATCACGACTATTACACATATTACATCCACTGGGCATCAAAGTTCGCCACCAGTGCAAATATAGGGAACAAAGCAGCATATCATATACACTGGCCGTCAAAATTGGCCACCAGTGCAAATAAACGCGGCAGCAAAACAAGAGCATAACTGAAACAACTTCAAAAGAGCTAAAGAAACATTATCCTGGGTATCCACCATGCTGGAAATAAGCTTAGCAAGCTGATTAGCTTTGTCCTGTTTGGCGCTAAAATCCTCCAACACTTGCTGTTTGCACCAGAAAGTATGCATCTGAATGCTCCAGGGACTTCCGCAGTCCTTCCACTTCTTGTCGTAGCACAGCTGATCGATGTCTTTCAGCTTGTAGTTGAGACTCAAGAAACCGAACTGATTCAGACAGTGAGTTTGAATAGCTTGTGCAAGCGGTAGTGGCCAGTAACTCCAACACCAAACCAAGACAGGATGTGTCACTATCCTGAACCTTATCTGCATTACTTCCTTTACCGTTGCTTAATAAGGCACTATTCCCCAATATTCTGTCAGCATTCTAAAAGAAGAAACAAGCAGACACATAACAAGTTTAGCATGTACTAGTATATGAAACTCATTTCGGTGAACCAGTTCATTAGTAAGGTGGATAGGATTAAACTACCAAGTCTTCTATTGCCAAGTACTAGTACATAATAAAAGCATCAAACAAACATATATCTATGTCCTATGGTAGCAATGGAATCTTAAATTAGAATAGTTGTTCTTCAGGTTTAGGCACTTGTTCTACATGAACAGAGTACAGTAAGACGCAAGAATATAATACTTAAAAATAGAAAATGAGCTCATAGACCCGACCACATTCTTGGTTCGGGACCAGTACAGAACAAGGCGTTCCCAGTCATCGTCCAGTAAATGTGTCTCAGGAGAACGTAAGGGAATTTGATGAGTTTCTTTGCCAGTGAAGTACGTTTTCTTCAGGTAATTCCGATACGGCCACCAAGCATTCTTGAAGATAGCAGAGGTATTAGCACATGTTACCTCATCCAGAGTTTCCAAATCAGTCCTTCTCTATAAAGAAAAATGGGAAAATTTGTTGTATTATAACCATCATGGAGGTAGGATGTATGGGATGAAGCAAAGTAATTGCCATGAATAACATTACTTACACATAACTCCTGGACAAACACCTGCAACTGGCATTTTCCTTCATCGTCAGTATAATATTTCCAAGATGGGAAGATACGCACATACAATTTAACAACATCAAATGCGATAGATGCTAAACTACGACTAGCTGGTTGTGCTTCCTCCACAGGAATAGGCGTACTAACTGGTGGAGTTGGGGTTCGCCGTGATAGTACTGGCCCTTTGGGCACTGGAGCTGTCTTACTAACTGCTCTTGTTTGGGAGCTCTGTGGTGGAGATGGTGCTGTGCCAACAGGAACTGGGTTACTATCGGCTGGGGTTGGGGTTAGATTGGGTGAAGCTGGTTCTCTGTCCATCGTAGTAGGGGTACAATCTGCGAGAGTTTGGGTTATGTGTGGTAGGGCTGGTTCTTGTGCATGTACAACCGGGGTGCTATCTCCACCAAGAGGTAGCACTGTTTTATTTGAAGACCGTGTTTTTAGTCCACTAGATACTGGCATCACCCGCTCCAATTCAAATGGCTGATAAACAGGAAACATAGTTGAATATACAGACATTGTATGAGAGACATATGCAATAGATAGTGTGGAAAAAAGAGGGCATGAAATAGTTGACATGTATATTGTTTAACTAAAACGGATAGCATGACATAATTTCACATATATGATGTCTATCTAAACTGGATAGCATAGCATAACATAATTCAAAGATATGATGAATAACTAAACAGGATCGCATGACATAATTCACCTACATGTTATCTAAGTAATCAAGATCGCATCATTTAATTCACATATGTGATTTATATGCTAAACAGAGGGCATTCGATATGATGTCTGAACTAAGAACATGGTGTTGAATATTGTGTATATGATGTCTAAACTATGCAATGCAAGACACCGTATGCATGATATGAGCAGTATAACCATGCCAAGTTAGAGCATACACCTTAGTGGGGGAATAGGACTGGTCATCTGTCTCTCAATCTATCTCTGAGGAGCTATCGGGACCCAACAAGAGATCTACTTCGACAGGTAGCACTGTCTGCTCCGAAGGCCTTGTTTTCACTCCAGATTTTTCCATCTCCCACCCAAATGGCTGATTCACAGGAAGAGTAGTTTAATGTACAAACATCATCGACAAATGGAAATGTAATGAAGAAAAGGATGGGCAAGATATCATTCAAATATATGATGCATGGTTAAACAGGATGGCATTGCACATTTCACATATATTATGGCTGGCTAAAAGACATGAGACTGCATAATTCCCATATATGATATAGAAACTAAATAGGTGGCATTACAGAACATGTCTAAACTAAGCAGATGACATATATGATGTCAAAAGTAGGCACTGCAAGGCAACATATGCATGATATGACTAACATCATCATGCCAAGGTAGAGCAAACACCTTGGGGGTAAATAGGAGTGGTCAGCGGCGTCCGAATCCGCCTCAGAACAGATATCTTCCTCTGGATTACAATCTGGAGAGGGGTGGGGAGGGTTTCCATTGAACCCACCATGGACCGATGTCTGCATGCCATTGTATTGCCGCGCAAAACTCTTCTCTTTTTCTCTACATGTTCAGCATGACTGTGTACAATATCTGACATGCATACGAAAAAAATATGGTGAGATTATGTAAGGAGAGCATGCAGAAATTTAGAGTGATGGTAACAACCAGTGGATCGATGTTTTTCCGTTGAACCAAAATAGCCCTAATGGATCGACGGTAATGTATAGTAATAAGTGATGCAACGAGTGTACAACCTCTTTGCTGTAGCCGTGTCGACCTCAGCATCATTGGGTTGGTCGCTGAAGTAGTTGAAGCAGAGGTGGCTATCGGAGGTGTGGAGGAAGATCTGAGGAATCTGTAGACGGCGTCCAGGGCACTGCTCTGTTGTGATGGATCGTTCTGTCGTTGGAGCAGCTCCGGTGAGCCGTAAGACGTCAAGGCTGAAGCAGCACAAGACAGACATCGTCAATCTCAAGTGGGATTCTAATAGCATCTCTAATAGATGATGTAAAATGGATGTAAAATTAACATCACCAAAAACCACCTGACTACAACAGATGTGGTAAAAACGGTTGACTCTGAACTTAACTGTCGAAACTGAAATTTACTATGGAATCTGAATGCTACTGTCGAAACTGAACGCAATGGTAGCAGAGAGGCAATTGACATGTAGTTTAGGGAGGGCCTGCAGTTCATCTTCAACCTGCACCCCCTGAGCCTCCGGCCACCACCGGCCGAACCGCCGGCCCCAGCGCCGCCTCGCCGCCCCCGCCACCCCCCCAAGCCCCCCCCCCCCCCCCCCCACCCTAAGATAGATAGTGGGGTACCTCTCCGGCGAGCCCCCGTCCCCGCTGCGGATGGTTCTTCCTTAACTTCGGCGAGCCCCCGTCCCCGCTGCGGATGGTTCTTCCTTAACTCCGGCGAGCCCCCCCAACCCCTGAAAATCGACTGACCCAAAAGTCGATTCAGTCGACTGAAGTGTGGCTTAATCGGAGCAGAGCGGCAGCACGAGCGAGGGGGAGAGCAGCAGCAACAGTTGGGCGAGCGAGCGATCAAGCGAGACCCGGAGCAGCAGCAGCAGATCCGGCTGGTATGGACGCCACCGCCGAAGGGGCCTCACATTGGGGGAGAGCCGCCGTTGAGATGTCGTCCGCGGCACCGACTTCAAGGTAGCCGCTCCATGGGGTGCGGGATGGAGCACCGTCGGCGCCGGGAGGTCGAGTTAAGGAGAAGGTGCGATGCGATGAGTGTACAACCTCTTTGGTGGCGCCGAGTAGGCCTCGGCTTAGTCCGTGGAGTCGGTGAGGATGTTGCGGTTCCGGTGGAGCAGGTTAAGGCGGCGCTGTGGGGATGGAGCAGCCCCAATAGACGAGGCGATCGTCGGAGCAGCTCCTTGGAGGTGGAGACGGGGCGGCTGAACCGGCGGGACGATGAGATGGATGACGGATCCTCATCTGGGGAGGTGGACGAGGGACGTCGAGCTGTTGCGGTGGACGATGTCGTCGGGGAAGAGGCTCCGGCTAGGCAGCGGTGATGTGGCAGACGGAGGAGGGTGGGGTTTCGCGGCTGGAGCGGAGAGGTTATGCCGGCCTAGGATTTCGAATGGCGAAAAGGGGGCGATGGGAGGGGGTGAAGCATGACTTAGGAACGCGCTTGTCCAAAATGTAGGGTGCGTTACAAAAGTACCCCCCACCGATTTGAACTAGCGGCCCTTTCGGCTTAGGGTTAGAAGGGGGATTTTGCGTGTCGGGATTTGGCAGCTGGAGGGAGTTTTCGCGCGCGTTGTAATTTCAGGATAGCAAGGCGCGGGTTGTGAAGGCGCCAGTTTTGGGAGCACGATATCTGAATTTTTGGGATATAACAAGACGCGGGTTTATTTTTAGGGACAAGTCTAACATGTAGTAATATTGTACTTGTACGTACCAAATCAATTAGCTGTTCCCTCAACCAAAAAGAAAACAAAAAAATAAAACTATTCACACCACACAAAGAGAGTGTCTTGCCCCATTTTACTATACAAATTCTATTCAAAGCTACTCCCTCCTTCCATCTATATAGGGCCTAATGCGTTTTTCGATGCTAACTTTGACCAAATATTAGAGCAATGATATATGACATGCAACTTACACAAAGCACACCGTTAAATTCGTCTGTGAAAGGTTCTTTCAATGATATAATTTTCACAGTGTGCATGTCATGTACTATTAATCTTGTCAATAATCAAAGGCGGTCTTAAAAATCTCATTACGCCCTATATAGATGGAAGGAGGGAGTATGGATCCATGTTATGTCCGATTAAATTTTTTCGCTTGTTGTATAATGCATGTAACCTACTCATACCAACATTTTAGTGCATTCCAAATGTCTATACTACCGCTGCAATTCGAACTAAATTTGAATTTGTTTCTCTATTTCAATAAGAATCTACAATCATGATTGTTGCCAACTTCAACCATCATAGTTTCCTTGCTATCCGCCAAATATAAATCAGACGGCCTATAATGCAGGATGGCAGGCACACCATCATCAACAACTCCGTTTTTTTATAATAGTAGAGATAAAATATATTAAATGTAGTATACCATGTTCATAACCACACCATGTGTATCACCATTATATATATTCACACATCCGTCGGTTTGAAACACTATGATAAATTCTTCAAATATCCGAATTCGCTTTTTATAATGAAGTATATATGATCTCTATTCGTCTTTTACACCCATACAACCCTCTTATCTTTGTAGCTAGCGCTAACTTTGTCTTGTGCATGCACACGCCCGCATCCCTCTCACCCTCCATCAACATTCTCTAGCTGCATTGTGCAAATTCGTCTTTTCACTTTAGGTCGTTCACCCACGGTGTGTGTAGGCCCCCCAGCTCCTTCTTTACAGCACACGTCGATCGATATGCCTCTCTAGCCAGGTGTGCCTAGCACAAACACAAGCTTCCCCTCTTCTCTTGTCACCGTCCATGCCTCACTCCCACCAATCTTTTCATCGTTCTCGTACTCGCACACTCCTCCCCCTCGATATAGTATACCTCTCGTACCACCTCCTACATGCACCCCTCTCTCTCTACCCTTCTCCTCGTGCCTCATTTGCTTCTAACACACACATGCATGTATATCGATCGATCTCCCAACATATACCTAGATCGACTTTAACTACCCCCCCATCTATCGACGTACCTCACAAGTTATGTCTCTCCTTTCTCTTACAAAGGGCGATTGATCTTCCTATGTAGTTACGTCTGCTTACCATAGCCACATCGTCCCCCCATCATTCGTGCATGCCTCCTGACCCGTCTCTCACACGCACGTGCATAGACAACAAGCAACCATATCCTCTCTTATTGATATTGCGGGCGTGCCCTCCGTTTGTCTAGCAAGCCTATCCCGCCATTTGTTAGAAGCAACTCCACTACCACCCCCTCCAACACTCTAGCTCTTTCTCTCTCCCAACCTTATTCATCTCCTGCACATATGCATGGATGTCGATCGATCTTCCTTAATACATGAGGCAGATCGATCTCCTTAATACATGAGGTAGGCCTCTCTCCTCCTCCACACATATACCAGCCATTGTACCTCTATATTTAATTGGGCCTCCCTCTTCCCCCACCACACACCGATAGTCGAGCACCGCAGGTAGGTATCCATGCCACAGAGAAAAACTGCACATGTCCCATCTCACGTTCCAGTAGGCCAGCCACTCTATATCTTTGACGTGGGCACACACAAATTCGATGGCACTCTTTATCGATTGCGCGCGCACGCGCACACACACACACACACACATCATCCCTCCCTTCAATTCTATGGACACCTCAAGCCAATGATACCTCCACTCTCTTCTCGTGGATCGCCCCCTCTATATATATGTTATATCCAGGACTCTATTTCACACACATTGCATATGTTAAATTTTTTGATTGACCCCTCCCCCCCTACAAAAAAACTCTCAAGAACCCACACACTATATCTCTCTAGGTTTGTATCTCTCTCACACAACCCCACATAGGTGGTGTACGTATACAAGAAGAGAATAGGTGCACCGTGCACGTACTCACGCTTCGTGCCCAGCCACACCCGCACGGGTACATGGTGGAGCTCATTTCTTTACGAAATGGTAGCCCACGTGCTAATTTGAACGCCTATAGCGGTTGTTTACCTAGGGAGGTCGTGTACCACGCGTGCACGAAACAAAGTTCGACTTGACGCGTTGCCGCGTTATTTTTAAATAAAGTTATAGCGCTCAATGGCACGTACACAGAATATAAAACAATTTTTATGGAGGAAAAGGTAGTCCTCTCTTTAGAGTATCTCACACAAGGCTCTGGTGGCCTCTCTCTCTTTCTCACCGTTGGTCACTGATCCGGCCGCATCCCGTCCGTCGGGGGAAAGGGAGTGCGTTGGCCTCTCTCTCTCACCGTTGGTCACTGATCCGGCCGCATCCCGTCCGCCGGGGGAAAGGGAGTGTGGTGGCCTCTCTCTCTCACCGTTGGTCACTGATCCGGCCGCATCCCGTCCGCCGGGGGAAAGGGAGGAAGTGCATCGTTTCTTCGTTCGACGGCGCCGAGGCAGCACGTCCCGATCTGCGGTACACGGCGTTCTCTCTGACCAAGCTCCAGCGCGGCAGGGCCTACGCCACCTGCTCGCAGATTCCAACCGCCGCCACTCACCTAGTTACATCCCGACGACCTCCAGGTATCCCCTCCGGCCTTGCTCCACTGCCCGTTTTCCCACGTCGCTGCATGTGGATCTTCCATAGTTCTTTGCCCCAAACGTAGCTCGTCCGGCGTACTTTCCATATTGCATTCTCGTCCTCACACTGTTTTAGACAAACACAACCGTGTTGTTATCTTCCCTTAGGACAAGAATATGCTTCTTTTTTGTCGTTGCATGTGTCATCAACTGTTATTGGCCAGTAATTGTTTCCTTTCTACCTCTTTTTTGCAAACATGGCTATCCATTTTCACCTCGTTGCTATTGCGACCTTTTGGTGAACTGCACAAATCACTTTTTTCTTAAGAGTGTTTTGTGTAGTTGTACTAAAATGTCACACAGGCAACGTCTCTACATTTCAGTGCGACTGCACAAAGGGAGATTGGTTTTGCTCTATCCTCCTCATCCAACTCCGAGCCTAATCTTCTCCAACTAGTTAGTCTTAAGAGAGACTGCAAAGGTGACCGGCTTCTATTTGTGTGTTTATTGTTTCATCAGCAGTCCTCTATTATCGTAATCACACTTGATATATTTGGAATAGGGACGCTCAGCTCTATTTTAGTGGAACTGCACAAAATGATCGGAATGTTGCATGCTCCAGACAGCTACTTTTTTCCCAACATGCCTTGTTGATTTAGACAGAGCTGGGGGGACGTTGCTGCCAATGAAAGCATGGATAAATTTCAATTTAACACCTTCTCACAACTTTGTCTTCAGTTGTGATGTAATTATTAGCTCTGATCTGCTAATAATTGACATGCATTAGCAAGGAAGTTAGTTTTTTATTGTTTCCGAAAGAGCATCGATGGCAAGACACGCGAAACAAAAGCTGAAAGCTCACACCATTGTACAATTTCATGTCCCTGGAAAATTATTTGTATAGTACGTTAATTATGTAAACAAATGATGGAAGCTTGATAGCATTGCCAGAAGCCTCTTCATCGTCCGGGTCCATGTGCCATGCACAAAATTATACTCCTTCGTTCCTAAATATTTGTCTTTTTACAAATTTCAAACGGGCATATTTTAGAGTGTAGATTCACTCATTTTGCTTCGTATGTGTACTCCCTCCATTCCTAAATATTATATTCGTCTTAACAGAGATTTCAACAAATGAGTACATACGGAGCAAAATGAGTGAATCTACACTCTAAAATATGTCTATATACATCCGTATGTGCCAGTCCATTTGAAATCTCTAAAACGACAAATATTTGTGTAGTCACTCGTTGAAATCTCTAGAAAGACAAATACTTCGGAGTATATTTAAGAACCGAGGGGGTAGTGCACAACCGCATGGGAGACTCAGCCCGGTCGTTGCGCCGCATTAATAGTGAGTAATGAGCAGTCAAATCATAAGCCCCACCTTTTCCACTGTAAGTTGCTTTGAAGAAGCAACCATCAATACGCTCTTCTTTGAATCCGCTCATACTACTCCATCTGTCACTGTTTATACAACGCGCTTTAGAAAAAAGAAAAAAATCTATGGGACCAAGGCGACTAGCGATCGGCCTGAAAAATAGCATTGGTAGGTATAGCACGGCGTCTATTACTAGAGGGAATAATGTGTACACACATGCATGCAGTGCTTCCACCCCCGGTACACACATGCATGCACTCCATAGTAGTACAGTACATGGAGAGAAAATTGTGGACTTGATTGCGGTTACCACGCCCTAATTAATTGAGCATTAAACCAAACGCATCTAAAGTCTCTCTGGTGGTGGAAATGCATTGAGAGAAATGCATCATAATGAAGCGCGCCCTGTAAACTGTGACGGAGGGTGGAGTAGTATGAAGGTGCAAAACCAAGTACGCGTACTAGTACTGCGCTTGGCTCTTCGCCCCTTCGTGAAGTCGAACAATGATGGTACTCCGCATGTTGGGTACTACAGTGTATGCCTCTGACAATCTGACACCGAAGGGATTGATGCATGTCCACCGAGGGTAGGTTGCATTAGTCAAAAGGCGTAAGTGAGCTTCACCTTGTCCTGCAAGCTTCTCCTCGTTTCACGAGTTGACGGGACACACCAAAAAGTAGTGCTAGTCCATACTCCCTCCTTTCCGGTTAATATGGCTTAATCTTTTTTGCGGGTAAATGAGAGAGCTTTATTCCTATAGAAGCATTCTTAGGACGATCAGCCAAGACACTGGTCACTAGGAAGCCAAAAAAAGAAGTAGGAAGCGAGGGGTTTCATCAAGCCATCTCTCGACCACATTCAAAGTGCAGCAAGCACGGTTCACACGAAGATGCGCCGCAAGGTTTGCTGACCTATTTACATGCTGAATAACAAAAAAAGAGGAAATATTACTAAGCGCTACTATTTGTAACAGGATAAGAGCCAGAGTTAAGCGAGAATTGTGGCGAGTGTTCCATGCAATCAACTTCCATTATCAGATGCGAGAACCCTCGAAGAGAACCAAATGTGTTGAAGATTGCTTTATCACATTTTAAAATTATAATAAGAGTGCAGACGCTCCTCCATCCGGTTCCTAGTACTAGTATAGTACGTACCTTTATGGACTATAGTAGTAGTACTAGTAAACTTTGCGCTTGGTTGTTCGGGAAGTCGAACAATAATAGCACTAATAGTATAGTGTATGCTTCTGGCAATCTGACACCGAATTAACTGTTGCACGTCCACCGCCTGAGCGAGGGAGAGCTTGCATTAGTCAAAAGTTTCTCCTTGTCCTGCGAGCCACCGTGCGCAAGCTTCTCCCGTCCTGCAACCTTCTCCTCGTTCGGCAAGTTGACGGGACACAGCAAAGTAATGCTAGTCCATGTTGCCTCCTCTCCGGTTAATATGGCTTAATTTCAAACAAGATAAATACACTGTCTATCATTGTATATTTGTAAAAATACGGTCAGTGGACTTCATAATACGCTCATTGCGCTCAATATATATATTTTCCAGTGTTCATACGGTCACTAGCTCACCCTGACTGAGTATGTGTGTGCATGCATGTGTAGGTTGAGCACTTGAGCGTGACCGTGTGTGTTTCGTCGTGTGCTCGGACATGCATGCATTAGGGCGTCGCGCGCGTTTTTGCATCCATGTGTACGTGTGACTGTTGCATACACGTAGGGGGAGTGCGTGTAGGGGCCACTAAGGAGCAGTCAAATCACACAGTAAGTTAGTTGGAAGAAGCAACCATCATTTCACTCTTGAATGACACGTACGCAATATAAAATGGTTGATATGGAGAGAAAAAGAAAACCACTATATATATAGTAGCAGGAGCCTAAGCTACAAGCCTGCTTCCTTAGGTTGCTCTCTTCACAAGCATAGAACGACGGGCCTGATCCCGCAGCTGGGGGAAGGGAACAATGTTCTGCGTAGACGCGGTCGACATCAGCGAGGGACAAAACCCACAGTCGGTGCGTCCCAATCGGGGGTCACCACAGTATGGGCCGATGTCGCGTCCCAAACGCCCTTCTAGCTATAGCCCGACGTCCCAGGTAGTCCATCTTCCTTTTGGAGCCGGCTTGCTCCACTGCTGTAGCTCCATCTCCATGTCGATCTTTCTCTACTTCTACCGGCTTCTACTTGTGATGAGTTTATGTCTCATGAACTAGTGCCAGTACTATTATTCTAATCACACTTCTTCAATATCTTTGCCATCAGGGATGCTCAGGTCGATTTTAGTGGAACTGCACAAAAGCATCGTATGATCCGAGGGTGCCAGCCGTCTTTCCTTCGACAGGTTCTACCTGGCCAGGAAATTAAATCATGTTTAGGGTTTAGGGTTTAAGTCGTAGTGACCCCATCAGTAGTTTTTCTATCGTACACGCTCTCACAACTTTTTTCTTTAGTTGTGAAGTAAATATTGGCTATGATCTGTGAATCATTGAGATGCATCAGCATGCGTGTTAGTTTTCCTCTGTATTTGATGGAATGCTGTAACGGGGCAACCTTGGAATAGGAATGAAAATGGAGTGGAAAAGTTTTCGTTTTTCCGGAGAAAAAATGGAAACGGAGAGAAACCAATGTTTCATTTCGTTGGATTGTGCCATCGAGCAAAACCAATGTTTAAATCACGTCTGTCGAGTTCGTGTCTCACCCTCCTCCACGGCTCGACCCCACACGGTCGCTCGGCATGCCACTCACTGCAAACCGAGTAGTATACCATAACTTTCCCGCCTGCTTGTCGATGGATCACACCATGGAGTACTAGCACTACTGGAAGAGATTGACGAGTTGGGGGAGGACAGCTAGCTGTAGCACGGGCTCCCAAGAAAATACTACTGGAAGAGATCGCGCATGTTGTAGCCGGCTATTGCGACCTTTGAACGCGGAGCAGCCGCATGCACCCGGAAGTGGTGCGGGCGACGCTCTCTCGGCCGGCGCGCCGCTTCAATGCCGGCGCCAGTGAGAGGTCGCGTCCGCTCTGGCCGGGCATGAATGCGGCACTAACCATTTCGGGCGGGAAGCATGCGCGGGTGATGAAGAGGGTTCGGGTTGGTCAGGACCGGCCGTGGCAGCGGTTCGGACATGCGCAAACAAGAGATGATGTACGTTAATATTGTTGCGTATATAATTAACAACGTAAATAATGTGCCAGTTGAACAAATATGATTGGAGATGGAGATGGAAATGGAATTTTACGTAAACACGGATATGCATGTCTATGTCTATGTGTGTGTGCGCGACGACTCTCGCGACCTGGAAGCGGGGGCGTGTTTTTGATCGAGTTTTCTTTCTTGGTACGTTAGAAAATCAGTTTGTCTAATTCACATCTAGATGCTATTTAAGGATATCACATCTAAGCTCCCACAAGTATATAATGTAGCAACAAAAAACAAAAAAAACTAGGAAAAGACCACAAACAGAGTGGACATCAACTTATATGTGACATAACTATGTCACATCTAGATGTGTCCTAGACAGACCCTTAAAAAAATGTCCGCCAGTTTTCGTTTTTTTTTCGGGAACGCGCGTATTCTATTTAAAACCACTTCTATGGAGAGATTTTTTTACTCCATTATAGCCTCTTGTTTGATAGAGTTTCTCGCGTCTCGCTCTCTCACCCTCTCCATATCAAAACAAGATGACAGTGTCCACTCTATCTCTCTCCTCACCGGTGGTCACAGATCCGGCCGAATCCCGTCCGCTGCGGGAGGTGAGGAGGTGCAGCGTTGACGTTGTCTCCGTCGGCAACGGAGGAAGCCGATGCGCACCGTCCTCTCGGAGCCGGCGCTGGCGCAGACGAAGATCCTCCGCGCCCTTGTTCGCTGCCGTCGTGTGGCCAGATCCCGCCCGCCCGCCTAAACGACATCTCGCCCACCTGAGGTATAACTTCATGTACTGGTCCAGCTCCCCAGGTCGCTGCGTGCGGGTTTTCTTCTATGCGACTACTCCCCAGCTCCCCATGCATAGTAGCTAGGGTTCGTCGGCTGGTCCAACATCACCTACTAGTACTATTATAGAGGAAATGCCACTCAAAAAGTTGTCCTGATTTATGCCTCGGTGGAGGTATACATGTTGTTTCGACAAAAAGTACATGGTGGTTGTGCGGTCATTATCCATATGGTGGTAGTACTATCACCGGTTAAATGAAGAAATGCTTTTTTTCTCGGGTATCCTGGTTTAGTTCCCATCAAGATAATTATGATGCTTCTGTTTGTTGGTGTACTTTTCATTAATTCTTATTGACAATTGAGATGTCGTTGCTAACCCTTTTTTATATTTTTGGAAACGGCGATGCGTGTCTCCATACCCGGGCATGTCTTCCTCAATTTTAGTGGAACTGCACAAAATTGGATGGCCATTGTTGTTCCGCCTCACTGTCCTCTGCCATGTGGTTCTTCCTTCCTCGAGCTTGATTACTGAGAAGAAACCGACCACAGTGAGGATTTGTCGAACTTCTTAGGTGCCTCACCCAAACTTGATGCCAAATGGATGATGCATCACCACGATGACCTATCGATGCTCATCGTTGCGCCTCATGGTTGCGTCGACTGGTGAAGCTGATCGATTTTCGATGAAAAACAAGCTGTCTTCCATCAGTGCTCTTTTCTTGTTACGCACAAAGATGATATACTTCGTCAGTTCACCTTGGTTGCGTTGGAGACGCATTCATCTTTCATGTTGGTGCAATTTTCGCTAGGGTTTTACGACAGGTGGGCCCGCAATGTGGCTGGCTCACCTGTCATACAGCCAAAAGCGGGTGCAGTGAAGGCACCGGAGCTCAGTCCGTACTACAGTAGTATATATATATAAGCGGGAGCCTCAGCGCTTGTTCGCTAGGGTTTGCTATATTCACAATCTCTCACCCTCTCTTCACCAGATCTAAACAAGACTGTGTTGGCCTCTTGTCTCTTTCTCCCCCCTCACAGCTGGTGAAGGAGGTGTCCGTATCCCGTCGCACCGGGAAGGGGTGGAGGTGCAGTGTTTACTCTATCGCCTTCGGTGAGGGAGGCAATCCACTGCCAGCTGCGCTGTTCTCTTTCACCCAGCGCCTGTGCGGGAGGGCCACCGACCCCTTCTTTCTCACTGCCGTACATAGTGTGGGCAGATCTGGCCTCCCGTCGCACGCCTTGCCACATCCCGATGACCCTAAGGTATAAGTTTCTTTGAAACCATCGTTGCTCTAGCTGCATGTGGATCTTTTTCGATCTATAGTCGAATCTAGGTCTTGGTTCAAAGAGGAAAGAAGGGTGCGGTGGGCTGGAGCAAGAATCTAGGACGTGGTTGAATGAGGAAAGGAGGGGCGGAAAGTAGTATAGACTGGCTATCCAGCCGCTTTGTAGGTCGAAAAGGGAAAAGGGGGGTAACCCAGTACACACATCTGTAAGGAACCGATCTCTTTGTTGAAAAGGGAAAGAAACTGGGGGGTCGGGTAGTTTGTGCACGACTAGATTTGCTGCCCTCACATAGGAAGAAGGTTCAAAGAGAACAAATATGGGACCAGCGCATATATGCTGCTTGGCTACATACTCTGCATCACCCATTTATACATGTGGACGCACATGGTGCTAGCATGTCCCATGCAGCTATTTTGCTGTTGTTAATCTCATAATTAACTACTGATCTGTTTTAAAAGAATTTCTCTGTTAATATGAATCAATGCAACCGTTTTAGAAATGCTACTGTCCTATACTTTGTTTTCCATCAAGATAAGGTAGATGCTTCTTTTTGTGGCCGCATGTTTCATCCTCCTTTATTGGCCAGTAATTGTTTTCATTTTTGCCTCTTAAAATAGGGATATCTATTCAACTTGTTGCTATAGAAAACTTAAATGTCACACCGGCAACTTTGCTTGATTTCAGTGCAACTGCACAAAACTTGATTGGATTTCCTATTCGTGTTGGTAGATTCATATTTTATGTTGGTCGTCTCATGAAAGGTCAGTACAGGCCTTCATCCACATGATTGTGCAGTGTGCTTTGAGATGTTGTGCTACTTGTATTGGTACTATTTTAAATAAATGATGAATTGAAGCTATTGTATTGCTGTCTTTTCCCATTAAGTAGTGAACAAAAATGGGACCAACCCAGACATGATGCTTGTTGCTTTGTTACAACAAATTCGGCATCACCCCCTTTATAAGCCAGTAATTGATGCCACTCTCAGAATTAACTACTGAATCTTATTTCAAAACTGCAACACTTGTTAGGGATTGGCGGGATTACCATTTTTGTGGCCGCATGTTTCATCCTCATTTATTAGCCAGTAATTGATTCCTTTTTTGCCTCTGTTTATACATGGATATCTATTCAACTTGTTGCTATTGCGACATTTTGTTTCGCTACGTGAAACACTTTGCTTGATTTCAGTGCAACTGCACAAAACGAGATTGGATTTCCTATTCGTGTTGGCAGATTCGTATTTTATCGTTGTCGGTCTCATGAAAGGTCAGTACAGGCCTTCATCCACATGATTGTGCAGTGTGCTTTGAGATGTTGTGCTACTTGTATTGGTACTATTTTAAATAAATGTTGAATTAAAGCTATTGTATTGTTCTCTTTTCCCATTAAGTAGTCAACAAAAATGGAACCAACCTAGACATGATGCTTGTTGCTTTGTTACAACAAACTCTGCATCACCCCCTTTATAAGTAGATGGAAGCACATACTGTTGTTGCGCCTACTCTACCCTGGAACTGAATCTTAGTTCAAAACTGCAAAAACTTGTTAGGGATCGGCCGGAGTACATGTTTAAGAAATGTATTGTTCAGATAATGTCTCTGTTATTATATATCAGTTACAGACTTACGGTGTTTTACAAATGGTACTATCCTGCTTTCTAGTTCTTTCTACATGTTTAACCAAGGTATTGTTAAGATAATGTCTCTGTTAAAATGAATCAGTCACATTGTTTTAGGAATGATACTTTTCTGCTTTTTCGTTCTTTATACATCTTGAAACAAGGCATTGTTAAGATAATGTCTCAGTTAATATGAATGAATCACACTGATTGAGAATTGCTACTCTCCTGCTTTGTTTCCCATTAAGATAAGGTAGATCAGTAGATGTTTTTCTTCTGGGAGTACAAGTCATCAACCGTTATTTCTCAGTAATTGTTTCCCTTATACCTTTTGTTTCTTACAGGGATATCAAAATTAAAGCTCGATTTTATTCCGACTTCGATTTTAGTTCAACTGCACAAAAGGAGCCAATGTGTCCAAGGCAAACTGCTGCATTACTGGGTCCAGTTGGTCGTTCCACTTTGCAGAAAGAAGCAGTCATTGTTTGCGCTAGATTACAGAAGGAATGACCGAGAAGCTTTATAGAGTATTAGGCCTTCCACTAGGTAGGCTAAAAGAGGTGCCAATTTCACCTTTTCTTAGTTTGGCACCGAATCCCTCCATTGCTACAGCCGGTGCCATAAATATTAGACACCGGTGACATGACTAGTCTGCAGAGACCATTGGCAATTTAACAACACGTGGAGTGCCCTGGGCAAGAAGTGCCCAAACAAGTACAAGAAGCGACAGGACTCCATGATCATAGGCATTACATATTTTGAATGGGAAAAGCTTGTCAAAGTTTAGTCATTGATGTTAGCAAGAAGCGACGGGACTCCACGATCATAGGCATTACATATTTTGAATGGGAAAAGCTTGTCAAAGTTTAATCATTGATGTTAGCAAGAAAACGTTAGTTTAATATATTGGAATTGGAAAACCTTGTCAAAATTTGCTCATTGATGTTAGCCAGAAGACATGCATTTGATATTTTTGAGTGGGACACCCTTGCTGTGAGCAGTGTCGAGTGTTTTTTCCTATTCCTGTGTTTAGTTTAGAAGTAAATAGTTACTCTACTGAGATATTACTGTGTTAAGAGTTTGTTTTGAATATTGTCTATGTAATGCCAGGCCTTGTGTTTGATTGCAAAGTTGAGCTTGGAATGTTGTGGCATGCGGCATCACGAGCTGTTCACCGTGCCTCCTGAGAATAATGCTTCGTATTGTTTTGCATGTCGATCTAATGCCAGTGATTTGCTTGTTAAGAAGATCATCCTCTTCTGTTGTTTCCGTGCTTAAGAAGTTCATCGTCTGATGTTTCATTCATAGACTAGACGTGAAACCATATGATCTTCCGACCAACTCATGATATCAGGCCGTGATTGGATCATTGTTTTCCAACCAAAACCGCTTGTAAAACTGACGCTTGTAAATTAAAGCAGATGGTCTCGGGCGAACGCGCTTGGTTGGTCGATTTCGACTAGTAAAATATCGGAAGTACTTGACACACGATAAAAACGCTGAACGACACTCGGACGATTGCTAATCCAGCCGTTAGCTGCTGTTTCAGCCTTGCCCATGGATGGCATGATACGCACGTCGTGGATGTATCGTCTGGTAATGTTGTCCATATAGCAGTGCTCGTAAAATATACACTGGTCTCTCAAATTACACGCGTAACCCGCCGGTTTTACTTACAGACCTCGGGCCCCCGGTTTCATTACACTTGTATTTTAGGTGTTGTTTTCGATGACAAGTAATTACACTTGTATGTTAATACAGGTTTGAAATAAACCAGAGCTCCCAAGCGCGGCCTTACCGTTTCATGCCGTCTCAGTTTCTCGAAGGTGCTCATAGGTGTCCGGTGATCCTGGCTTCCTGAATGAGTAGCGGGCGCTGTATCAGACCATCCGTAGGGCCCGCGAGGCCCTCTCCGTTGTCCTTCGAGTTGTTGCGCTCGCCGTGGCACCGAGCATTGTTAACATTGTCAACGAACATGAGGATTCAGGAGATGACTTTATTTTGACTAGACACCAGGGACCCACTAGGGCCATAATCGTACGTACGCAAGTGCCTCCTTATTATGTACAACTATATTTTTTTTGCTTTCTCCTGGTTTCCTGACATCACAGTCCCACACCATTGTCAACCTATGTAGTCAATATAAACGAGAGAATTGCACAAGGTGCGGCCGACAGCTGGGACCAAGCAGCTCGAGCAGTATTTGTGTTTTTGAGGGGTGAGCACTGCAGAGTTTTTCTTGGTGATAATTTCGTTGTTGTTCAGAGGAGAGTAGGGTATTAACCGGGCGGGCTGTGGCCCGTCTAGCCCAGGCCAGATATCCAGCCCAGATACTAATTTTTTTTCAAGATGAAAATGGCTAGCCTAGCTATACGTCTTTTTGAGGAATACCCAGGCAAGGTAAACTTGTTATTCTCCGCCCCACTGGGCTGCAAATCTTTCCTAGGAGGGATGCATTAGGCTTAACAGGAAAATGGGCTTTAAAAAATAATAAATGGGATGTAATTATAAAAACTAGGCGGTAACTATAAAAAAATGCACCAAACACAAAATTAGTTTATAAAATATTATTTATGGATTTTGAAAATCTTAAATTTTCATTGTTGCACGCGCAATGTTTCGTTGGATTTTTATGCAATACAAATTTATATTTAATCTGACTAGAAATTTCGGGATAAAAATATTTCGGAGCCCATCAAAATGTGGGAAATTTTATTGAATTATGTCTTCAACGGTTGGTTGAAATTATTAATCATTGTCCTAGCTAGAAAATGGGCTGTACTTTTAACAAACTGTAAATGGGCTGTTGTAAATTCCATTAGAATTCCAAAATGGGCTGTACATTCTTACAAAATGCAAATGGGCTATAAGTTCTCTGCCACACACTTGTGGGCCTACTAAGTGACGCGTCCCCTAAAAAATAAGTTGACGCGTATGCAAGGCTTTGCCAACTTATTATCGTCAACACACGGTTCTAGCAGCAGTGGCCGTTGGATGTCTATCCAACGGATGTCATGCTTCTTCAATCTCGGATATTCTTAGCTTCGGCCGCCCAAAAACTGATTCCTCCCCCTGACATCTGGGGCGCACCGTTTCGGAGGCTGACCTGTGGGCCTACTAAGTTGGAGCGTACGAAGGGCTTTGTCAACTTAGTCAATAATAAAAATTTCTAGCTTCAGTGACCGTACGATGTCCATCCAACGGTCGTAGTGCTTCTTCAACCTCTGGTCTTCTTGGTCCAGCCGCCCAAAGCAGCGCCGGTTGTGCCGCCTGCTCCTGCCTCCCGTGGCCGGCTGTGCTGCCGCAGAGGCCTCACCGCCCCCATACTACTCCCACCGTTGGCCAGACCATCCCTCCACTCACCCACACCCCCTGTTATTCTGCGGCGACGGCAGCCTCACACCGCAGCCGAACCAGTGAACCCCCGTACTCCTCTCCCCGCGGGCTTCCACTGCTGCGTCTTCCCCGGCTCCGCGCCGTCCCCTTCCTAGGCCTCGACGTCGTCTAGACCACCGCCCTAGTGCTCTCGGCGCGGCGTGGTCAACGTGGTCAACGACCGACTTCCATCGGAAGAGTACTATACGTGGAGAGGCTGACAGCTGGGTCCAGGCGGCCGCAAGGAAGTGCCTCCTTATTACGCGCAAAATAATTATTCCTCCACCTTACAGCAGGGACCCACCGGACGGGCCACCTTATTTCACGAAAAAAACGTTTCCCCCCTAACTGCTCCGACCCACCGGATGAGCCAGCGTATTTCGCGAAAAAAAATGTTCCCCCCGCTGTCAGCTCGGACCCACCAGAAGTGCCTCCTTATTACGCACAAAAAAATGAATACTCCCCCTGCTAGCTGGGACCCACCATGGTGGGAGGCTGACTTGTGGGCCTACTAAGTTGACTGGGATGGGGGCCTTTGTCAACTTTAGTCAATATGAACGATTCTAGCTACAGTGACTGTACGATGTCCATCCAACGGCCATAGTGCTTCTTCAACCTCTGGTCTTCTTGCTCTAGCCGCCCAAAGTAGCGCCGGTCGTGCCGCATGCTCCTGCCTCCCGTGGCCGGCTGTGCTGCCGCAGAGGCCTCACCGCCCCCTACTATTCCCACCACTGGCCAGGCCCTGCGGCGACGGCAGCCTCACACCGCAACTGAACTAGTGAACCCTCATACTCCTCTCTGCGCGGGCTTCCACTGCCGCGTCTTCCCCGGCTCCCCGTCGTCCCCTTCCTAGGCCTCGCCGTCGTCCACCACCCTGGTGCTCTCGGCGCGGCGTGGTCAACGTGGTCATGGAACGACTTCCATCGGACGTGGACTGTACGTGGAGAGGCTGACAGCTGGGTCCACGGCCGCAGCAAGGAAGTGCCTCCTTATTACATGCAAAATAATTATTCCTCCACCTGACAGAGGGGACCCACCGGACGGGCCACCATATTTCGTGAAAAAAAAACGTTTCCCCCTGACTGCTGGGACCCACCAGCTACACCTTCGCACACAAGGAAGTGTGTCCGGGCAAAAAACCAAACGATTCGCCCCCCTGACTGCTGGGACCCACCAGCTACATCTTCGCACGCAAGGAAGTGCTTGACAGTCGGGACCCACCTGGTCGAAGCGTACGTAGAGTTGTCATTTTGGTCGCGAACGTGTACGTACATATATACTGGTTGATGTAGAGGCGTGCATGTGTCGTAGTAGAGCGCGCACGTAGCATGTACACGTACGTACAGTGGTCAGGGTGCAAGAAATAAAATACGGCCACGTATGTGTACATATGGGCGGGGTCTCGAACGCCTACTCGCGCATACGTACGGCGAGGGCTCGTGTACATGGCAGGGTCGGAACGGAGAAATAGCGTCATCGTCATGTTCATGGGGAGGCAACGGAATTCGTCGTGTTCATGGGGAGGCAATGGAATGCGTAGTGTTCATGGGGAGGCAACGGAATGCGTCGTGTTCATCGGGAGGGCTTGGACGAAACAGGCGATGGAAACGAGGCCTGGCGTACCGCAGAACGGAGGAAACGGCCTTGTGTTCGACCAGCCACGTTCAAAACGGGATCCTGTTCATCGGGAGGGGTGTGGCGTACCGCAAAACAAAGGAAACGGACCTCCTACGGTCGAAACGGGGGTCCTGTTGATCGGGAGGGGTGTGGCGTACCGCAAAACGGAGGAAACAGACCTCCTACGATCGAAATGGGGGTCCTGTTGATCGGGAGGGGTGTGACGTACCACAAAACGGAGGAAACAGACTTGTGTTGGAGCGCTACGGTCGAAACAGGGGTCCTGTTCATCGGGAGGGGTGTGGCGTACCGCAAAACGGGACTCCACGGGATACTGTTCATCTCCACTGTCGACCTCCTCCAGCCTCCACGGGCTCCTGTTCATCCAGCCTCCACGGGCTCCTGTTCATCCAGCCTCCACCGCGCGCTACTCCACCGGCTACTGTTCAACCACCCCTCCACCATCTACTGTTCATCCAGCCCTCCACACCACGGGGTCCTGTTCAACCACCCATCCACGGCCACCCCTCCACCGTCTACTGTTCATCCAGCCCTCCACACCACGGGGTCCTGTTCATCCACCCCTCCACGGGCACCCCTCCACTGTCTACTGTTCATCCAGTCCTGCACCACACCACGGGGTCCTGTTCATCCAGAGGCAACGCTGTCGTGGTTCTAACTCTGACAGTGATGTAGGGGGTGAGTCCAGTCCTGCACCACACCACGGGGTCCTGTTCATCCAGAGGCAACGCTGTCGTGGTTCTAACTCTGACAGTGATGTAGGGGGTGAGTATGGAGAGGCTAGATCCTAGCTATTGGGAAGTTGTTACACGCGAGGTTTACGAGTTCAGGCCCTTCTCGGAGGAAGTAATAGCCCTACGTCTCGGAGCCCGGAGGCGGTCGACTGGATTATGCGTGTATGGATTACAGAGGTGCGAACCCTTCCTACTGAGGAGGGGGGTGGCTTATATAGAGTTCGCTGACCCCCTCCTGCCCTCAGTAATGCAGGGTTTTAAAGTACATTTAAGATGGGGCGTTACTGGTAACGCCTCTAATAAAGTGCTGTAATGACCATAAAGACTACTTAACAGTTGACCGTTTGCCTACGGAATGACTGTAGATCTCCTGGCAGTCGAGTGAATAGCTTCATGGTCGAGTGGTAGCTTCTTGGTCGAGTGGTATCTTCTTGGTCGAGTGTCTTGAACCTGTCGAGTGGGATGCCTTCAAGTCGATTGAAAGGTGATTTCTCCCAGGGGTGTCCTAGAGCAGGACCCTTCGGTCAGGTCCGTGTCCCTACCCTAGGTACATGTCTTCATCATTAGCCCCCGAATGGATCGAGGTTAGAGTGGGGAAAGAGTTGGAGATCTTTCCGACTGGTTCTTCGGGCTATGTGAGCGCCTCGTTTCGGGACAATCGTCACGGATGACGTTGCCAACCTTTTTCAGTCGCCTTGATCCATTTCAGGCCTTCCGTCGAGTGAATTTCTTTGTTTGTGCCATACCGAGTGCCGGCGCGATCGGGGTCTTCTGTTTTTTAGCAAGCTGTTCTGCGGCCCGCGGATGTCGCGGGATTTGGATTTTGGGAAGCGCGCGGGACGGGAGCCGCCGTAGTAATCGGGAGCGATAAAGCGGAAGTTCCTCGATCTCCGCGTCGCCTTTTTCGCCACGTACTACGCGCGCGTCTGTTGCGGGATTTGACTGGATGGCCTGGGCCTACCGGTCAGCCACTCGGGAGCAGCCCCTTATAAGTTGCCGGCTCAGGGTTTCCAAGCCGTGCGCTCTCTTCTCCTTCCTTCTTCCTCTCTTCCTTTGCCAGTCTTTCTGCTACCTCCGCTCTCACCCTAGCGCCGCGAGCCCGTGCGAGATCTCTCCGGCGACGATGGTGAAGGGCAAGACCACTGCTTTGGAGCGCGCGAAGAAGGCGGCAGCGGCGGGGAAAGGGAAGAGATCTGCTCGGGGCGGATCCTCCTCCAGGACCGCTCTGCCCAAAGGTTGGATCCAGGGCGACTGGATGCCTTCGGTGCTCCGGCAAGACGATCTTGACGACATGGTCGAGGGGGGAGCCATTCCCCACGAAGCTGCGCATCTTCCGGAGGGAGAGATCGAACCTCAACCCCGTGACGGTGAGTGCGTGCTCCTAGCCACCCACATCGACCGAGGGTTTTCTCTGCCGCCCCATCCTTTCTTCCGGAGTTTCTTGAATTTCTTCGGAGCGCAGCTCCATCACTTTACCCCCAACTCCATAGTCTATCTTGCCGCGTTCATTTCCATGTGCGAGGCCTTCCTGGGTTGCCGTCCGCATTGGGGGCTTTTCAAGCATATTTTCACTTGCCGCTCTCAGTCGGTTAAAAAGGCCAAGTCGAGTGATGAAAAGACGCAAGTGATCCAGCTGTGCGGGGGCCTGGCGATCCAGACGAGGGGGAAGAGCTGTTTTCCCTCTATCACCTTCCCGGAGTCGGTTCGCGGCTGGCAGTCGACCTGGTTCTTACTGCCAGGACCAGGCGACCCCCGGACAGTCGACTGGTCTTCCTCCTTTTTCCCTCGACCGAGCCGAGAAGCCTGTCTCTCTGAAAGTCACGCCGGAGGAAAGGGCCCAGGTCAAGGTGGCGGTCGAGTGGTTGAGCTTGTCCGTGAGGGGGTGACTGGGATGACCTGTTAGAGTCTTCCTCAAGAGGCGCAATTCAACCGCTCCAGCGCGAGACACCCGAATGTGCTGTATTCTGGCCTTGACACACCACTCGGATCCACCCAGAGGAGGTCACTGACGAGATGCTGGAGGGGTGGCTGTCAAGCATAACGGGGAACAAAGACAACCCCCGAGGAGCCAGAAGGGTAATTCCACTCGACAACTCATATGAAGTGGATCAGGTATGTCTTTGTGTCGGATATCTGGCCTTCTGTATTAGTCTTCTTTGTGTAAGTCGACTAACTTTCGTCCTGTCCGTTGTCCTCCAGGCTACCACTGAGATGTACTCGAACGACCCAACGGCACAAGGGGCCGACCGAGGAAGGTGAGGGGAGGAGCGAGAGCGGGGACGACCAGGTCGAGTGGGAGTCGACGGTGAGGGAGAGGAGGGCGACGACATCTTCTCCAGTGAAGGAGGAGGAGGCTGAACCCTCCCGCCCGGAGACGGTCCAAGCTTCGCCACGATAGCGCAGGAACGTGGCAAGGCGGCCGCTCCTGTTGGGCAGTCGTCGAAACGCCCTCGGACTTCTTCTCCTCCGCCGACCGGGAAGGCTCCCAAGCACCCACGAACGGCGCCATCTAAGCCGCCCAAGGCCTTGCCCAAAATGAAGATAGCTGTTCCCACCATTTCGGGGTAACAACAACACTTGCTTTCCTTTGTCGACTGTGGACGGATCCTTGGTCGATTCACTGGGCCAACTGACTAACTTTCGAGATTTGCAGTGGTGCAACTTCTGAGGTCTCCGCCAGGAACGACGACCAAGAGATGGAGGACGCTGTCACCTCCAACCCTGGTACGATCACTGCCGTCCTGCTTACGAGTCGACTGAAGAAGGTTGGTCGATTGAATGTTTTCCTTGCAGCTCCTCCTCATGTTATCGACCTCCCGGACGACGACGAACACACCACTGAGGGTGAAGAGGAAGAAGAAGGTGTTGGCTGGCAAGGCTCCGCAATCCACTCCCGCGCCTGAGGCTGCAGTTCGGGATGATGGCGAACCCACTCGGGCTTCCGTGACTTTCGCTGTTCCTTTGACGAGTGTGCAGCCTTCAGCGTCGACTGCAGATCCGTCTTCGCTTTTTGCTGCGTACCCCGTCCCTGAGGACCAAGCGGCTGCTGCGAAGGAGGCTGTACGCCAGGCTGGAGTCATGATGGAGCAGGTAAAAGTGGCTCGGGAGGCTTGCCAGGCGGCTTACGACGCAAGCTCGGCTCTTCAGAGCAATGTCCAGGTCAGTCGACTTCAACACTTGGTCTGTTTTGGTATGTTCTTTGAAGAATCTCTTTTCCGAAGATCTTTAAGTTTGTACACCCACTGGGTGTTTTTGCCAATTCTTGGACGAGTGGGGGCACGCTAAGTGCACCCACTGGGTGTAGTCCCCGAGACTACGGTCGACTGCTGGCAGTCGACTGTAGTCTTTTTAAATTGAGTCGTAGTTGAGTTTCTTCGCTCTGTCTGATCGGGTCGTGCCGGGCAGTCGACGTCTTTTCTCTCTTTCTTTTTTTTACTGTGGGGGCACGCTGAGTGCACCCACTGGGTGTAGCCCCCGAGGCTACTGTCGAATGTTTTGTTTCGGCTGTAGTCTTAGAAACTCTGTTATTGTCTCTTAACTGCTCGGAAGCAGCTTGTCTTGGACTCGACTTCAGGGGTCGAGTGGGATAGGAACCGGTGGGGGCACGCTAAGTGCACCCACTGGGTGTAGTCCCCGAGACTATGGTGGACTGCTGGCAGTCGACCGTAGTCTTAGTATTTACTGCCTTTGTTGCTTTTTCCTTTTTACTGAAATTGTAACTCCTCCTCTTTGACTTCAGAAATCTTGTGATCTTGGAACCCGCTTGGCTGACTTGGAGAAGCAGCAAATTCAAATGAACCTTGATCTGGAGCTGGCCAGGACAGAGCTGCAGAATGTCAGAGACGGCGCCGCAGGTAAGACCCTCTCTTTGTCGACTGGTTAGTTTTTAGGCTTGAGTATCTTTTCGCTTTCTCCGACTCAATCGTCATTTTTTGCAGAAAAACTGAAAGAAGCTCTGGCGAAGAAGGATCAGGACTTGGCTGCTGCCCGTAAGGAGGCTGATGACAAGACCGCTCTGGCCGCGCAGAAGCTGGCTTCGGTCGACCAATTAGAAGGGGAGAACACCAAGTTGAAGACCGCTCTGAAGGAAGCCAACAGGGAGTGTTCGCGTTGGAAGAAGGAGCACCTCACCCTGAGCGAGAAGATGGAAAGCATCGCTCGCAGGAGAGACGACCTGGAGAGCTACTTGAGGAGCTTTGCCAAGAAGCTGTACATCAAGCTCGAAGGTGCACAATCAGTTCCGACTGGTTCTTTTTGTGTCGACTCAGTTTTATGAAATTTGACTTATCCTTGGGCCGTGCATGCAGAACTTTGCCAGAACTTCGAAGAGGAGACCGGGCGGATCGAAACAGGTTTGGATCCAATCAACTCTCCGGTGCAAGACGAAGCTGCCATGAACCTGCTCCGACTGGAATCCCGCGTTGACGGCGTCGTGGATTATTTGGCTCGACTGAAGGTCGCCATGACGCGGATCGACCCGACGCTTTGGCCAGAGTCCACGCTCCAGAACGATCTCGAGTCTCTGATGACTCGACTCAACGGAATCCCTGACCGAGTGCAAGAGTGGAAGAAGTCTTCAGCTCGGTGTGGTGCCGACGTGGCTCTGTCTCTGGTCCGCGTCCATTGCAAGGAGGCGCGGGAGGAGAAGCTGGCCGCCATCCAAGTTGCCAACACGAGGAAGCACAACTTCCAGGACTTCATGGAGACATTTATTGCTGCTGCTACCCGCATCGCAGATGGGATCGACTTGGATGAGTTTGTCGCCCCTGCCAGTCCTCCTCCTCCTGAGGAATGAAAAAACTTGCCTCGGGATGCCGAGTGTATTTTGTAATCCGTTAAACTCTGCCTTAAATTTGCCTCGGAATGCCGAGTGGAAGTGTAACAGTTAAACTCTGCCGAGCTGTGGGCTCGAGTACTTCGATCTGAGGTCTCTCGGATATTTTAGGCTTTATTTGAACTTGATTTGTCGTTGAATCTCTTTGTGGATGACCCGTCGAGTGGGATTTGATCTTCACTCGAAGTAACTTTGTGTCTGTGGTGCAGCTCCGAAGGAGAAGGTGGCAGTCGACCTGCCCCTCGTCGTCCTTGGGACATGGAAATGTTTCATACTTAGGCGAGCGCTGGGGGACTGCAGCTAAGCCTCCGAGTGGGAGGTTTGCTCTCCACTCGGTAGGATTTTCAAACTTAGGCGAGTGCTGACTGCGGCTAAGTCTCTTCGTAGGAGAACTTAGGCGAGTGCTTGACTGCAGCTAAGCCTCGGAGTGGAGGTTTGCTCTCCAACTCGGGTAGGATTTTCATTAAACTTAGGCGAATGCTACCGCAGCTAAGTCTCTTCGTAGGAGAATTAGGCGAGTGCTGGACTGCAGCTAAGCCCCGAGTGGAGGTTTTGTCCACTCGGTAGGATTTTTTAAACTTAGCGAGTGCTGACCGCAGCTAAGTCTTCTTCGTAGGAGAACTTAGGCGAGTGCCTGGACTGCAGCTAAGCCCCGAGTGGGAGTTTGCTCTCCACTCGGTAGGATTTTCAAACTTAGGCGAGTGGCTGACCGCAGCTAAGTCTCTCGTTAGGAGAACTTAGGCGAGTGCTGGACTGCAGGCTAAGCCCCCGAGTGGAGGTTGCTCTCCACTCGGTAGATTTTTCAAACTTAGGCGAGTGCTGACCGCAGCTAAGTCTCTTCGTAGGAGAGCTTAGGCGAGTGCTGGACTGCAGGTAAGCCCCCGAGTGGGAGGTTTGCTCTCCACTCGGTAGGATTTTTTAAACTTAGGCGAGTGCTGACCGCAGCTAAGTCTCTTCGTAGGAGAGCTTAGGCGAGTGCTGGACTGCAGGTAAGCCCCCGAGTGGGAGGTTTGCTCCTCCACTCGGTAGGATTTTTTAAACTTAGGCGAGTGCTATGACTGCAGCTAAGTCTCTTAGGTGAGGAGAACTTAGGCGAGTGCTGGACTGCAGCTAAGCCCCCGAGTTTGAGGATGCTCTCCACTCGGTAGGATTTTTTCAAACTTAGGCGAGTGCCACCGCAGCTAAGTCTCTTGAGGAGAACTTAGGCGAGTGCTGGACTGCAGCTAAGCCCCGAGTGGAGGATTCGCTCTCCACTCGGTAGGATTTTTCAAACTTAGAGCGAGTGCTTCGGACTGCAGCTAAGTCTCTAAATGAGAGAAATTAGGCGAGTGCTGGACTGCAGCTAAGCCCCCGAGTGGGAGGATCGCTCTCCACTCGGTAGGATTTTTTCAAACTTAGGCGAGACGGATTCGCAGCTAAGTCTCTAAATGAGAGAACTTAGGCGAGTGTTGGACTGCAGCTAAGCCCCCGAGTGGGAGGATCGCTCTCCACTCGGTAGGATTTTTTCAAACTTAGGCGAGACGGATTCGCAGCTAAGTCACCCACTGGGGGATTTCGTATGTAAACAGAAGTGACAGCAATCATTGGAACACTCTTGACTTTGATAAAAATGAACTGCGGAAGTTTCTCTTATTACATCTTTATGGGAAGGAACTTAAGTGTAAAAGGGGCGGAGTAGTTCCGCATTCCAAGCTCGTGGCTCGTCAATCTGGCGATCAACATTGTAGAGGTGATACGCTCCGTTGTGGAGGACTCTGGTGATGATGAAGGGGCCTTCCCAAGTAGGAGCAAGCTTGTGTGGTTTCTGTTGATCCACTCGAAGGACCAAATCTCCTTCTTGGAAGGCTCGACTCTTCACATGTCGGGCATGGAATCGACGCAAGTCTTGCTGATAAATGGTCGATCTGATCATGGCCATCTCTCTTTCTTCTTCCAGGAGGTCTACTGCATCTTGCCGAGCCTGTTCTGCTTCATCTTCGGTGTAAAGCTCGACTCGGGGAGCGTTCTGAAGGAGATCACTTGGCAGAACGGCTTCGGCTCCATAAACAAGCAAGAACGGGGTTCTTCCAGTCGACCGGTTAGGGGTGGTCCTTAATCCCCACAAAACTGACGGAAGCTCGTCGACCCAGGCACCTGCTGCGTTCTTGAGATCACGCATTAGCCGAGGCTTTAGTCCTTTGAGGATCAGACCATTTGCTCTTTCAGCTTGTCCATTCGACTGGGGATGGGCGACTGACGCATAGTCGACACGAGTGCCTTGAGAGGCGCAAAAGGCTCTGAACTGGTCTGAATCGAAGTTTGACCCATTGTCAGTGATGATGCTGTGAGGGACTCCATATCTGAATGTTAGTCCTCTGACGAAACTAATAGCAGTGCCAGCATCGAGGTTCTTGATGGGTTTAGCTTCAATCCACTTGGTAAACTTGTCGACTGCCACAAGCACATGGGTGAAACCGCTCCTGCCTATTCTCAGAGGACCGACCATGTCCAGTCCCCAGACAGCGAAGGGCCAGACGAGTGGAATGGTCTTCAGGGCTGATGCGGGCTTGTGGGACATGTTGGAGTAGAACTGACACCCCTCACACTTGTCAACTATCTCCTTTGCCATCTCATTTGCTCTTGGCCAGTAAAATCCCGCCCGGTATGCTTTGGCCACAATGGTTCGGGAGGACGCATGGTGACCGCAGGTCCCTGAATGGATCTCATCAAGGATCATCTGACCTTCTTCCGGAGTTATGCACTTCTGACCGATTCTAGTCGCGCTTTCTCTGTACAACTGCCCCTTTATGACTGTGAAGGCCTTGGATCGGCGGACGATCTGTCGAGCCTCTTCCTCGTCCTCTGGGAGCTCTTTCCTTAGGATATACGCGATGTATGGTATCGTCAGTCGGGAGTGATGGCCAAGACTTCCATGATCAGGTCGACAACAGTAGGAACTTCGACTTCAGTCGGATCTGTGGCACCTTTCGGTTGTGGGGCTTCTTCTGTGAAAGGATCCTCCTGGATTGACGGCGAGCGGATGTGCTCCAAAAACACATTGCTGGGAATGGCTTCCATCTTGGAGCCTATCTTTGCCAGATCATCGGCTGCTTGATTTTTGAGTCGGGGGATGTGATGAAGCTCTAACCCCTCGAATTTCTTTTCTAGCTTTCTCACTGCGTTGCAATAACCAGTCATACCCGGGCTTCTGACATCCCACTCCTTCATTACCTGATTAACCACCAAATCTGAGTCGCCGTAGACCATGAGGCGACGGACGCCGAGTGAAATGGCCATGCGCAACCCATACAAAAGTGCTTCATACTCTGCTTCATTGTTGGAGGAATCGAAGTGAATCTGGAGGACGTATCTGAGCTTTTCTCCTCGGGGGGAGACTAGAACTACCCCAGCACCGGAACCATTCAGCATCTTAGATCCATCGAAGAACATGGTCCAGTGCTCCGAGTGAACTTGAGTCGGAAGCTGCTGTTCAATCCACTCGGCGACGAAATCTGCGATTGCTTGGGACTTAATAGCCTTCTTTGCTTCAAACCTGATATCTAAGGGAAGGAGTTCAATCGCCCACTTGGCCACTCGACCAGTTGCGTCTCTGTTATGTAGTATCTCTGACAGTGGGGCGTCGCTGACGACTGTAATGGAGTGGTCAGAGAAGTAATGTGCAACCTTCTTCGTGGTCATGTAAATCCCATATACAAGCTTCTGGTAGTGAGGGTATCTTTGTTTTGAAGGGGTCAAAACTTCAGACAGATAATAGACTGGGCGCTGAACTCTGAAGGCCTTTCCTTCTTCTTCCCTCTCGACCGTGAGTACTGTACTGACAACTTGTCCCGTGGCCGCAATGTACAGCAGCAGAGGCTCTTTGCTGATTGGGGCAGCAAGCACCGGCTGGGTGGAGAGCAGAGCTTTGAGTTCTGCAAACGCTGCGTCAGCTTCTGGAGTCCACTTGAACTTGTCAGACTTCTTCATCAGTCGGTAGAGAGGCAACGCCTTCTCACCGAGGCGAGAAATGAATCGACTTAAAGCGGCCAAGCAGCCTGTAAGCTTTTGGACATCGTGCACGCGTACAGGACGCTTCATCCGGAGTATGGTGCCAATTTTCTCAGGATTGGCGTCGATCCCTCGTTCGGAAACGAGAAAACCGAGTAACTTTCCGCCTGGAACTCCGAATGTGCATTTTGATGGATTGAGCTTGATATCATACCTCCTGAGGTTGGCAAAGGTTTCGGCAAGGTCAGCTCACAGGTCGGAACCTTTGCGTGACTTGACCACAATATCATCCATGTATGCCTCCACATTCCGACTAATTTGAGTGAGTAAACACTTCTGAATCATTCTCATGAACGTGGCTCCGGCGTTCTTGAGGCCGAACGGCATGGTGACATAACAAAAGCATCCGAATGGGGTGATGAAAGTTTTTTTGATTTCGTCAGGTCCATACAGACGGATCTGATGGTACCCGGAATAAGCATCTAGAAAAGAAAATCTCTCGCACCCCGCAGTCGAGTCGACTATTTGGTCGATGCGAGGGAGAGGAAAATGATCTTTCAGGCAGGCCCGATTGATATGTTTGAAATCAATGCACATGCGAAGTGACTTGTCCTTCTTGGGGACCATGATGACATTGGCGAGCCACTCGGAGTGGTAAATTTCTCGGATGAACTCTGCTGCTAAGAGCCGAGCCACCTCCTCGCCAATGGCTTGCTTCTTCTGGACGGCGGACCGTCGAAGATGTTCCTTCACAGGCTTGAATTTTGGGTCGACCCGTAGACGGTGCTCAGCCAGCCCCCTGGGAACTCCAGGCATGTTGGAGGGTTTCCATGCGAAGATGTCCCAGTTCTCACGGAGGAGCTGGATGAGCGCTTCTTCCTATTTGGAGTCAAGCGTCGTTGAGATGTGAGTCGGGGCAGCATCGGGGTCGGTCGGGTGAATGTCGACTATTTTTGTTTCACCGGACAACTGAAAAGCTGATTCTGAAGCAGGCTTCTTGGCTCGTAGCAACTCGCTTGGGTCGGCGGTCTTTTGGTACTCTTGCAGCTCGACCACTGCCATCTGAGCATCTGCAATCTTTGAGCCCTTCTGAAAGCACTCTTCCGCCTTCTTCCGATTGCCTGTGACAGTGATCACACCTTTGGGGCCGGGCATCTTCAGTTTGAGGTACACGTAACATGGCCGGGCCATGAAGCGTGCGTAAGCTGGCCTGCCCAAAATGGCGTGATAAGCACTTTGGAAGTCCATGACCTCGAATGTCAACTTTTCCTTGCGGTAATTCTTTGAATCACCGAAAACCACATCAAGAGCGATCTGGCCGAGTGATTGGGCTTTCTTCCCAGGAATGACTCCATGGAAACTCATGTTACTGGTGCTGAGTCTGGACATCGGAATGCCCATTCCTTTCAATGTTTCAGCATACAGTATGTTCAGGCCACTGCCTCCGTCCATCAGGACTTTAGTCAGTCGAGTGCCTTCAACAATTGGGTCGACCACCAAAGCTTGCCTCCCAGGGGTGGCAATGTGTGTCGGGTGATCAGACTGGTCGAATGTGATGGCAGTCTGGGACCACTTCAGGTAACTGGGTGTTTCCGGGGCAACCATGTTCACCTCTCGGTTAATGACTTTCAGTCGACTTTTGCTCTCGACATCGGCAAAAATCATCAGGGTGGAATTGACTTGGGGGTATCCATCGTCGCTGTCTTCCTTGTCCTCGACCCTGTCCGACTCTTTTTCCTTATCCTTGGACTGCTTTCCTTGGAACTGCTGGATCAGGAGTCGGCACTGTCGAGTGGTATGCTTTGGGTAAATAAAATTACCCTCTTCATCCTTCTTGGTGTGGATGTGACATGGCAGATCCAAAACATCATTTACGTCTTGATCCTTGACTTTTTTGGGCTTCCAGGTGCCCTTGGGTTTTCCCTTGAAGTTTCCCTGGGCTACGGCCAGGGCCTCCCCAGGAGCGGCTGGCTCGGCCTTCCGCTTCTGCTTCCGACTGGAATTGCCTCCAGTTTCCTGGGCGACTGCTTTCTGCATGCCACTCCGGAGTCGATCTTCGTCTTCTCTGTTAGCATACTTGGTGGCAATCTCCATCATCTGATTCAAAGACATCTCTCCAGTTCGACCGAACTTCAGATTCAACTCTCTGTATTTAACACCTTCCTTGAAGGCACAAACTGCTTGATGGTCCGGCACGTTCTCAACCGAGTGATGCAGCGTGATCCACCTCTGGATGTATTCCCTCAGAGTTTCATTCGGCTTCTGCACACAAGACCGTAACTCTGTTAGGCCTGCAGGTCGCTTGCATGTTCCTTCAAAGGTTGTGATAAACACTCGGGAGAGGTCCTCCCAAGTGTAAATGCTGCTGGGTGCCAACTGATTTAGCCATGCTCTGGCCGAGCCCTCTAACATGAGAGGCAAATGCTTCATGGCCACCTCGTCATTGCCTCCGCCAATCTGTACAGCCACTCGGTAATCTTCGAGCCAGGTGTCAGGCTTAGATTCATCGGTGAACTTGCTGATTCCAGTCGCCAACCTGAAATTGGGAGGTATCACTGCGGCTCTGATGGCTCGACTGAAGCACTCTGGCCCTGAAGCGCGTACTCTGCTGCTGGCAGGCGCATCTCTGTTGTGGCCTCCTCGATGAGCTCTGTTCCTGTCAACCAAACCTTGAACGAGGATGGATCTCGCATCAAAGCCTGGGTCTCTGGGGTCGACTGGAATCCTCTGCCCAACACTATGAGGGCGTCTGTCATCTTGCCGTCGAGGCGCATATGACCCACTCCTCGGGGGAGGGGTTGGCACTCGACGTCGATCATCACGGTCGAATCGGTGATCATACTGCTCATTCCTCCTGTACTGATCATGTTGGCCACCATGTCCCTCATGCCTCGGGGGCGATCTCGGGCTGTGAGCTGACTCGACTGTATCTGTTGCGACAGACCGACTGTGGATCCTATTCCGCGATTGTGAGACAGCGGAATTTTGGTCTCCCGCCGCCCGGAGCAATGCTCTGATCTGTAACAAGCCCCTGCCAGCCTCCGACTGGGAGGGCTGAATCGATTCTGCTATACGGGCTGCGGCGGCCAGATTCTGAACTGGGGTTCGATATACCTGCGTCGGCGGGAAGAGCTGGCGTCGACTAGACTCGGGAGCCCGCTGACGCGCTTGCTTGTCGAGTGCTCGCTGGAGATTCTCCAGTCGAGTGCACTCGGCCAAGTTGGCCAAACGCGCGTCCTCCAAGGCCCGGGCCTCGGGGGTCTCTCCGACGATAGGAGTGCGGAGCGCGTCCATGTTCCGGCGGCGAAGCTCCTCTCGCTGCAATGACGTGAGAGGTTCGGGGAGATACTCGTTGTGGGGATGCGACAGATCGCCCCCACCCGCGCCTCCATCAGTGCGAGGGAAACCAGGGGGACTGTGTGTTCCATCGACTGCCAGAACCTCAGCCGCTGGATCGCTGCTGTCGCACTCGGATGCGGTCTCCACGGAGCCAGTCGACAGATCGAACAGGCCGTAGAGGGATTCGACGGGCTCGATGGCCGCGACTTGCGGGGCTGCCGATTGGCGGGCCACGGCGTGCCTCACCCACCGCTGAAGTCTTGACCGACCGGAGCGCTTGCGCTGGTGGGAGACAGGGCGGGGAGACGATACGGGGGCCGACCCATATTGGGTCGACGGTTGCCGCAGGAGGACGCCACGAACGCATGAGCGGAAATGTGACGCACCGCGGGCGGGGAGCGCGTAGATGTCGAGCGGTGCCTCCTGAAGCCAGGCGGAGTTGTCGACGATGAAGGTGAGCGCGCCGAGACGGATCTCGCGGTCCTCCACCAAAGCTCCGCAAGAAAACATGATCAAAGGGATCGAGAAACATCACAACTTCTCCAACTAAGCGCTAAGATTCCTGCCACACGGTGGGCGCCAACTGTCGTGGTTCTAACTCTGACAGTGATGTAGGGGGGTGAGTATGGAGAGGCTAGATCCTAGCTATTGGGAAGTTGTTACACGCGAGGTTTACGAGTTCAGGCCCTTCTCGGAGGAAGTAATAGCCCTACGTCTTGGAGCCCGGAGGCGGTCGACTGGATTATGCGTGTATGGATTACAGAGGTGCGAACCCTTCCTACTGAGGAGGGGGGTGGCTTATATAGAGTTCGCCGACCCCCTCCTGCCCTCAGTAATGCAGGGTTTTAAAGTACATTTAAGATGGGGCATTACTGGTAACGCCTCTAATAAAGTGCTGTAATGACCATAAAGACTACTTAACAGCTGACCGTTTGCCTACGGAATGACTGTAGATCTCCTGGCAGTCGAGTGAATAGCTTCATGGTCGAGTGGTAGCTTCTTGGTCGAGTGGTATCTTCTTGGTCGAGTGTCTTGAACCTGTCGAGTGGGATGCCTTCAAGTCGATTGAAAGGTGATTTCTCCCAGGGGTGTCCTAGAGAAGGACCCTTCGGTCAGGTCCGTGTCCCTACCCTAGGTACATGTCTTCATCAAACGCCACCGCTCACTGTTCATCCAAACCCCCCTGCAACGCTCACTGTTCATCCCATCGATCGGCTTTAGTTAGCAGCAGTAGCGAAGGAATCGCTCGATCGGGTTCAGTTAACAGCCATCGATCGATCGCTCGGGTTCAGTAACGCGTAGCCTGCAGTGCAATCGCTCGGGTTCAGTTAGAGCCCAACGCCTCGCTCGGGTTCAGTTAGAGCCAACACCTCGCACACATGCGCATATGTGTATGAGAGAAACGCGCATCGCTCGGCCCCCGACCTCCCACCGTAACCAGGAACTCCCCGAAATTTTCCTCCCCCTCACTTCTACCATGGTTTTTTCCGTCATAGACGGCCCAAAGAATGTCATGCAGCTGCGTCTCCGGCCCGCCCAGGACAAAAAGCCCATTTTCTGTCATGATTTTTTGTCATAGAAGTAGGAGCCCACCACATCTATGATGATACTGGGTTTTGTCACAATTATCATCATAGAAGTGTCATATGTATGACAGAAAAAAATTTGTTCAGCCCAAAATGTCACGGATGTGTCTTTTTTTGTAGTGAGAACAACAGAAACGGGCAGCCATATGAAGGTGTGTGCACTATACGGCATATAATTCACTCGGATGAACTATTTGTGATTATGGGACTGATGACCCACAAGTATAGGGGATCAATTGTAGCTCTTTTCGATAAGTAAGAGTGTCGAACCCAATGAGGAGCAGAAGGAAATGACAAGTGGTTTTCAGTAAGGTAATGTCTGTAAGTGCTGAAATTGTAAGTAGTAGAGTGGTTTGATAGCAAGATAATTTGTAACGAGCAAGTAACGATAGTAGTAACAAAATTGCAGCAAGGTAGCCCAATCCTTTTGAGGCAAAAGACAGGCAAAAACGGTCTCTTATCATAAGCAAAGCGTTCTTGAGGGTACATGGGAATTTCATCTAGTCACTTTCATCATGTTGGTTTAATTCATGTTCGGTACTTTGATAACTTGATATGTGGGTGGACTGGTGCTTAGGTGCTATTCTTACTTGAACAAACCTCCTACTTATGATTAACCCTCCCGGAAGCATCCGCAACTACGAGAAAAGTATTAAGAATAAATTCTAACCATAGCATTAAACTTTTGGATCCAATCGGTCCCTTACGGAATAGCGCATAAACTAGGATTTAAGCTTCTGTCACTCTCGCAACCCATCATCTAATTGCTACTCCACAATGCATTATCTTAGGCCCAAATATGGTGAAGTGTCATGTAGTCGATGTTCACATGACACCACTAAGGGAATCACAACATACATACTATCAAAATATCGAACACATATCAAATTCACATGATTACTTGCAACATGATTTCTCCTGTGACCTCAAGAACAAAGGTAACTACTCACAAATGATAAACATTCTCATGATTAGAGGGGTATTAAATAGCATATTGGATCTGAACATATAATCTTCCACCAAATAAACCATATAGTAATCAACTACAAGATGTAATCAACACTACTAGTCACCCACAACTACCAATCTATAGTTCCAGTAACTAGATTGAACACAAGAGATGAACTAGGGTTTGAGAGGAGACGATGATGTTGAAGATGTTGATGGAGATTGCCCTCCCCAAGATGGGAGAGTTGTTGGTGGTGATGATGACGAGATTTCCCCCTCCGGGAGGGAAGTTCCCCCGGCAGAATCACTCCGCCGGAGGGCAAAAGTTCTCCTGCCCAAGTTCCGCCTCGAGGCAGCGGCGCTTCGTCCCGAAAGTCCTCTCTTTATTTTTTATAGGTCAAAACAACCTATATACCAGAAGATGGGCACCGGAGGTTGGCCTAGGTGAGCACAACCCACCAGGGCGTGCCTTGGCTCCCTGGCACGCCCAGGTGGGTTGTGCCCACCTGGTGGCCCCCCTCTGGTACTTATTGGCTCCAATATTCGTCATATATTCCATAAAAAATCTTCATGAAGTTTCAGCTCATTTGGAGTTGTGCAGAATAGGTAGCTTGATGTAGCTTTTTCAGGTCCAGATTTCTAGCAGCCAGAATTCTCCCTCTTGGTGTGTACCTTGCAAATTATGAGAGAAAAGGCATTAGAATTGCTCCAAAAAGCATTATTATGGATAAAAATACATAAATAACAGTAAGAAAACATGATGCAAAATGGACGTATCAGGGACGCAACAACAATGGACAGCCAGATCAAGGTGTGTGTGCGATATACGACGTACAGTTAACTCGTATGAATTGTTTTCAATTAGGCAACGTAACAAAAACGGTACAACTTAACAAGATGTATGTGATACGTGGCATACAATTCACATAGATGAACTGTTTGCGATGAGCTAAAAGAACACAAAAGATTCGTGTAAACAAGATTTGTGTGATACGCGGCAAACATGCCACTCGGACGAATTGTTTGGATGAGAAAATATAACTCAAACGGTTACTAGTTCATTTGTGTGCAATTATGTGTGTAGAAAAACTTTGAAAATGCAAATGAGTTGCTTGCGAAGGCTAGGAGTATCGCACATGATGCGTGGTGCGAGTACTCGTGTGCGATGATTAATAAGTTACACATACGTTTCCTTATGTAAACAAGTTTGTGATAACACGTGACACCGCATACGGTTGTCGGGTTGTGTGCTCCACTTATGTCTTCCCGCACTGCAGCGAAGGCTTCCCGCCCTCCACAGGGGTGAATTGTAAAATTCCCAATCCCTTAGCCAGCTGCTAGCTATAAATAACCACAACAATAGCCAGTGGCAAAAACTCGCTACTGATCCACTTGCTAGCTAGTTACCCACACATACCGGCATACCCCCAATGGCCGACGACGGGATGGGGTTGGGCGATGGTGGAATCGAGGCTGAAGGCACGATGGTTGGCTTGGCAGTCGACGGCCATGTCGTCACCTCTCCCGACAACGGTTAGAGGAAGCAGGAAACATGGTATGAGAAAGCCGCCGGGTTAGCCAGGGTCATCCTAAAAGCGTACAGGGATCGCCAACGGGTGATACTACTGGCTCGATGCAGAGTGCGGCGGATGGTGCGGGCAGTGGATCAAGAACCACGACGATGCAAGGACAATTGCGGCAGTGGCGGTCGTCGCACGAGGCGTGATACGTTCATTTCGCATCATGTTTTTATGTTGATATTTCATGCCTTATGGGTTGTTATTACACTTCAGGATACAATTCTTATGTCTTTTCTCCCTTATTTTACAAGATTTACATAGAGGGAGAATATTGGCAGCTGGAATTCTGGAACGGAAAGGAGCAAATCTGAGATACCTATTCTGGACAACTCCAAATGTCCTGAAACTTTACAGAAAATTGTTTTGGAATATATAAAAAAATATTGGGAGAAGAAATACCAGAAGGGGACCCATCAGGAGGCCACAAGCCCCGGGGGTGCCCTGCCCCCCAGGGCGCACCCCTGAGCTTGCAGGCCCCCTGGCCAGCCTCTGGTGCCCATCTTCTGCTATATGAGGTGTTTTGACCTAGAAAAATTAATGAGAAGGCTTTCGGGAGAAGCGCTACCATCTTGAGACGGGACCTAGGCAGAAGCAATCTAGGGCTCTGGCAGAGTGATGTGCTAGGAAAACCTCCCTCTGGAAGGGGGAAATTGAAGCCATCGTCATCGCCAACCATCCTTTCATCGTGGGAGGGCCAATATTCATCAACATATTCACCGGCACCATCTCATCTCAAACCCTAGTTCATCTCTTGTATTCAATCTTTGCCTTAAAACCTCAGATTGGTACCTGTGGGTTGCTAGTAGTGTTGATTACTCTTTATAGTTGATGCTAGTTGGTTTATTTGGTGGAAGATCATACGTTCAAATCCTTAATGATATTTGTCAGTGTCAAAACCGACGGATCTCGGGTAGGGGGTCCCGAACTGTGCGTCTAGGATCGATGGTAACAGGAGGCGAGGGACACGATGTTTACCCAGGTTCGGGCCCTCTCGATGGAGGTAATACCCTACGTCCTGCTTGATTGATCTTGATGATATGAGTATTAAAAGAGTTGATCTACCATGAGCTCATAGAGGCTGAACCCTAGAAGCTAGCCTATGGTATGATTATTGTATATGATCTATCGACTAGCCTGGCCTCAGTTTATATAATGCACCAGAGGCCTAGGATAACAAGAGTCCTAGCCGAATACGCCGGTGGGGAGGAGTCCTTGTCTTGATCACCAAGTCTTGTGGAATCTTCCATGTATGCGGTAGCTGTCCGAACTGGCTATGATTATTGTATATGATCTATCGACTAGCCTGGCCTCAGTTTATATAATGCACCAGAGGCCTAGGATAACAAGAGTCCTAGCCGAATACGCCGGTGGGGAGGAGTCCTTGTCTTGATCACCAAGTCTTGTGGAATCTTCCATGTATGCGGTAGCTGTCCGAACTGGCTATGATTATTGTATATGATCTATCGACTAGCCTGGCCTCAGTTTATATAATGCACCAGAGGCCTAGGATAACAAGAGTCCTAGCCGAATACGCCGGTGGGGAGGAGTCCTTGTCTTGATCACCAAGTCTTGTGGAATCTTCCATGTATGCGGCAGCTGTCCGAACTGGCCCATGAGTATACGGCCATGGGGGTCCTCAGCCCAATCTAACAGATCGGGAGATGACGTGGTGAGTACCCCCTAGTCCAGGACACCGTCAGTAGCCCCCTGAACCGGTCTTCAAGTTAGGGACGCTCCTCGATTCTTCCAAAGTGTTCTTCATCTTTTATACGTCTCCAACGTATCTATAATTTTTGATTGCTCCATGCTATATTATCTACTGTTTTGGACATTATTGGGCTTTATTATCCACTTTTATATTATTTTTGGGACTAACCTATTAACCGGAGGCCCAGCCCAGAATTGTTGTTTTTTGCCTATTTTAGGGTTTCGAAGAAAAGGAATATCAAACGGAGTCCAAACGGAATGAAACCTTCGGGAACGTGATTTTCTCACGAATACAACTCAGGAGACTTGGACCCTACGTCAAGACAGTAACAGGAGGCCACGAGGTAGGGGGCCGCCTCCCCCCCCAGCGCGCCCCCACCCTCGTGGGCCCCCTGTTGCTCCACCGACGTACTTCTTCCTCCTATATATACCACGTACCCCCAAACGATCAGATACGGAGCCAAAACCCTAATTCCACCGCCGCAACTTTCTGTATCCACGAGATCCCATCTTGGGGCCTGTTCCGGAGCTCCGCCGGAGGGGGCATCGATCACGGAGGGCTTCTACATCAACACCATAGCCTCTCCGATGAAGTGTGAGTAGTTTACCTCAGACCTACGGGTCCATAGTTAGTAGCTAGATGGCTTCTTCTCTCTTTTTTGGATCTCAATACAATGTTCTCCCCTCTCTTGTGGAGATCTATTCGATGTAATCTTCTTTTTGCGGTGTGTTTGTTGAGACGATGAATTGTGGGTTTATGATCAAGTCTATCTATGAATAATATTTGAATCTTCTCTGAATTCTTTTATGTTATGATTGGTTATATTTGCAAGTCTCTTAGAATTATCAGTTTGGTTTGGCCTACTAGATTGATCTTTCTTGCAATGGGAGAAGTGCTTAGCTTTGGGTTCAATCTTGCAGTGTCCTTTCCCGGTGACAGTAAGGGCAACAAGGCACGTATTGTATTGTTGCCATCGAGGATAACAAGATGGGGTTTTCTTCATATTGCATGAGTCTATCCCTCTACATCATGTCATCTTGCTTAAGGCATTACTCTGTTTTTAACTTAATACTCTAGATGCATGCTGGATAGCGGTCGATGAGTGGAGTAATAGTAGTAGATGCAGGCAGGAGTCGGTCTACTTGTCTCGGACGTGATGCCTATATACATGATCATACCTAGATATTCTCATAACTATGCTCAATTCTGTCAATTGCTCAACAGTAATTTGTTCACCCACCGTAGAATACTTATGCTCTCGAGAGCCACTAGTGAAACCTATGGCCCCCGGGTCTATCTTTATCATATCAATCTCCTACTACTTAGTTATTTACTTTGCCTTTATTTTACTTTGCATCTTTATCATAAAAATACCAAAAATATTATCTTATCATATCTATCAGATCTCACTCTCGTAAGTGGCCATATAGGGATTGACAACCCCTATTTGCGTTGGTTGCGAGGATTTATATGTTTTGTGCAGGTGCGAGGGACTCGCGTGTAGCCTCCTACTGGATTGATACCTTGGTTCTCAAAAACTGAGGGAAATACTTACGCTACTTTGCTGCATCATCCCTTCCTCTTCGGGGAAAACCAATGTAGTGCTAAAAGAGGCAGCAAGAAGGATTTCTGGTGCTGTTGCCGGGGAGGTCTACGCAAAAGTCAACATGCCAAGTACCCATCACATACCCTTATCTCCCGCATTACATTATTTTCCATTTGCCTCTCGTTTTCCTCTCCCCCACTTCACCCTTGCCATTTTATTCGCCCTCTCCCTCTCTATCCTACCTCTCTATTTGCCTCCTTTTGTTCGCTTGCTTTCTGTTTGCTTGTGTGTTAGTTTGCTTGCTTGTCACGATGGCTCAAGATAATACTAAATTGTGTGACTTCACCAATACCAACAATAATGATTTTATTAGCACTCCGATTGCTCCTCTTACCAATGCTGAATCTTGTGAAATTAATGTTGCTTTGCTGAATCTTGTTATGAAAGATCCATTCTCCGGCCTTCCTAGTGAAGATGCCGCTACCCATCTAAATAGCTTCGTTGATTTGTGTGACATGCAAAAGAAGAAAGATATGGATAATGATATTGTTAAATTGAAGCTATTTCCTTTTTCGCTTAGAGATCGTGCTAAAGCTTGGTTTTCGTCTTTGCCTAAAAATAGTATTGATTCATGGAACAAGTGCAAAGATGCTTTTATCTCTAAGTATTTTCCTCCCGCTAAGATCATCTCTCTTAGAAACGATATTATGAAATTTAAGCAACTTGATCATGAACATGTTGCACAAGCTTGGGAGAGAATGAAATTAATGATACGTAATTGCCCTACTCATGGTTTAAATTTGTGGATGATTATACAAAAGTTTTATGCCGGATTGAATTTTGCTTCTAGAAATCTTTTAGATTCGGCCACGGGAGGCACTTTTATGGAAATCACTTTAGGAGAAGCTACTAAACTCCTAGATAATATTATGGTTAATTATTCTCAATGGCATACTGAAAGATCTACTAATAAAAAGGTGCATGCGATAGAAGAAATTAATGTTTTGAGTGGAAAGATGGATGAACTTATGAAATTATTTGCTAATAAGAGTGTTTCTTCTGATCATAATGATATGCCCTTCTCTACTTTTATTGAGAATAATAATGAATCTATGGATGTGAATTTTGTTGGTAGGAACAATTTTGGTAACAACGCGTATAGAGGAAATTTTAATCCTAGGCCTTATCCTAGTAATCCCTCTAATAATTATGGTAATTCCTACAACAATTCTTATGGAAATTATAATAAGATGCCCTCTGATTTTGATTCTAATATTAAATAATTTATTACTTCGCAAAAGAATTTTAATGCTATGATTGAAGAAAAATTGCTTAAGATTGATGATTTGGCTAGGAACGTTGATGGAATTGCTCTTGATGTTGATTCTTTGAAACTTAGATCTATTCTACCTAAGCATGATATCAATGAGTCTCTCAAAGCCATGAGAATTCCCATTGATGAGTGCAAAGAAAGAACCGCTAGGATGCGTGCTAAGAAAGATGCCTTTATAAAAGTGTGTTCTTCTAGTTCATATGAAAATAATGATGAAGATCTAAAAGGTATTGATGTGTCCCCTATTAAATCTTTGTTTTGAAATATGAATCTTGATAATGATGGGACTGAATATGATCCACCTTTACCTAGAAGGCGTTCCAAGAATTCTGAATCTTTTGATCTCGATGCTAAATTTGATAAAATTGGGGTTGAAGAAATTAAAACCCTAGATGTTGCTAAACCCATTATTATGGATTTTAAGGAATTTAACTATGAAAATTGCTCTTTGATTGATTGTATTTCCTTGTTGCAATCCGTGCTAAATTCTCCTCACGCTTATAGTCAAAATAAAGCGTTTACTAAACATATCGTTGATGCCTTGATGCAATCTTATGAAGAAAAACTTGAATTGGAAGTTTCTATGCCTAGAAAACTTTATGATGAGTGGGAAACAACTATTAAAATTAAAATTAAAGATCATGGATGCTATGCTTTATGTGATTTGGGTGCTAATGTTTCCACGATTCCAAAGACTTTGTGTGATTTGTTAGGTTTCCGTGATTTTGATGATTGCTCTCTAAACTTGCACCTTGCAGATTCCACCATTAAGAAACCTATGGGAAGAATTAATGATGTTCTTATTGTTGCAAATAGGAATTATGTGCCCTTATATTTTATTGTTCTTGACATAGATTGCAATCCTTCATGTCCTATTATTCTTGGTAGACCTTTCCTTCGAACGATTGGTGCAATTATTGATATGAAGGAAGGAAACATTAGATTACAAATTCCATTAAGGAAAGGCATGGAACACTTTCCTATAAAGAAAATTAAATTACCTTATGAATCTATTATGAGAGCCACTTATGGATTGCCTACCAAAGATGGCAATACCCAGATCTATTCTTGCTTGTTATGCCTAGCTAGGGGCGTTAAACGATAGCGCTTGTTGGGAGGCAACCCAATTTTATTTTTATTCCTTTCTTTTTGCTCCTGTCCAGTAATAAATAAATTATCTAGCCTCTGTTTTGGTTGTGTTTTTTGTGTTTAATTAGTGTTTGTGCCAAGTAGAACCGCTGGGAAGACTTGGGGAAAGTCTTGTTGAACTTGCTGTAAAAAACAGAAACTTTAGCGCTCATGAGAACTGCTGTCATTTTCATTTGGAAAGTGCTATTTAGTTAATTCTTTCTGAAGATGATTAAGAGATAAATTCCTCACGTCCAGCAATTTATTTTAGAATTTTTGGGGTTCCAGATCTTGCGCTAGCTACGGATTACTACAGACTGTTCTGTTTTTGACAGATTCTGTTTTTCGTGTGTTGTTTACTTATTTTGATGAATCTATGGCTAGTAAAATAGTTTATAAACCATAGAGAAGTTGGAATACAGTAGGTATAACACCCATATAAATAAATAATGAGTTAATTACAGTACCTTGAAGTGGTCTTTTGTTTTCTTTCGCTAACGGAGCTCACGAGATTTTCTACTTTAAGTTTTGTGTTGTGAAGTTTTCAAGTTTTGGGTAAAGATTTGATGGATTATGGAACAAGGAGTAGCAAGAGCCTAAGATTGGGGATGCCCATGGCACCCCCAAGATAATATAAGGAAACCTAAAAGCCAAAGCTTGGGGATGCCCCGGAAGGCATCCCCTCTTTCGTCTACTTCTATCGGTAACTTTACTTGGAGCTATATTTTTATTTACCACATGATATGTGTTTTGCTTGGAGCGTCTCGTATGATTTGAGACTTTGCTTGTTAGTTTACCACAATCATCCTTGCTGTACACACCTTTTGAGAGAGCCATACATGATCTGGAATTTGTTAGAATACTCTATGTGCTTCGCTTATATCTTTTGAGTTATATAATTTTGCTCTAGTGCTTCACTTATATCTTTTAGAGCACGGTGGTGGATTTGTTTTATAGAAACTATTGATCTCTCATGCTTCACTTAGATTATTTTGAGAGTCTTAAATAACATGGTAATTTGCTTAAAATCTTAATATGCTTGGTATGCAAGATTAATAATAAAACTTTCTTATGAGTGTGTTGAATACTATGATAAGTTTGATACTTGATAATTGTTTTGAGATATAAAGATGGTGATATTAAAGTTGTGCTAGTCGAGTAGTCGTGAATTTGAGTAATACTTGTGTTGAAGCTTGTGATTCCCGTAGCATGCACGTATGGTGAACCGTTATGTGATGAAGTCGGAGCATGATTTATTTTTTTGATTGTCTTCCTTATGAGTGGCGGTCGGGGACGAGCGATGGTCTTTTCCTACCAATCTATCCCCCTAGGAGCATGCGCGTAATACTTTGCTTTGATAACTTGTAGATTTTTTCAATAAGTATATGAGTTCTTTATGACTAATGTTGAGCCCATGGATTGTACGCACTCTCACCCTTCCACCTTTGCTAGCCTCTCTAATACCGCGCACCTTTCGCCGGTATCATACACCCACCATATACCTTCCTCAAAACAGCCACCATACCTACCTATTATGGCATTTCCATAGCCATTCCGAGATATATTGCCATGCAACTTTCCACCGTTCCGTTTATTATGACACACTCCATCATTGTCATATTGCATATCCCGGTACACCGCCGGAGGCATTCATATAGAGTCATATTCTGTTCTAAGTATCGAGTTGTAATTATTGAGTTGTAAGAAAAATAAAAGTGTGATGATCATCATTATTAGAGCATTGTCCCAGTGAGGAAAGGATGATGGAGACTATGATTCCCCCACAAGTCGGGATGAGACTCCGGACGAAAAAAAGAGAGGCCAAAGAAGCCCAAATAAAAAAAGAGGCCATAAAAAAGAGAAAAGCCCCAAATACAAAAAAGAAAAAAATGAGAGAAAAAGAGAGAAGTGACAATGTTACTATCCTTTTACCACACTTGTGCTTCAAAGTAGCACCATGATCTTCATAGTAGAGAGTCTATCATGTTATCACTTTCATATACTAGTGAGAATCTTTCATTATAGAACTTGGCTTGTATATTCCAATGATGGGCTTCCTCAAAATGCCCTAGGTCTTCATGAGCAAGCAAGTTGGATGCACACCCACTTAGTTTCTTTTTGAGCTTCCATATACTTATAGCTCTAGTGCATCCGTTGCATGGCAATCCCTACTCACTCACATTGATATCTATTGATGAGCATCTCCATAGCCCGTTGATACGTCTAGTTGATGTGAGACTATCTTCTCATTTTTGTCTTCTCCACAACCACCACTCTATTCCACCTATAGTGCTATGTCCATGGCTCACGCTCATGTATTGCATGAAAATTGAAAAAGTTTTGAGAATGTCAAAAGTATGAAACAATTGCTTGGCTTGTCATCGGGGTTGTGCATGATTTAAATATTTTGTGTGGTGAATATAGAGCATAGCAAGACTATATGATTTTGTAGGGATAACTTTCTTTAGCCATGTTATTTTGAGAAGACATAATTGCATAGTTAGTATGCTTGAAGTATTATTATTTTTATGTCAATATGAACTTTCGTCTTGAATCTTTCGGATCCAAATATTCATACCACAATTAAGAAGAATTACATTAAAATTATGCCAAGTAGCACTCTGCATCAAAAATTCTGTTTTATCATTTACCTACTCGAGGACGAGCAGGAATTAAGCTTGGGGATGCTTGATACGTCTCCAACGTATCTATAATTTTTGATTGCTCCATGCTATATTATCTACTATTTTGGACATTATTGGGCTTTATTATCCACTTTTATATTATTTTTGGGACTAACCTATTAACCGGAGGCCCAACCCAGAATTGCTGTTTTTTGCCTGTTTTAGGGTTTCGAAGAAAAGTATAATCAAATAGAGTCCAAACGGAATGAAACATTCGGGAACGTGATTTTCTCATCGAATACAACTCAGGAGACTTGGACCCTACGTCAAGACACGTAACAGGAGGCCACGAGGTAGGGGGGCGCCTACCCCCCCCCCTAGGCGCGCCCTCCACCCTCGTGGGCCCCCTGTTGCTCCACCGACATACTTCTTCCTCCTATATATACCCACGTACCCCCAAACGTTCAGATACGGAGCCAAAAACCTAATTCCACCGCCGCAACTTTCTGTATCCACGAGATCCCATCTTGGGGCCTGTTCCGGAGCTCCGCCGGAGGGGGCATCGATCACGGAGGGCTTCTACATCAACACCATAGCCCTTCTGATGAAGTGTGAGTAGTTTACCTCAGACCTACGGGTCCATAGTTAGTAGCTAGATGGCTTCTTCTCTCTTTTTGGATCTCAATACAATGTTCTCCCCCTCTCTTGTGGAGATCTATTTGATGTAATCTTATTTTTGCGGTGGTTTGTTGAGACCGATGAATTGTGGGTTTATGATCAAGTCTATCTATGAATAATATTTGAATCTTCTCTGAATTCTTTTATGTATGATTGGTTATCTTTGCAAGTCGCTTCGAACTATCAGTTTGGTTTGGCCTACTAGATTGATCTTTCTTGCAATGGGAGAAGTTCTTAGCTTTGGGTTCAATCTTGCGGTGTCCTTTCCCGGTGACAGTAAGGGCAGCAAGGCACGTATTGTATTGTTGCCATCGAGGATAACAAGATGGGATTTTCTTCATATTGCATGATCTATCCCTCTACATCATGTCATCTTGCTTAAGGCATTACTCTGTTTTTAACTTAATACTCTAGATGCATGCTGGATAGCGGTCGATGAGTGGAGTAATAGTAGTAGATGCAGGCAAGAGTCGGACTACTTGTCTCGGACGTGATGCCTATATACATGATCACACCTAGATATTCTCATAACTATGCTCAATTCTGTCAATTGCTCAACAGTAATTTGTTCACCCACCGTAGAATACTTATGCTCTCGAGAGAAGCCACTAGTGAAACCTATGGCCCCTGGGTCTATCTTTATCATATCAATCTCCTACTACTTAGTTGTTTACTTTGCTATTTACTTGCCTTTATTTTACTTTGCATCTTTATCATAAAAATACCAAAAATATTATCTTATCATATCTATCAGATCTCACTCTCGTAAGTGGACCTATAGGGATTGACAACCCCTATTTGTGTTGGTTGCGAGGATTTATTTGTTTTGTGCAGGTGCGAGGGACTCCCGCGTAGCCTCCTACTGGATTGATACCTTGGTTCTAAAAAACTGAGGGAAATACTTACGCTACTTTGCTGCATCATCCCTTCCTCTTCGGGGAAAACCAACGCAGTGCTAAAAGAGGTAGCAATCTTCGGTTGTCGGTCTTGAAAACTGGTTCAACAAATCTTCTCATCTTCGATCATGAGGATCGCCGAAATGCATTCGACGAGTTTACACGTTGGGTATCCGAGGAGCCCCCTTTAAGTTTCCGACCTTTATCAATGCCTTGTTATTTTTATGCCACACCTCCGGTTTGAACTTGTTCCCGGGAGGCAGTGTCCTCTTGCATCCGAGCTCTAACGCCGGACTGCATTCAAGGTATCTTTTGCAGCCGAGCACCAATGCCGGACTGCTTCCGAGCTCTAACGCCGAAATGTATCCGAGCTCCAACGCCGGACTGTGTCCAAGCTCCAACGCCGGACTATATCCAAGATGTCATAGATCATCTCGGTCCAAAAAAGTTGAAGGAGTTTAGCCAAGCTTAATGCCGGAAATGCCCTCTATGGAGCTAGCTGCTAGTGCCCGAGCTTTATGCCGGACTGCTTCCAAGGTGGTGCACCACCCCGACCGTGGGCTGATTTTTTGTGAACATTTTTAACTGGTGCAGTTTATGCTCTGCCGATGTATATCCAGTAGCCCTCAAGGTGTGTATCAGTCTAAAACCCGAGATGCACCTGAAGGCAAGCATAAAACCGTTGTTCCTAGTAGCCCCTGAGACTCAGGTCGATGCGCGAAATCGGCCTGAGGATCAACTCCTAGCTCGGCAGCATACATAGGAATAAAAAACGCGGTGTAATATATTAGAGATAATAGTGATTGGCGAACGGGCCCCTGAGAGAGGGTCGTGAGAAGTCGCCGTGATATATTAGCTTGATGCCAGATAGGTCTAGATGGTACTTATTGTTGTCCGAAGACGTGCTTTCCCATAGTTCGATCAAGCCGAACACTAAGCCCTTTGAATTTTCTGCATTGAATTGGCAATGCAGTAGCCCCCGAGACACTGGTCGGGTGGCAACACCAGATCAGGGGATCGATGTGCCCCTTTAATATTTTTAAATAATGAGCGCAAAGCCCAATAGCCCCCAAGCCTTAATGTGGGCACAGGTGGTCGAATTAAGGATCGATATCCAGAGTAAAATCACAGATTATGTGTAATGATTCTATGTATCCAAGTATTTTACATCATTATTTTGACTCCATTGCGACCGTTTATTAGTTGAAAGTGGCCCATCATCGGCCTCGACCCCTTGGTAGATACTACGCAGGGTGTTTCTGCAATAACAAAACAACCCTTGGCCGACGTCTCGGTGCCCGAAGGTGGTTGTGTTAGCGGAAACGAGGCAATCAGATATGCGGGGTTTATAACTTTCGCTTAGTCATAGGAGCTTTAAACTGGGGAAGCTAGCTATGAGCCCCCGGTTAGTGTTCAGCGACATCCGAGGTCAAGCCGTAAACACTTCGGCCAATGCTATGAACGGCCCGTCATTTAACATAGTCATCGGATCGTTGACCAGTTTACGCCTATTGTGACAGTCAGTTTTCGGCTTTCTCCACTGAGGTGCTTAACCATGAGAGCTGGAAGCACAATCGCAGTGGTTCTCCCTTTGCACACCTAGCCGAACAAAGCGGGGCGTAGGAGGCAAGCATAGGAGCCGGGCAACCCAACTATTGACCGAAGACACAATTCGAAACCGATGCATATATAGTAGTGTTCGAGAATGTTTTTGCCGAATCTCTAAAGGTGTCCGGCATTGCATTGCGAGACTTATGCTGGAAACACACAAATAGTTAAAAAGTGCCATAAGCTTGGAAAACCAAAAAAATGTTAGTGAAAACCTGACGTCCGAACAAGATCAAGTGTTCGGTGCCAATCTGAAAATTGGACTTTAGAAAAAAAAAAGTGCTTCTTTCGTGTTTTAACATGACACATCCTATCTAAAGACTTCAAGTGGGTCAGCCTACGGCTTTAACCTCCTATCCCGAAGGCGGAGTACTTCTCTGTAGGCCAGTTTAGCAAACTAAACTCTAGCGGCTTTGAGAGGGACATTAGGCTCCCCGTCTAGTGACCACACACTCGTATCGAAAAAAGGAGTGATAAATAATAAGAATAAAAACTTTGCAACAACTAAGAAGAAGAACACTTACTATAAAACGGCTCATATAAATTAAAGAGCCCGCAAGTGACTTGGGTAAAAGAATTTTATGTATAATGATTGTATGTACCAAAGTACTTATATCATATATGTGTTCACCCGAACTTTATATTCGTCTTAACCAACCGTCGGCTTCTCCCTCTTCGGTCAAGGGCCGAAGAGTGTTATGTACTCCACCTGTCGAGAATATCGACGGTGTTTCCGATAACCAGGCAATCAGGCCATAAGGCTATAACAGACAAAGCGCGCTCAGGGAACTTATGCTATATTACTGACGAAGTGTAAGAAGCATCTTCGAAGAAAATAGTACCCCCACCAATACCTTTCTTCGGTGCTCATTGCTACTATGAGACTTGTGCAATAGATTTTTTTTGTACTCATGATTTCCGTTGTGTGCCGACCATAATTGAAAACAATAAGAGCGCTAGCTTTCGGCTTCACCCAGTCTGAGGTCCGGCTCGGATGACCCGATCGTGACAATCGCAGAGGTGCTCCCTTTACTCCCTAGCCGAACAATCGGGAATGTAGGGGTAAACACAGGAGCGAGGCAACCCAGCTTGCAAATCGCTTAAGTCAATATGGTGCATATTGTGGCGTAATACACGAACAAGGAACGAAGCCATACAAGTATAATCATATGCAAGAGGAAAAGCTTCATAAAGGAAGCCTCCAAGTAAATGGGGTATTTGAATTTGTGTGTCACAAACAAAGTTTTGACAAGTAGATTTTTTACAAGCAACTTTTTTCCGAAAAGGTATAATGCTTGGTCGAACCGAACACAAGTTAAAAATTTAAAACTTTGAGCATGAAGGCAACTTAGCTAGTTAATGTGTTCGGTATTGATGACACGGTCCGAGCTTGATGCGGGACAAGGTTCCATCCCCCAAGCCGGTCCCAAGGTGGCGGAGCAAAGAGCTCGGCACTCCGAAGTGGTGACATAGCACGGTCAATGCATGCCGGCAGAGTGATGCCGAAGTCCCCGGCATGGGGTAATGAAGTGTTGACGAAGCCCCCCGTCTAGCCGAGGTAGCGTGGTATGTCAGTACGCCGAGTTGACGATACTGCCAACCCGGATCATTTTCCTATACACAAAAATGGTGCAAACCGGAGATAATAGTACAAAAATCGTTGCATAATAAATAATTTATGCAAAGTGAGGCAAGAAAGAAATATGGCCTGGCGCTGAAGTCAATGTCGATGCCGGGTGTCGGCGTGATGCGGTAAAGGCGTGGCAAAGCCTGAATTCACAGGTCGGTCCGAGTTCCGGATGCGGCGTTCGCCGGACTATATACGAAAACTGACCGAACCACCATGTGACCGTCGTTAATACGGCCACCATTTGATAGACCTGCGTACATATGATGGACAAACCAGAGTAATAATTCCTTGGGAAAAATAAACCCAAACAAGCAAAAAATACTAGGATTAATAGCACCTGGTTTATTTGTTGTAGCAATCTGAAGAAACGTGATTCCCAAAATTGGGACTCGATCCGCATACCCATTGCTTGATGGGCGATAAAGCGACGGCATGGCGATGCTGGCAAAGGTTGGCTTGCCGAGACAAAGCCCTCGGTCCAGCTAACGTGACGGAGCTGGTCGGCTAGTGACGCCGAAGTCTCCGGAGTAGGTTGATGAAGAGATGGTGAGGCCCCCGGTCTAGCCGAGATGTCGAAGCCTCTATGTCAGCCGATGAGTCGAAGTAGGTCGGCGTGATGGACACCGGCTTGAAGGAGCAACAGTGCGGCTCTGCCGATGCAGGTCGTGATGTGGTCAATGCCGGCTTGATGAAGTGACCGTGCGGCGATGCCGGTGTGCCCGCTCCGTGTAATCCATGGGGCGGCGATGTTGGTGATGATTTATCCTTCGCGATGCTGAACTCCTGTTCGGCTCGCCGAGATGATGATCCGAAGAAGTTGAGCTTGGCTCAACAAAGTGACGACGTGTCTAGCGCAGGTCGGCAGCCGTGGAGCAATATTGCCGGACTGGTTTGACACCAGCATAATGGTGAAGATCATGTTCAAAATATTTTAAAGTTAGTGGGATGTGGTCGGGAACAAAACACAATACCCCATACAAAACTTCCTTCAAAAAGTATGTCCGAAATCCCGTTCATAAAAAAGATGAACTTGGGTCGGATTCGTTTTCGCGCAGGAAACAGATCCGAAAAGTGATGCACTAATCAGAAGGTTCCCGAAGTTTGGACGGTCGGATCGAGCTGAAATTTTGAGGGGTGGTAGATATAAGAATTCCGAAGCCGATCAACGGTTGGATCTTCCAAAGGATATCCGAGCTAAAAGCTGGACACCACGCCCTAACCTCGTCCAGATTCCCGTCCAGATTTGACAGGGCTCCGGTATATCGCGGATTGCCAGAGATTCCTCCATCGGAACTCAACAAATTTTTTTCCAGGGTTGTTGTAGACTCAATTCCGCACAATTCCACTGAAGTAATCATTAAAACGACACTTGAGGAGGCGGTGGCGGAGGATACAAGTTTGCTGTTTAGAAAAACAGCACGGTCGTCCAAGGGCAATGTTGACGTTGAGCCCCGGGCTCCTTGGATGATTCCTCCATGATCTTGATAGAGATCGGAGTTGATGTTGATGAAGGCCCTCATCCGAACATAACGATCGGAGGTAGGGCACAATCCTCAGTCCAGCCAAGGTGACCGGTCGAGCCGGTGACGAAGAAGCCGGCGTCGCAGTTGACCTGCGGGCGAGCCATTAATCCTTTTGCCGATCACACAGCGGAACTCTCAATGAAAGCACCAATGTCAGTGTCAAAACCGACGGATCTCGGGTAGGGGGTCCCGAACTGTGCGTCTAGGATCGATGGTAACAGGAGGCGGGGGACACGATGTTTACTCAGGTTCGGGCCCTCTCGATGGAGGTAATACCCTACGTCCTGCTTGATTGATCTTGATGATATGAGTATTACAAGAGTTGATCTACCATGAGATCGTAGAGGCTGAACCCTAGAAGCTAGCCTATGGTATAATTGTTGTATATGATCTATCGACTAGTCTGGCCTCAGTTTATATAATACACCAGAGGCCTAGGATAACAAGAGTCCTAGCTGAATACGCCGGTGGGGAGGAGTCCTTGTCTTGATCACCAAGTCTTGTGGAATCTTCCATGTATGCGGCAGCTGTCCGAACTGGCCCATGAGTATACGGCCATGGGGGTTCTCGGCCCAATCTAACAGATCGGGAGATGACGTGGTGAGTACCCCCTAGTTCAGGACACCGTCAATATTTTATTACCCCTCTGATCTTGAACATGAACATGCTTTGTCGTTAGTTACTTTTGTTCCCGAGGACATGGAAGAAGCCTTGTTTTAAGTAATCATGTAAATTTGGTATTCGTTCGATATTTTAATGAGATGTATGTTGTCTTTACTCTAGTGGTGTTATGTGAACGCTGACTGCATGACACTTCACCATGGTTTGGTCCTAGGGGAAGGCATTGGGAAGTAGCAAGTAGATGATGGGTTGCTAGAGTTACAGAAGCTTAAACCCTAGTTTATGCGTTGCTTCGTAAGGGGCTGATTTGGATCCACTTGTTTAATGTTATGGTTAGATTTATCTGAATTCTTCTTTCGTAGTTGCGGATGCTTGTGAGAGGGGTTAATCATAAGTGAGAGGCTTGTCCAAGTATGGACAGCACCCAAGGATTGGCCCACCAACATATCAAATTATTAAAGTAGCGAACGCGAATCATGAGTATGATGAAAACTAATTTGACAATAATTCTCATGTGTCCTCCGGAGCGTTTTGCTTTATATAAGAGTCGTCCAGGATTGTCATTTGCTATAAAAAGGATTGGTCCATGTTGCTGCACCTTTGTTACACTTGTTACTTATTACTCATTACGAATTACCTTGCCACCAAACTATCTGTTACCGATAATTTCAATGCTTACAGAAAATACCTTGCTGAAAATCTCTTGTCATTTCCTTCTGCTCCTCATTAGGTTCGACACTCTTACTTACCGAAAGGATTACGATTGATCCCCTATACTTGTGGGTCATCAAGACTCTTTCCTGGCGCCGTTGCCGGGGAGTGAAGCGCCTTTGGTGAGTGAAATTTGGTAAAGAAACATTTATATTACATGCTAAAATTTACTGTTACTTGCCACTATGAAAAACCATCATTTGAGAGGTTTGTTCAGGGTATCTTCACCTTATATTGAGAAACCCCCTTTTCCAGTAAGGATAAAAGAATATGCTAAAACTTCAACTATGGTTCACAAAAGTTATACAAGAACACTTACACCCTCTGAACAAATTAAAGTTGAACCTAATGTTGATATGGTTAAAGATCTCTTTGTTGATAAAATCGATGGGCGTGCTATTTATTTTTGTGGTGAACCTACTAGAATTGCTAAACCCAATGAAAATGATACAAATAGACCTGTTGTTGGCATGCGTATTGTCTTTGTTAAAATAGAAAATCATTGTTATCATGGCTTATGTGATTTGGGTGATAGTGTGAGTGCTATCCCGTTTACTTTCTATCAAGAAATTGTGAATGATATTGCACCTGCTGAGATAGAAGATATTGATGTCACTATTAAGCTTGCTAATAGAGATACTATCACACCACTTGAGATTGTTAGAGATGTTGAAGTCTTGTGTGGGAAAATAAAATACCCTACTGATTTTCTAGTTCTTGGTTTCTGCACAATATGAGTTTTGTTCCATTATATTTGGTAGACCTTTCCTGAATACGGTTAATGCTAAAATTGATTGCACTAAGGAAACTGTTAGTGTAAATTTTGGTGATGTGTCTCATGAGTTTAATTCCTCTAAATTATATAGACAACCCTGTGATAAAGAATTACCTAGTAAGGATTACAAGTTACATATTCGTAACATTTTCGTCTTTTCAGTTTTCTTCTCGTTTTTCCTAGGATTTGGAGATTTTTTAGTCTTTTCTTTTTCAAAGCACATTTGTGCTTCTCTAAAAACAAGTGTGTACTTTCACAAGAAGGACAACTGTATTTCTCGTGGATGCACATTTTTTTTCGCGAGAAGCACGATTGTGCTTTCACGAGAAGGGAATTTGTGCTTCTACTGTAAAAGAGAAAATCACAACATGTTTTTCTACGAGTTTTCCTCTTTGAGTAGAAGAAGCAATTTGTGCTTCTGCGAAAAGTACAACATGTGCTTCTACTGAAAAAGGAAAAAAAATACAACCTCTGGTTTCCCAAAAAAAAGGAAAAAGCAAGGCGGCGCTTACAAAAAAAATGAAAACCACAACCGCGCTTTTGGGTTCTATTTTTCTGTTTTTTTGGTATTCATTCTTTTCAGTGGCCATATTTTTTATTTTTTTCGATATTTTTTGGTATTCCTTCTATCCAGTTACTGTTTTTTCATGGAGTTCTTAGTTTTTTGCGAAAAAAATTGTTAAAACTTATTAGCATGGATCTAGTTTAAAAATCTCAACGCAAGAAATCAAAAGGTGAAAACGGTTTGGTATTTGGACACACGGTCAAGAGATAAAACGTTTTAAATAAACGAATCTCTGAAAAAAAAGGAAAACTCCAAGACTACGGCAAGTGATGCATATGCAGTCTCCACTTGTCAGCACGTGAGAAGGTGGGGAATGAGGAGTGACCTTTGCAAGTATAACCTTTAACTAGTGATTTTGCAGTTACTTGGGTAACCATACGCATCTCAGACCTCGCCACAACTTTCGTGACTACAGGGTCGGCCTATATAATGCGAACGACTTCTCCTTTTATTTTGCTTTTTGGCCGATTTTGGGAAGCTTCTGGCCTGTTTTTTGTATGTTTTAATTTTATTTTTTCAAATCGGTGATTTTTGAAATTCTGAACATTTTTTTGTAAGTTTGTGATTATTTTAAAAATTTATAAACATTTTTCAAATTCAGGGACATTTCTTTCAATTTCATGAACTTTTTTCAATTTTGCAAAATGTTTTGAAACCCGCGCTCAATTTGGCAAATCCGTGAACCTTTTTTTACATTCGTTAACAATTTTTCAAATCCGTGATTTGTTTTCAAATTTGTTAACATTTTAAAACCCGTGAACTTTTTATAATTCATGAAGTGTTTCAAATTCATGAACATTTCCAAATTCCTGAACTTTTTCCCAAATTCATGATATTTTTTTCAAATTGATGAACTTTTTCAAATTTATAATGTTTCCCAAATACACTTTTTTGAACTTTTTTTACTTGTTTCTATATTCATGAGTGTTTTCAAATTTATGATTTATTTTCATATTTGGTGAAAAGTGAACAGGTCAACCATCCACTGGTTGAATAGCAGACACTTCCGAAGGAAAGCATCAATCGAGCGTGCGAGGCAAGCCAACATTCGCTCGTTATTTGGTATAACCCAGACATGCTATGCACGAGCGCCAGGAGCGGAATTCGGCGCCTGAAGCGCCGTATAGGAGGTCTCCACACAAAAATACCCAATGACATATGCAAGTGAAGGAAAACACAACGAGAATGACAATGGACAATGCCAAAATTAGGAAGACTACCCAAAGAGCTGAGTAGCCTCCATCATCGGGAGAGACTAGTGTAAAAGCAACACCTAGTGTGCAAAAATAGAAAAAAACAGTGACATCCGTCGGATATTAAATGGATGTCTCAGATTCAATGCACGCGAGTTGGTGGAGCTTCTGTGCATTTTGTGAAAACCCCCTTCACTAACAGTTATGTACAAAATGATCCCTCCATCATGTTCCTCAAGGTGGATCCGAGACATCCATTCAAAATCCGATGGATGTTGTTGATTTTTTTTATTTTTGCACACAAAGTGTTTTTTGTACAATAGTCTCTCCCCCATCATTTAACCATATGTGTCTTCTTTTTTCTAGGGTCACCCTTCATATTTTTGCTTCTATCTGTTTTCAACTTCAAGATGGCTGATCTAAGGGTTAGCACTACCTTTCTTACCTTTGGCCCTTGCTTCCTCTTTATCTTTAGAAAATTGCATGTGCCACCGCATTGGCCCCAACAATATCCATCTTGTCTGGATGCGTCATGGATATCGATAAACAAAGTTTGCACACAAGCCTTGAACCTCGAGTATGATCTGAACCATTGGAGCCACGGCCACGACGATGGCCTCGCTCTCAAAGGCAATCGGGACAACAGGTACTTTGTCGACCCACAAAGAAACCATGAAGTGAATTTATGAATCAGTGAGGTGATTGCGGGCTGTGTCCGCGAGTCCGTATGCGAGATGAATTTTTGGAGAAAAAAAAACATCCGCCACTAGATCATGTAGTCAACACCCTTGATGATCTGCATGACGGAGTGGTGCTTTTTGAAGCCACATAGGTTCCTCCTGGCCAAGTGTTTTCCCCTGGCCGGGCCCATGGGACAGCAATACAAAGGGGTGGGCACAATTGCAGTGGCGGTCAGGCGGATTTTGCCAGCATCTTCTTCTCCAGAAGTTGCAAGATACGTTACATAAAGGCAACCCCTGACGTGCGTAAATTACCCACCTCACAAGTCACAACCCTGTTGATGGAGACCTGGCCGTGCGAGGATCCTTCGCACATTCGCCCGCTTCAAACCTCAGATTCCCACTGTAAGTTGACATAAATTTCCAGTTTTAAGTTGTGCTGCCCCATTATCAGATTTCGCATCTGTTGGAGGTCATAAGTGGAAGAAGTATAAACAGCAATTTGAAGCTGTTCCCGAGTCCCCACTCTTCCTCCACTGCCTTCTTGGGAAACGGGCAGAAGAGTTCTCCTCCTTGCGGTTTCGAAAAAGGGCTCATCTTCGTCCTCCCAACACCAAACTCGCCCTGCCACCATCTCGATACTGCTTCCGCCATGGTTCAGATCAAGGAATTGTATCCTTTTTATCAAAGATATTTGTGTTCATGCAATATCGCTTTGTGTGCATGATCTCCTACTTTTATTTTCATTTTGTTAACTCATGTGCTTTCGTCGATTTGCCGGACCTTGACTATGATCCTGCACTAAGCCGAATCATCATGCCTATGTCGATGGAGGAGGTATGAAGAACCACCAAAGAAAGAATTTCAGAGGGTTTTTTTCAGTGTTTTGTTGTTGTGAGATGGTAATTGAGCTGAGACAGGTCGATTACTGTATTGCAGTATGAGATAGGGCTCAGCTACACCATCATCAAGATGGAGCAGCAGAATACAAATGGGAAGGAGGGCGTGGAGGTGCTGCAGCAGGTCCCTTTTGAGGATGACGAGCTCGGCGAGGGCCAATTCACCTCAAAAGTGTATCATCTGCAGAGGTTCGTACATATATACAGTCACCTAGTTTTGTTTATTGTACGTATATATACTAGTTCATGACATGATAAATTTCGCCGATTTCGTAGATAATACGTCCTAAGTTGTTTCAAGAAAAAGGCATAAAATTATGCCTATTTGGTAGTAAGGCCATTACAATCCTGTAACTTTTGTACTACTAGAGAGTCTTTGACAATGGATAATCATGAAAGGTAAGAACAAACCACTGGAAGCGAATAACTGGCTAATTAGAAATGCAATGCTAAGGGGTAAAAATCAAAGGTTGTAATCAGGACATTATGAAATGTAAGTTACCAGATTACTGGATCAACTAGGAGCAATTATTTTCCTTAAAAACTGTGTGCAGCAAAATTCCATCTTGGATGAAGGGCTTTGCATCCGCAAGTTCTCTCGCAGTGCATGAGGACTCCTGGTCCGCTTATCCAAAGAGCAGAACAGGTTAGCAAAGACCTTTCTTTTAACCAATTGTGAATCATATTTTGGCAATAATTATACACTTATCAGTTCTTTATAAACTAGTTCCATTTGTAACTTTGTATCCCCCTCCCTTTTACATGTTTTCCATGGATGCTGCTCTGACCCTCATCAGTAATCAAGGTACTGCAAGTAGAGAAATCATTTCGTTCTTCGAATCCTTCACAACTCAGTTCATCCAGCACTGCCAAATTATACTAACTTCATTATTCTTGATCATTTGTTACTATCATGCAGTGCCCTCTTTTTAGCAAGTGTTCCCTGACGATTGACACCGTGATAAGACCTGACAACGGCTGCTCTGAAAATGTAAGCACATTCAGTTGCCTCCTAGTCATTTTCAGTCCTTAGGACGAAAGGAAACGACACTAAGGTTGCCCTACAACCAGGCGCACAATTTAAACAGCCAGCAGCTAGCTGCAAGAGAGGTGGAGATCGTCGACATCGCGTCAGTATCGCGGGACTACTGGAGCAAGGTGATCACTGCTCCAAAAGTCGACCTCACAACATTCAAGTCCCAACGGACGGAGCGAGGCCCTCTTCTGAATGGGTGGATGGTATGCAGATTCTGAATCAGAGATCTATGTGCACTGCTACTGTCAAGTTTGACTGTACATGGGTCGCATTCGTTTCAGGATTCATGCCGTCCCGTGATGACCATATACAAGCTGGTGGTCATGGATGCTCCCATCTGGGGCTTGGGCGAACGGCTCGAAGACTGCCTCATCGCGGTACCTGCACTCCATATCTTGTCAAACTGCGCACCGCTTGATCTGAATCTGGCAGAGCGTGTGTCAATACTTCAGAAGCTCAGAGCTGACGCTCCATACCGTGCAGGGGGAGAGGGCGCTGTTTCTGGCGTGCCACCGGCTGTGCTTCGCGTGGATAGACGAGTGGTACGGCATGACCATGGAGCAGATCCGGGAGATGGAGAGGCACACGGACCTACTCCTCAAAAAGGTCAGCATATTGGGTTTTACTGCCTGTATCTATGTTCTTACGTTTTGGTTACTAACTGATGTTGCTGCAGACACTGAAAAAGGCTGCAAAACCTGGGAGCAAGCACGAGGGCAAGAGGAAGTCGCTCAAAGACGAAATCGCCGTTGTGGGGAGCTGCACCTAGTGCTGGTTCCGTGAGACCATCCGTTTATTTCAGTGTCCCATTTAGCTGAATTACCAAACCAGGAGGACATCTCAGGTTATGGGTGCATCGAAATATGGCTTAATTAACACTGTACATATATGTAAGCAGCCACTGAAGATGCTGCTGCTGTAGCCAAGGCATCATGGGCTGTAAGTGCGTCTGGTTTAATGTAAAGTATTGGATGATGGAATGCATTCTTTTTCCAAAAAAGAGGGTTTATACTCGGACCACTGCATTATAGAATGGAGAGCTCCTATTCCGCACCTTCGGCGCAGGAAAGGAGAGCTGGCGCTCACGAGCGCCCAAGCGGGCCGCGACCCAGCAATGCCAGTTCGCTCGCCTTCCCCCTGCTCGCTCCAGCTGCTCGTCCGCTCTCTTTGCAGGCTAGTTTTTTTTTCGTTTTTTGTGCTGTTGGTCTGGTATAAAAAAACCCGGTCGGTTTATTAATACTTTTTTTAAAAATTGTGAAATCAAAAAAGGTTTACAGATTTTATAAAAAAAAGTTCATCCATTTGAGAAAAGTTCATGAATTACAAAAAATATATGAAAATTTGGAAAGGTTCATAATAAAATGAAAAACTTTGCAAAATTGGAAAAAGTTCATCCATTTTGAAAAAAGGTAACAAATTATAAAAAGAATTTATAAATTTTGAAAAAAAATTCACGAATTTGAGAAAAGATCATCGATTTTGAAAAAAACTTTCATGAATTGAAAAAACATTCACGGATTTTCAAGAAAAAGTTCACGAATTTGAAGAAAGTTCTAAATTTTAAAAAGTTCAAACATTTTTGAAAAGTAATAAAATAAATAAAAAAGAGTAAAAAGCGAAGAAAAACAGGCCATAGAAAACCCAGAGTGTTCTTTTCAGGGTTACAAGTTGACGCACAACAAGAATACAAAACCAGTAGGTAGCCACGAACTGTGAGGTGTCCAGTTGGTTATCACAGTTAGTACTGAAATATGAGGTCTAGAGGTTGAAGCCCATGTACGACCATTTTTTTAAGTTTAAAGAAACGTAAAAAACTAACATAAATTGGCCAAGACCAGCCCCAAGGGGGGGGGGGGGGTTGTGCACCTCTTTCTAGAATAGCTTGTAACCGGCACGGAGGGGCGCCACCAAGTAAGAAAATGGGCATAGAATGCACACAACTCTAAATTATTACGTTCATTTATCAAACTTGTTGTTATAAATAATGGGCTAGGCACATATACAATTTCTGAAATCTAAAAAAAGCCCATCAATAAATGGCAAGATGTGGTTCTAAAGTTTAGTCCCATCCTAAAAGTTGGGGTGTGGGACCACTTTAGAGGCAAGGAACATTTGATATTTTCTATACGTTCCCTTCCGACCCGCTCGCGCGAGCGGCTCCGGAGGCGCCAACCCTAGCCCCGCGAGCGCCCCCCTCCTCGAGCTCCCTTGGCCGTCGCCACTGCCGGTGCCGGCGGTGGTGGCGGTGCCCGGCCATAAAAGGCGGCGGGCGATGTCTGGCGCGCCCTGACGGGCCTCCCACACGCGGGGGAGTGGCGTCAAGCGGGCGGCGCGGTGATCGCTCCAGCGATGAGGAGGGTGGCATGGCAGGCGGCGAGGTGCGCATGGGAAGGCGGAGCATAGCCGCGGGCTTGTGGAGGAGGTGTTGGTGCGCGTCGGCCCTCCCGGTCATGGAGGCGGCGGATCTCGGAGGGGATGGCGCGCCCGGTCATGGAGGCACCAGATCTCGGCCAGGTGGGCTGCGCTAGCGGCGGTCAGGAGCTGCTGCGGTGGACGGGGTGCGTTGTGCCTCCTGGTGAAGCCGGTGTGGGGGCTGCTGCTGGCGAGTGGAAGGAGGAAGAGATTGAGCGGTGCAGGATCTGAGATTGAGCTCGGAACAACGGCTCTTGGTTGGGAGCTCCACCCGACGGCGATGGTTTTCCTCTGTTCATGGGTTCCAGGCGTCGAGGGTTGCTCTCTGTGCGTGGCTGTCTGGCAGGAGTGGCGCATTCATCCATTGCTTGAGGAGCCGGGCGGCCCCTGGCCGTGTTGGTTTTGCGTCGGGTAGGTGGTCTGGAGTGGCTTTCCCCGGCTGCGCGGGAGGTGGATGTGAAGGAAATATGCCCTTGAGGCAATAATAAAATTGTTGTTTATATTTCCTTATATCATGATGCATTTTTATTATTCATGCTAGAATTGTATTAACCGGAAACTTAGTACATGTATGAATACATAGACAAAACAGAGTGTCCCTAGTATGCCTCTACTTGACTAGCTCGTTAATCAAAGATGGTTAAGTTTCCTGACCATAGACATGTGTTGTCATTTGATGAACGGGATCACATCATTAGAGAATGATGTGATGGACAAGACCCACCCGTTAGCTTAGCATTATGATTGTTTTGTTTTATTGCTATTGCTTTCTTCATGACTTATACATATTCCTCTGACTATGAGATTGTGCAACTCCCGAATACCGGAGGAACACCTTGTGTGCTATCGGACGTCACAATGTAACTGGGTGATTATAAAGATGCTCTACAGGTGTCTCCGAAGGTGTTTGTTGAGTTGGCATAGATCAAGATTAGGATTTGTCACTCCTTGTATCGGAGAGGTATCTCTAGGCCCTCTCGGTAATGCACATCACTATAAGCCTTGCAAGCAATGTGACTAATGAGTTAGTTGCGAGATGATGCATTACGGAACGAGTAAAGAGACTTGCCGGTAATGAGATTGAACTAGGTATGAGGATACCGACAATCGAATCACGGGCTAGTAACATACCGATGACAAAGGGAATGACGTATGTTGTTATGCGGTTTGACCGATAAAGATCTTCATAGAATATGTAGGAACCAATATGAGCATCCAGGTTCCGCTATTGGTTATTGACCGGAGATGTGTCTCGGTCATGTCTACTTAGTTCTCGAACCCGTAGGGTCTGCACGCTTAACGTTCGATGATGATTTGTATTATGAGTTATGTGTTTTGGTGACCGAAGTTTGTTCAGAGTCCTGGATGAGATCACCGACATGACTAGGAGTCTCGAAATGGTTGAGAGGTAAAGATTTATATATTGAAAGGTAGTATTCGGACATCGGAATGGTTCCGAGTGATTCGGCTATGTTTCCGGAGTACCGAGGGGTTACCGAAACCCCCCGGCAAGTGTTGGGCCTACATGGGCCTAAAGGGAGAGAGAGGGAAGTCTGTGGGGGTGGCGCACGCCCCCTCCTAGGGAGTACGAATAGTACAAGGAGGAGGGGGCGCGGCCCCCTCCCTTTCCCTCTCCCTCTCCTTCCTATTCTCTTCGGCGGAGAAAGGAAGGGGGGATCCTACTTGGACTAGGAGTCCAAGTAGGACTCCCCACTTGGCGCGCCCCTCCTGGCCGCCGGCCTCCTCCTCCCCTTCCTTTCAATTTCTCTTAGCCGCGTGTGGTGCTCCCCTCCACAGTTTACTCCTCCGATCATAGCGTCGTATTGCTTAGGCGAAGCCCTGTGCGGATCACATCACCATCACCGTCACTATGCCGTCGTGCTGATGGAACTCTCCCTCGACCCTCTACTAGATCAAGAGTCCGAGGGACGTCATCGAGTTGAACGTGTGTTGAACACGGAGGTGTCGTACGTTCGGTACTTGGATCGGTTGGATCATGAAGACGTTCGACTACATCAACCGTGTTAACCTAACGCTTCCGCTTTCGGTCTACGAGGGTACGTGGACACACTCTCCTCGTCTCGTTGCTATGCATCTCCTAGGTAGATCTTGTGTGATCATAGGTTTTTTTTAAATTACATGCTATGTTCCCCAACAGGATGATGGTCTAAGTGCCCTTGGCCGTGCTGGGCGCCGATGTTCTGCGATGTTACATCCATGATGGCAAGGTGTTGCGGTGGCGGCGGTGTGATCCTTTACTGATGAGTGGCCCAATTCGTTGCGAGGCATGGGAGGTGGGCGACATTACAAATGAAAATCTTGCCCGTCTTTGGTCGGTGCTGGCGACGATGACGCATGTGGGTATCGTTCACCTCCTTGGAGGCATTGCTACGGTGTGTCACCATCTTCCCCCTCTTGTTCGGATTGTCGTCTTCGGGCGAAAGCCTAGGTCTTGGACTAGCGATGGCGACATGATACGTCTCCAACGTATCTATAATTTATGAAGTATTCATGCCATGTTTACAATATTTTTATATGATTTTGGTATGATTTGATTAGAACTAACCTGGACTGACACTGTTTTCAGCAGAACTACCGTGGTGTTGTTTTTGTGCAGAAATAAAAGTTCTCAGAATGCGATGAAAATCAACGGAGAATTTTTCTAGAAAATATAAAAAATAATGGAACAAAAATCTACCGGAGGGGAGTCCCGTGGGCCCCACGAGGGTGGGGGGCGCGCCCACCCCCTGGGCACGCCCCTGTTCCTCGTGGACTTCCCGTGAGGCCCCCTGACTTGTTCTCGATGCCAACCTCTCCTATGAATGCCCAAACATTTGGAAAATAACCTAGATCGGAAGTTCCACCGCCGCAAGCCTCTGTAGCCACGAGAAATCAATCTAGGCCCTCTCTGGCACCCTGCTGGAGGGAGCCATCATCACCGAAGGGCATGGAGGAGGATCCCAGAGGGGCCATCATCACCATGAAGGCCAAGGACCAGAGGGGGAACTTCTCCCCATCCAGGGGGAGGCCATGGAGGAGGAAGCACAAGGGAGAGAACCTCTCCTCCTCTCTCTCGGTGGTGCCGGAGTGCCATCGGGAGGGGAATCATCGCCGCGGTGACCGTCTTCATCAACATCACCATCATCATCACCATCCTCATATCTTTTACGCGGTCCACTCTCCCGCACCCCGCTGCAATCCCTACTTGAAAATGGTGCTTTATGCCACATATTATGATCCAATGATGTGTTGCCATCCTATGATGTTTTGAGTAGATATCCTTTGTCTTTGGGTTGATTGATGATCTAGATTGGTACGAGTTGTATGTTTTATTTTGATGATGTCTTGTTGTGCCCTCTGTGTCGTGCAAGCGTGAGGGATTCCCGCTGTAGGGTGTCACAATATGTTCATGATTCGCTTATAGTGGGTTGCTTGAGTGACAGAAGCATAAACCTGAGTAAGGGGGTTGTTGCATATGGGATAAAGGGGACTTGATGCTTTAATGCTATGGTTGGGTTTTACCTTAATGATCTTCAGTAGTTGCGGATGCTTGCTAGAGTTCCAATCATAAGTGCATATGATCCAAGAAGAGAAAGTATGTTAGCTTATGCCTCCCCCTCATATGAAATTGCACTGACGACTACCGGTCTTGTTAACAATTGCCTGAGACAATTCCGCACACCGATCCATCATTATTCCACACTCGCTATTTATAATATTTAGCAATATATTCTAAGTTTATGATAACAGCACCTACTTTTATGTTTTAGCTCTCCGATATCATGCAAAGTTATCCTCTTCATACCCACAACGTAGTTTTATTTCTCGTTTCTAGTTGGAAGCAAATGTTCGGTGTACGTAGAGTCGTATCAGTGGCAGATAGGGCTTGAGAGAATATTGATCTTACCTTTAGCTCCTTGTGGGTTCGACACTCCATACTTATCACTTCCACCATTGGGAATTGCTACGATGATTCCCTGCACTTGGGGATTATCAAGCTCTTTTCTGGCGCCGTTGCCGGGGAGCAATAGCGTGGGGTTGATATTCTTGTGTATGCTTGTTTGCTTTATTCACTAAGTAGATTTTGTTTTTCCTTTTTTGTTTCTGTTTAGTTGTGGGTGAAACATACAAAAAAGATTTAAAAGAATGAAAATACAAAAAAAATTACTTGCCTCTCATACCTAAAAAGTTTATCAATAAGAGAAGTGATTGGAAGGTTATGCATTGGAGAAATGAGGGTCGACCTTGAACACTTGTGTTCATGCTCATGGAAACAATGTAAAAAATTTCATGGAAGCTTCTCTGAAAATAATTATCCCCTTGTATATATCCATTGTATTATAAAAATAATGTGCCAAGCCTTGGTTTTAGGATGATTAGATTGCTTGTTTACTTTGTGCAGTACAAAAACAGAAACTTTAGCTGTAGCGCGTGATTTTACATTTTTTTTACTGAAAAGTCAAATGGGTTTGAAACTTTTTGCACATTACTTCTGTAAAAATTGTTTAAATTTTCATATATTTTTTATAATTTTTTGGAATTATAGAAGTTTACTAAACTTCCAGATTACTACAGACTATCCTGTTTTTGACAGATTCTGTTTTCCATGAGTTGTTCGCTTATTTTGATGAATCTATGGGTAGTATCGGGGGGTATGAACCATGGTGAAGTTGGAATACAGTAGGTATAGTTCTAATATGAAATTGGAATAAGTTTGCAACAGTACCTAAAGGTAGTGATTTACTTTATTCACGCTAACGGATCTCACAAAGTTTTTGTTAAAGTTTTGTGTGGATGAAGTGTTCGAAGATCGAGGAGCTATCAATATGAAAAGAATAAAGAGAGGCAAGATCTCAAGCTTGGGGATTCCCAAGGCACCCCAAGTAAATATTTCAAGGATACTCAAACATCTAAGCTTGGGGATGCCCCGGTTGGCATCCCATCTTTCTTCTTCAACAATTATCGGTATACCTCAGTTTTTGTTATGTTCACATAATTTGTGTCCTTTGTGTTTTTGTTTTTCCTTTAAGAACTATGATAGTATGAGATAGCCCTTTATTGATTTATAGAATACTTCATGTGCTTCACTTATATCTTTTAAGTATGATCTTATAGAATTGCCCTTTGTGCTTCACTTAAATCTTTTGAGTATGGTTTTACAGAATGCTTCGTGTGCTTCACTTATATATTTTGAGCTTGGATATTGGTTAGTCTATATTAATTGTAGAATGTTCCATGAAATTCACTTATATCTTTTGGAGTATGAATAATAATATAATCTAAAGTGGATTTGGAAGAGTGTCAACTTTAGTCAGTAATGCTCCCACTATTTGGAATGAGAAGAATTTTGCTTATGTGAAGACTAGTAAAATTTCTATGCTTGTAGATCATGAACAAAATGCTTTATGTGATGGATATTGTTGAACTCATTCATGATGCTACTGAAAATTATTATGAGGGAGGAATGCATGCTTGTAGGGGTTGCAATGATATCAAGTTTCCTCTCTATGTGGTTAAAGTTTTGAAGTTATACTTGTTTTGCCTTCCTATGCTAGTTGATTCTTGTTCCCATAAATTGTGTTCTCACAAAATCCCTAGGCATAGGAAGTGGGTTAGGTTTAAATGTGCTAGTCATATTCTTCATTATTCTCTCTTTATGTTTCAATTCTTATCTTTTATGTGAGCATCATTGAAATCATCATGCCTAGCTAAAAGGCATTAAAGAAAAGCGCTTGTTGGGAGACAACCCAATATTTACCCTTACTGTTTTTGTGTGTTCTCATGATTAAGCTACTATATTAATTATGTATTATAGCTTTTGTTTCAATAAAGTTCCAAGTAAGACCTTTGGGAAGACTTGGGTGAAAGTTAATGTGATCTTGCTGTAAAAAACAAAAACTTTGCGCTCACGAGATTAGCTGTCATTTTTACGGAAGAGTACGATTGAGTTGATTCTTTTTTCAGAAGATTAATAGACAATTTTTTCACTTCCATCAATTTATTTCATAATTTTTGGAGTAGCAGAAGTATGGTTGGTGTTCAGATCATTACATATTGTTCTGTTTCTGACAGATTCTGTTTTCATTGCATAGTTTGCTTGTTTTCTAGTTTCTATGGCTTATATTTCTCAATATAAATCGTAGAAATGATATGGTACAGTAGTCATTGTGTGAGAACAATTATGAACCTTGTCTTTGAAAGTACCAAATTGAATGGTTTACTCTTTATCATACTAACCTATCTCACGAAGTTCCGTTAAGTTTTGTGTGATTGAAGTTTTCAAGCTTTGGGTGAGATATCGATATGAGGAGAATAAGGAGTGGAAAGACCATAAGATTGGGGATGCACCCAAAGGTAATATTCAAGGAAGACTCAAGCGCCTAAGCTTGGCGATGCCCCGAAAGGCATCCCCTCTTTCGTCTTCAAAACAATCGGTATACCTTATTCGGAGCTATATTTTTATTCGTCACATGATATGTGTCTTGCTTGGAGAGTATTTTCAATTTTACTTGCTGTTTAAATAAAATCATTGGATCTAAAATCTTGAATGAAAAAGAATCCTCGCATGGCTATTTAATTATTTGACTACTCAGTATTCTTCACTTATATCTTTTTGGAGTAGTTTGTCATTTACTCACGTGCTTCACATATATCCTATGAGTAAATGGTTGAATGAACTGAATATCATAAATTTGAATTTATATACTTTTCATATGCTTACAACATGGGGAGTAATGAGTTCAGACACAATAAGTATAGGTAGTAAACTTATTGGAAGTTAGCAAACGCAGAATTGGTCACTTGAACAATTCATGAAAGAATATTGAAGGAAGAGAGATTTTACATATAAATATACTATCTTGGACATCTTTTGTAATTGTGAGCACTCATTAAAATATGACATGCTGAAAAGTTGATGTTGGACAAGGAAGACAACTTAATGGGTTATGTTTTCCTATATTCAAAACGTTATATTGTCTTGGATCATCCAACATGTTGAGCTTGCCTTTCCCCCTCATGCTAGCCAAATTCTTTGCACCAAGTAGAAATACTACTTGTGCTTCTGAATATCCTTAAACCCAGTTTTTCCATGAGAGTCCACCATATCTACCTATGGATTGAGTAAGATCCTTCAAGTAAGTTGTCATTGTTGCAAGCAATAAAAATTGCTCTCTAAATATGTATGATCTATTAGTGTGGAGAAAATAAGCTGTATACGATCTTGTGATGTGGAAGAAATAAAAGCGACGGACTGCATAATAAAGGTCCATATCACAAGTGGCAATATAAAGTGACGTCCTTTTGCACTAAGATTTCGTGCATCCAACCATAAAAACACATGACAACCTCTGCTTCCCTCTACGAAGGGCCTATCTTTTATTTTTGTCCTATACTTTATACAAGAGTCATGGTGGTCATCACCTTTCCTTTTTACACGTTTTCCTTTGGCAAGCACCTTGTGTTGGAGCGATCCGGATATATATATATATATCCACTTGGATGTAGGTTTTCATAAATTATTATTGTTGACATTACCCTTGAGGTAAAAGGTTGGGAGGCGAAACTATAAGCCCCTATCTTTCTCTCTGTCCGATTAAAACTTTGAACCCACAAATATCACATGAGTGTTAGCAATTGTGAAAGATTAAATGATAGTTGAGTATGCGGAGTTTGCTGAATCAAAGCTCTTACATAGACCCTTCCCGAAAATAAGATGAATTACAATTGTTTGATGACTAAGAGCACGGTTTGTTAGTTTTCAAGAAAGTTTATGATCTATACTTTAACATGTGAATAGCTTGTTACTTGATCATGAAAAGTTTTATGAGATGAGCTACTGTTATGACATATAATGATGCTAGAAAAGGTGATTGAAATTATCATTGATCAAACTTGTGCACTTGCTAGCATTCACACTTCATAAATTATTTCTTTTATCATTTACCTACTCGAGGACGAGCAGGAATTAAGCTTGGGGATGCTGATACGTCTCCACCGTATCTATAATTTATGAAGTATTCATGCCATGTTTACAATAGTTTTATATGATTTTGGTATGATTTGATTAGAACTAACCCAGACTGACGCTGTTTTCAGCAAAACTACCATGGTGTTGTTTTTGTGCAGAAATAAAAGTTCTTGGAATGCGATGAAAATCAACGGAGGATTTTTCTAGAAAATATAAAAAATACTGGAACAAAAATCTACCGGAGGGGAGTTCCGTGGGACCCACGAGGGTGGGGGGCGCGCCCACCCCCCTGGGCGCGCCCCTGCCTCGTGGACTTCCCGTGGGGCCCCCTGACTTGTTATCGACGCCAACCTCTCCTATAAATGCCCAAACCTTCGGAAAATAACCTAGATTGGAAGTTCCACCATCGCAAGCCTCTGTAGCCACGAGAAATCAATCTAGGCCCTCTCTGGCACCCTGCCGGAGGGGGCCATCATCACCGGAGGGGATGGAGGAGGATCCCGGAGGGGCCATCATCACCATGAAGGCCAAGGACCAGAGGGGGAACCTCTCCCCATCCAGGGGGAGGCCATGGAGGAGGAAGCACAAGGGGGAGAACCTCTCCTCCTCTCTTTCGGTGGCGCCGGAGTGCCATCGGGAGGGGAATCATCGCCGCGGTGATCGTCTTCATCAACATCAACATCATCATCACCATCCTCATCTCTTTTACGCGGTCCACTCTCCCGCACCCCGCTGCAATCCCTACTTGAACATGGTGCTTTACGCCACATATTATGATCCAATGATGTGTTGCCATCCTATGATGTTTTGAGTAGATATCCTTTGTCTTTGGGTTGATTGATGATCTAGATTGGTACGAGTTGTATGTTTTATTTTGGTGCTATCCTATTGTGCCCTCCGTGTCGCGCAAGAGTGAGGGATTCCCGATGTAGGGTGTTGCAATACGTTCATGATTCACTTATAGTGGGTTGCTTGAGTGACAGAAGCATAGACCCGAGTAAGGTGGTTGTTGCGTATGGGATAAAGGGGACTTGATGCTTTAATGCTATGGTTGGGTTTTACCTTAATGATCTTTAGTAGTTGCGGATGCTTGCTAGAGTTCCAATCATAAGTGCATATGATCCAAGAAGAGAAAGTATGTTAGCTTATGCCTCTCCCTCGTATGAAATTGCAATGACGACTACCGGTCTTGTTAACAATTGCCTGAGACATTTCCGCACACCGATCCATCATTATTCCACACTCGCTATTTATAATATTTAGTAATATATTCTAACTTTATGATAACAGCACCTACTTTTATGTTTTAGCTCTCCGATATCATGCAAAGTTATCCTCTTCATACCCACAACGTAGTTTTATTTCTCGTTTCTAGTTGGAAGCAAACGTTCGGTGTACGTAGAGTCGTATCAGTGGCAGATAGGGCTTGTGAGAATATTGATCTTACCTTTAGCTCCTTGTGGGTTCGACACTCCATACTTATCACTTCCACCATTGGGAATTGCTACGATGATTCCCTGCACTTGGGTATTATCACGGCGTTGTTGCGTCGTTTCTCTGTTGGCAGCATCAGGTGTGGAGACATCGCTTTGTGATTCTGTAATGCGGTCCTCCGGTGCATGTCGTTTGTCCGACTGGAGGTTCTGGGCACAATGTATGCCATTGCCGGTGAGCTCAAGATGGTGGCTTTCTTGGGACCAGCCGAGTCCCTCCAACTACTCGACATCTCCTCTTTGGCATTCAAGGGTGGTTGGTGCATCGACTAGGTAGTCCAATTGAAGTTGTTTCTCTTCGAGATGATCGGTGTTGGTCGCGACGCGGCTATGTTGCTCTGGTTAGGGTAGGCGCCTTTGTGTTGTGTATGTAATGTGTGCAGAGGCTTTTCTTCGAATTAGCTTGGGTGTGGTGTTTGTCTACATTTGTTGTTCGCAACGAGTTGTAGCTTATTGTAATTGTCTTCTGCCTTCTATAAAAATATGGTACACCTTTGGCGTACTCTTGAAAAAGAGACCACTTCAGAGCAGCTACAGCCAGACTTGGCAAACCCGACCGCCTATACGGCCGCCGGCGTGTCCGCGGACAGCGCCCGACGCCCCTCATATGGGTTGTCGCACATCTACAAACCTCAAATCTATGCAACCATGCATGTCGACCATATGATACAAACTGTCCGAATTCAATAGTTTAAAACAAAGCAAAGCAAAGCATAGTTCAACAATGCGGACATGCCAAAATGAAATTAAAGTCTGAGCATGAGGGATGCTTTGCTTGCTGGTCGGATCACTGGCCGGACCCATTGATACGTCCATTTTGCATCATCCTTTTATATTGATATTTATTGCATTGTGGGTTGTTATTACACATTATATCACAATACTTCTGCCTATTCTATCTTATTTTATAAGGTTTACATGAAGAGGGAGAATGCCGGCTAGAATTCTGGACTAGAAAATGAGCAAATATTAGAGATCTATTCTGCACAACTCCAAAAGTCCCAAAACTTCAGAGAGCATGTTTTTGGAATATATAAAAAAATATTGGGCAAAGAAAGTACCAGAGGGGGGCCACTAGCCAGCCACAAGGGTGGAGGGCGTGCCCCGACCTTGTGGGCCCCTGGTAGGCCTCCGGTGCCCATCTTTGGCTATATGGTATGTTTTGACCTGGAAAAAAATCAGAAGAAAGCTTTTGGGATGAAGCGCCGTCGTTTCAAGGCGGAACCTAGGCAGAACCAATCTAGGGCTCCGGCGGAGCTGTTCTGCCGGGGAAACATCCATCCGGGAGGGGGAAATCATCGCCATCATCATCACCATCGATCCTCTCATCGAGCGGGGGTCAATCTCCATCAACATCTTCACCAGCACCATCTCATCTCAAACCCTAGTTCATCTCTTGTATTCGATCTTGGTCCCAAAACCTTAGATTGGTACCTATGGGTTGCTAGTAGTGTTGATTACTCCTTGTAGTTGATGGTTGGTTTATTCGGTGGAAGATTATATTTTCAGATCCTTAATGATAATTAATACTCCTCTAATCTTGATTATGAATATTCTTTGTGATTAGTTATGTTTGTTCCCGAGGACATGGGAGAAGTATTGTTATAAGTAATCACTAGTACAAATGCCCGTGCGTTGCACCAGGCAAAAAAACAAATATAAGATGCTCCATGTGACATTATGCAACACTTTTTTAATCTAATTATTTGAAACACCGGAAATAAGGTTACACTGAGTATTTCTTTTTGGACTTTGAAATTTGGACGTACCCTAACAATGTTTGTCATGTCCTATTTCATCTCATCATTTTTATTTCATCTTGTGAAAAAGTAGTCGTGTATGAAATATTGTAGCAAACATGCCCGTGCGTTGCAACGGGAGAAAAAAAGTATGCTTCTAGCATAATAAGTGATGACCCACAAGTATAGGGGATCTATCATAGTCCTTTCGATAAGTAAGAGTGTCGAACCCAACGAGGAGCAGAAGGAAATGATAAGCGGTTTTCAGTAAGGTATTCTCTGCAAGTACTGAAATAAGTGGTAACAAATAGTTTTGTGATAAGATAATTTGTAATGAGCAACAAGTAACAAAAGTAAATAAAGTGCAGCAAGGTGGCCCAATCCTTTTTGTAGCAAAGGACAAGCCTGGACAAACTCTTATATAAGGAAAAGCGCTCCTGAGGACACATGGGAATATCGTCAAGCTAGTTTTCATCACGTTCATATGATTCACGTTCGGTACTTCGATAATTTTACATGTGGGTGGACCGGTGCTTGGGTGCTGTTCTTACTTGAAAAAGCATCCCACTTATGATTAACCTCTATTGCAAGCATCCGCAACTACAACAAAAGTATTAAGGTAAACCTAACCATAGCATGAAACATATGGATCCAAATCAGCCCCTTACGAAGCAACACATAAACTAGTGTTTAAGCTTCTGTCACTCTAGCAACCCATCATCTACTTATTACTTCCCAATGCCTTCCTCTAGGCCCAAATAATGGTGAAGTGTTATGTACTCGACGTTCACATAACACCACTAGAGGCTAGACAACATACATCTCATCAAAATATCGAACGAATACCAAATTCACATGACTAGTAATAGCAAGACTTCTCCCTTGTCCTCAGGAACAAACGTAACTACTCACAAAGCATATTCATGTTCATAATCAGAGGGGTAATAATATGCATAAAGGATCTGAACATATGATCTTCCACCAATTAAACCAACTAGCATCAACTACAAGGAGTAATTAACACTACTAGTAACCTACTAGCACCAATCCCGGACATGGACACAAGAATTGGATACAAGAGATGAACTAGGGTTTTGAGATGAGATGGTGCTGATGAAGATGTTGATGGAGATTGCCCTCTCCCGATGAGAGGAGCGTTGGTGATGACGATGGCCATGATTTCCCCCTCCGGGAGGGAAGTTTCCCCGGCAGAACAGCTCTGCCGGAGCCCTAGATTGGTTCAGCCAAGGTTCCGCCTCGTGGCGGCGGAGTTTCGTCCCGAAAGGTTGCTTCTCATTTTTTTCTCGACGAAAGACTTCATATAGTAGAAGATCTTCGTCGGAGAGCCACCAGGGGGCCCACGAGGTAGGGGGCGTGCCCTAGGGGGGAGGGGGGCGCCCCCACCCTCGTGGAAAGGGTGTGGGCCCCCTGGTCTTCATCTTTGGCGAGGATTTTTCGTTATTTATTATAAGGTATTACGTGGAGTTTCAGGACTTTTGGAGTTGTGCAGAATAGGTCTCTAATATTTGCTCCTTTTCCAGCCCAGAATTCCAGCTGCCGGTATTCTCCCTCCTTATGTAAACCTTTTAAAATAAGAGAGAATAGCCATAAGTATTGTGACATAATGTGAAATAACATCCCATAATGCAATAAATATTGATATAAAAGCATGATGCAAAATGGATGTATCAACTCCCCCAAGCTTAGACCTCGCTTGTCCTCAAGCGAAAGCCGATAACAATAAATATGTCCCCATGTTTAGAGGTAGAGGCGTCGATAAAAATAAAATACGGACATGAAGGCATCATGATTATTCTCATAACAACAACATATATAGATATTGTCATATGATTACTTATGTTCAAGTGATGATCTATTCACAATGCAAAAGTATGAATCAGAAACCTTATTGAGAACCAACAAACTATAACCTCAGTCATTGAAGCAATTGCAATTTATCATAACATCAGAAAGAGTCTATGTCAGAGCTAAAAAGCAAGTCGACATACTCAACTATCATCTAGTCCTTCATAGTTGCTAATACTCACGCAATACTTGTGGTTACGGAGTTTTAATCGGACACAGAGAAAGATAGGGGCTTATAGTTTCGCCCCACAACCTTTTACCTTGAGGGTAATGTCAACAATAATAACTCATGCCCCCCTACATCCAATTAGATATATATATATATATATCAGGTTCTTTCCAACATGCTGGGTTTGCCAAAGGATAAAATGAAAAAGGGAGAGGTGAAGATCACCATGACACTTGCATAAGGTAGAAGATAATAATAAAAGATAGGCCCTTCGCAGAGGGAAGCAGAGGTTTCCGTGCACTTTTATGGTTGGATGCACAAAATCTTAATGCGAAAGAACGTCACTTTATATTGCCCCTTGTGATATGAACCTTTATTATGCAGTCCGTCACTTTTATTACTTCCACATCACAAGATCGTATAAAGCTTATTTCTCCCACACTAATCATACATATTTAGAGCAATTATTATTGCTTTGCACCGATGACAACTTACTTGAAGGATCTTACTCAATCCATAGGTAGATATGGTGGACTCTCATGGCAAAACTGGTTTAAGGGTATTCAGAAGCACAAGTAGTATCTCTACTTGGTGCTGAGAATTTGGCTAGCATGAGGGGAAAGGAAAGCTCAACATGTTGGATGATCCATGACAACATACTTTATCTCAGATATAAGAAAACATAACCCATTACATTGTCTTCCTTGTCCAACATCAACTCTTTAGCATGTCATATTTTGATGAGTGCTCCCAATCATAAAAGATGTCAATAATAGTATATTTATATGTGAAACCTCTCTTTCCTTATTACTTACTATTAATTGCAACGATGACCAAAGCTATGTCTGCCAACTCCCAACAACTTTTAATCATCACACTCTTCCTATGTGAAGTCATTACTATCAATAAGATCAATATGAACTTTTGTTTCTTCTTATTCTTTTTCTCATTTCTTTTATTCACCCAAGATCATAGCAAGAAAATCAAGCCCTTGACTCAACACTAATCTTTATTATATAGCTCACGGACTCGATTACATAGAGAGATCATAAGGCAAAACTCAAAACTAGATCATGCCATAAACTTTATTCTACTAGATCAAAATACTACTAATAGGATCGAACTAAGGAAAACGGTAAAGATAGGAGTTGTGATTGTGATACGATACCGGGGCACCTCCCCCAAGCTTGGCTATTGCCAAGGGGAGTGCCCATACCCATGTGATTATATCTCCTTGGTTGGTGAAGAAGGTGGAGGTGTTGTTGACTTAGTTGATGGCATAGACTTCTCCCTTAATTTGCACTTGAGGACGGCATTTTGATCCCTCAGATCATCAATCTCCCACTCCAGGGTTAATATCTTTTTGCATAGGTCCTGCTTATTTTCCTGCAAGAGACAAAAAGGGATAAACTCGAATTTTTGTTTCTTTACCCTATCAGGGAGACTTGACTTTTTGAACTCCACGTGCATATCCCCAGGTTGAGGTAATGGGGCTTCATCTTCATCTGAGCTCGTCTCCTCCTTCCCATTGGGCTCATAGTCCTCTTCTTCCTCCGTGGTCCAACCATCGTGCTCCACATCTCCATAGACCTTAGGATTAGCTAAGTAATCATCCACATAGCTTTCTCCTTCCGAATCTTGGGAAGACATGTTGATCTAATCTGCAGCGGGACAGCTCGAAACAAAAATAGAGGATAATTGCGTGATATAGGAGTCAAAACCTTCGGGAGAATATATAGTGAATTTTTACCGACCAAAATACGTATCGTGCAAGAAAACGGAGTCCGGAAGGCACACGAGGTGCTCACGAGGTAGGGGGGAGCCCAGGGGGTAGGGCGCGCCCTCCACCCTCGTGGGGCCCTCGTGTCCTTCCCAGACTGCTACTTAATTTTCTATTTTTCTAAATATTCCAAAACGGAGAAATATTGCCTTAAAAATTGTTTTGGAGTCGGTTTACTTACCGTACAACATACCTATTCCTTTTCGGAGTCTGAAACATTCTGGAAAGTGTATCTTATGTATTCCTCCGGGGTTATGGTTTCAATAATATTGGTTTCAATATTTATGGGATTACCTGAGATATAATGTTTAATTCTCGGACCGTTTACCACCTTCGGATTTGCCTTCGAAGTTGTTGATTTTTATGGCACCAGAATGATAGACCTCCTCGATAACATAGGGGCCTTCCCATTTAGAGAGAAGTTTTCCTGCAAAAAATCTTAAACGAGAGTTGTATAGCAATACATAATCACCTACATTAAACTCACGCTTTTGTATCCTTTTGTCATGCCATCTTTTAACCTTTTCTTTAAACAACTTGGCATTTTTATAAGCTTGGGTTCTCCATTCATCAAGTGAGCTAATATCAAATAACCTCTTTTCACCGGCAAGTTTGAAATCATAGTTGAGCTCTTTAATAGCCCAATATGCACTACAAAAAAATACACTTCCGTGATGATACGTGTTTGTCATAGTAGGTCGCTTTTTTGTCATGCATGTACATCCATGACAAATTTATGACAGAACCAAGATAGTCATACCTGTGCTGTCGTAGAAGTGTTCCATGACATTACCAAAATTATCATCACGGAAGTGTCCACTTCCAGGATGATAAATCGCGCGTCACAGAAGTGCTTTCGTCAAGGGTGACCGACACGTGGCATCCACCGTAATGGAACGCCGTTAAGCTATCGGGTCAGGTTTTGGATCCGATATCCCGTTAACAGCCCCGACCAATGGGAAATTTCCACGTGTAAAATTCCTATTGGCCAAACGAAACACGTGTCAGTTCGTTAGTTGGTTAGATAGGCGCCTATGATACGTCAACACGTGGCACGGCCCAACAGAGGCCCATTCCTGTGAAAAGGACGTCCTGTTTGACTTGGTCAAAAGCTGGCGGGCCGACCCATGGAAAGCCTGTTAACGGCCTGTTCGCATATAGCCCATTTACAGCCCGCTAACCCAAGGCCTGTTACACCCTATCCGAATTAGGCCCAGTAGCGTCATCTGGGCCATACAATATGATTCCAACCCGTTTTCACTTCTGGCCCATGTATGGCCCATGACGTCTTTCGGCCCATATGAGGCCCTATGTAACTCTTGGCCTATTAACGGCACGTGGTGAAACTGACCCGTAATGAACAGCGTATCGCTTTACACCCATTAACGGCCCGTGGTGAAACTGGCCCGTAATGAACAGTGTATCACTTTATACCCATTAACGGCCCATTATTCCGTTGGGCCGTTTCCAGCCCATGCTATCTTTCGGCCTTCTCAGAGCCCATTTATTCTTGGGCTCATTTCCAGCATTCGTTTACTTACGGCCCGTTACTGTCATTTTCTGCTTGTGGGCCAAATTCAGCCCGTGGTTACAGTCGGCCCGTTTGTGGGCCGTTTTCATAGCGTCATCAAATACGGCCTATTAACGATGGTCTGTTACGGTCGGCCCATGAACGGACGATTCCAACTCTAGACCGTTTACGGCCATAATGCGGCCTTTTATTGGCCCATGTTTGGCCAATCGATCATACGGCCCGTATATGGCCCATTGATGATACGGCCCGTAGAAGGCCCATTGTTTCTACGGCCTGTAGAAGGCCTACTGTTTCTACGGCCCGTAAAAGGCCCACTGTTTCTACGGCCCGTAGGAGGCCCAGTGTCACTACAGTAAATATTAGCCCATGGTTATTGTGGCCTAGTTTTAAAAAATAGGTTATTGCAGCCACTAGTTAACCGCGGAAAAAGAACTGCAATGACTACAAGCAAACAAATAAACAAGACAACAAGGAAATAAATAAGCAAGCAACTAACGCTAGGTTATCACGACTATTACACATATTACATCCACTGGGCATCAAAGTTCGCCACCAGTGCAAATATAGGGAACAAAGCAACATATCATATACACTGGCTGTCAAAATTGGCCACCAGTGCAAATAAACGCGGCAACAAAACAAGATCATAACTGAAACAACTTCAGAAGAGCTCAAGAAACGTTATCCTGGGGTCAAGAAACAAGATCATAACTGAAACAAAACATAAACCATGCTGGCAATAAGCTTAGCAAGCTGATTAGCTTTGTCCTGTTTGGCGCTAAAATCCTCCAACGCTTGCTGTTGCACCAGAAAGTATGCATCTGAATGCTCCAGGGACTTCCGCAGTCCTTCCGCTTCTTGTCGCAGCACAGCTGATCGATGTCTTTCAGCTTGTAGTTGAGACTCAACAAACCGAACTGATTCAGACAGTGAGTTTGAATAGCTTGTGCAAGCGGTAGTGGCCAGTAACTCCAACACTAAACCAAGACAGGATGTGTCACTATCGTGAACCTTATCTGCATTACTTCCTTTACCGTTGCTTAATAAGGCACTCTTCCCCAATATTCTGTCAGCATTCTAAAAGAATAAACAAGCAGACACATAACAAGTTTAGCATGTACTAGTATATGAAACTCATTTCGGTGAACCAGTTCATTAGTAAGGTGGACATGATTAAACTACCAAGTCTTCTATTGCCAAGTACTAGTACATAATAAAAGCATCACACAAACATATATCTATGTCCTATGGTAGCAATGGAATCTTAAATTAGAACAGTTGTTCTTCAGGTTTAGGCATTTGTTCTACATGAACAAAGTACAGTAAGACGCAAGAATATAATACTTAAAAATAGAAAATGAGCTCATAGACCATACCACATTCTTGGTTTGGGACCAGTACAGAACAAGGCGTTCCCAGTCATCGTCCAGTAAATGTGTCTCAGGAGAACGTAAGGGAATTTGATGAGTTTCTTTGCCGATGAATTACGTTTTCTTCAGGTAATTTCGATACTGCCACCAAGCATTCTTGAAGATAGCAGAGGTATTAGCACAGGTTACCTCATCTTGAGTTTCCAAATCGGTCCTTCTCTATAGAGAAAAATGGGAAAATTTGCTGTATTATAACCATCATGGAGGTAGGATGTATGGGACAAAGCAAAGTAATTGCCATGAATAACATTACTTACACATAACTCCTGGACAAACACCTGCAACTGGCATTTTCCTTCATCTTCAGTATAATATTTCCAGAACGGGAAGATACGCACATACGATTTAACAACATCAAATGCAATAGATGCTAAACTACGACTAGCTGGTTGTGCTTCCTCCAAAGGAATAGGCGTACTAACTAGTGGAGTTGGGGTTCGCCGTGATAGTACTGGCCCTTTGGGCAATGGATCTGCCTTACTAACTGCTCTTGTTTGGGAGCTCTGTGGTGGAGATGGTGCTGTGTCAACAGGAACTGGGTTACTATCGGCTGGGGTTGGGGTTAGATTGGGTGAAGCTGGTTCTCTGTCCATCATAGTAGGGGTACAATCTGCGAGAGTTTGGGTTATGTGTGGTAGGGCTGGTTATTGTGCATGTACAACCGGATTGCTATCTCCACCAAGAGGTAGCACTGTTTTATTTGAAGACCGTATTTTTAGTCCGCTAGATACTGGCATCACCCGCTCCAATTCAAATGGTTGATAAACAGGAAACATAGTTGAATGTACATACATTGTATGAGAGACAGATGCATTAGATAGTGTGGAAAAAGAGGGCATGAAATAGTTGACATGTATATTGTTTAACTAAAACGGATAGCATGACATAATTTCACATATATGATGTCTATCTAAACTGGATAGCATAGCATAACATAATTCAAAGATATGATGAATAACTAAACATGATCGCCTGACATAATTCACCTACATGTTATCTAAGTAATCAGGATCGCATCATTTAATTCACATATATGATTTATATGCTAAACAGAGGGCATTCGATATGATGTCTGAACTAAGAACATGGTGTTGAATATTGTGTATATCATGTCTAAACTATGCAATGCAAGACACCGTATGCATGATATGAGAAGTATAACCGTGCCAAGTTAGAGCATACACCTCAGTGGGGGAATAGGACTGGTCATCTGTCTCTGAATCCATCTCTGAGGAGCTATCGGGACCCAACAAGAGATCTGCTTCGACAGTAGCACTGTCTGCTCTGAAGGCCTTGTTTTCACTCCAGATTTTTCCATCTCCCACCCAAATGGCTGATTCACAGGAAGAGTAGTTTAATGTACAAATATTGTCGACAAATGGAAATGTAATGAAGAAAAGGATGGGCAAGATATCATTCAAATATATGATGCCTGGTTAAATAGGATGGCATTGCACATTTCACATATATTATGGCTGGCTAAAAGACATGAGACTGCATAATTCCCATATATGATATAGAAACTAAACAGGTGGCATTACAGAACATGTCTAAACTAAGCAGATGACATATATGATGTCAAAAGTAGGCACTACAAGGCAACATATGCATGATATGACTAACATCATCATGCCAAGGTAGATCAAACACCTTGGGGGGTAAATAGGAGTGGTCAGCGGCGTCCGAATCCGCCTCAGAACAGATATCTTCCTCTGGATTACAATCTGGAGAGGGGAGGGGAGGGTTTTCCATTGAACCCACCTTGGAGCGATGTCTGCATGACATTGTATTGTCGCGCAAAACTCTTCTCTTTTTCTCTACATGTTCAACATGACTGTGTACAATATCTGACATGCATACGAAAAAAATATGGTGAGATTATGTAAGGAGAGCATGCAGAAATTTAGAGTGATGGTAAGAACCAGTGGACCGATGTTTTTCCGTTGAACCAAAATAGCCCTAATGGATCGACGTGAATGTATAGTAATAAGTGATGCAACAAGTGTACAACCTCATTGCCGTAGCCGTGTCGACCTCAGCATCATTGGGTTGGTCGCTGAAGCAGTTGAGGCAGAGGTGGCTGTCGGAGGTGTGGAGGAAGATCCGAGGAATCTGTAGACGGCATCCAGGGCACTGCTCTGTTGTGATGGATCGTTCTGTCGTTGGATCAGCTCCGGTGAGCCGTAAGACGTCAAGGCTGAAGCAGCACAAGACAGACATCGTCAATCTCAAGTGGGATTCTAATAGCATTTCCAATAGATGATGTAAAATGGATGTAAAATTAACATCACCAAAAACCACCTAACTACAACAGATGAGGTAAAAACTGTTGACTCTGAACTTAACTGTCGAAACTGAAATTTACTATGGAATCTGAATGCTACTGTCGAAACTGAACGCAATGGTAGCAGAGAGGCACTTGACATGTAGTTTAGGGAGGGCCTGCTGTTCATCTTCGACCTGCACCCCCCTGAGCCGCCGGCCACCACCGGCCGAACCGCCGGCCCCAGCGCCGCCTCGCCGCCCCGAAACAACTCTCCACCGCCGCCCTGACCAGCCCTCTAGGCCACCCGTCCCCCACCCTGAACCCTAAGATAGATAGTGGGGTACCTCTCCGGTGAGCCCCCGTCCGCGGGTGGTTCTTCCTTAACTCCGGCGAGCCCCCCAACCCCTGAAAATTGACTGACCCAAAAGTCGATTCAGTCAACTGAAGTTTGGCTTAATCGGAGAAGAGCAGCAACACGAGCGAGGGGGAGAGCAGCAGCAGCTGGGCGAGCGAGCGATCGAGTGAGATCCAGAGCAGTAGCAGCAGATCCGGCTGGTATGGACGCCGCCGCCAAAGGGGCCTCGCACTGGGGGAGAGCGGCCGTGGAGATGTTGCCCGCGACGCCGGCTTCAAGGTAGCCGCTCCATGGGGGTGCGGGATGGAGCACCGTCGGTGCCGGGAGGTCGAGTTAAGGAGAAGGTGCGCAGCGATGAGTGTACAACCTCTTTGGTGGCGCCGAGTAGGCCTCGGCTTCGTCCGAGGAGTCGGTGAGGATGCTGCGGTTCTGGTGGAGCAGGTTAAGGCGGCGTTGTGGGGATGGAGCAGCCGCGATAGACGAGGCGATCGTTGGAGCAGCTCCTTGGAGGTGGAGGACGGGGCAGCTGAACCGGCGGGACGGCGAGATGGACGATGGATCCTCATCCGGGGAGGTGGACGAGGGACGTCGAGCTATTGCGGTGGACGACGTCATCGGGGAAGAGGCTCCGGCTGGGCAGCGGTGACGTGGCGGACGAAGGAGGGTGGGGTTTTGCGGCTGGAGCGGAGAGGTTATGGCGGCCTGGGATTTCGAATGGCGAAAAGGGGGTGATGGGAGGGGGTGAAGCATGACTTAGGAACGAGCTTGTCCAAAATGTAGGGTGTGTTACAAAAGTACCCCCCACCGATTTGAACTAGCGGCGCTTTCGGCTCAGGGTTAGAAGGGGGATTTTGTGTGTCGGGATTTGGCAGCTGGAGGGAGTTTTCGCGCGCGTTGTAATTTCGGGATAGCAAGGCGCGGGTTGTGAAGGCGCCAGTTTTGGGAGCACGATATCTGAATTTTCAGGATATAACAAGACGCGGGTTGAATTTTAGGGACAAGTCTAACGTGTAGTAATATTGTACTTGTACGTACCAAATCAATTCGCACTTCCCTCAACCAAAAAGAAAACAAAAAAATAAAACTATTCACACCACACAAAGAGAGTGTCTTGCCCCGTTTTACTATACAAATGCTATTCAAAGCTACTCCCTCCTTCCATCTATATAGGGCCTAATGCGTTTTTCGATGCTAAGTTTGACCAAATATTAGAGCAATGATATATGACATGCAACTTACACAAAGCACACCGTTAAATTCGTCTGTGAAAGGTTCTTTCAATGATATAATTTTACCATTGTGCATGTCATGTACTATTAATCTTGTCAATAGTCAAAGGCGGTCTTAAAAATCTCATTACACCCTATATAGATGGAAGAAGGGAGTATGAATCCATGTTATGTCGGTGTACTAGAGTAGGGGTACCCTAGTATCCCGAACTTGTGCACGGGCAGTCGCAGCATCCCGTGGCAAGGCTTGCCGGGTGACCGCCAAGGTCCTCCGTGGTTCCTTTGGAGCCATTCAAGAACAAAGTATCCAAGCCAAGGAGACAAGACCCCGGCAAGAGGAGCTTGCCGGGAAGGCCACCAAAGGCATCTCAAGACCCCGGCAAGAGGAGCTTGCCGGGAAGGCTACCAAAGGCATCTCAAGACCCCGGCAAGAGGAGCTTGCCGGGAAGGCCAACCAAGGCATCTCAAGGAACTTGCTGCGGCGCGCCACGCGTCCCGGCAAGGCCCGGCGAGCGACAAGCTCTCGGATGCGACAAGACAACGACCGCGGCAAGGCGCTTGCCGCGGCAAGCCACCACTCTGTGCCCGTGCTCCAGCACATCCACCAACGTGTCGCTCTGGGACCCTTCCAGGCGTACGTGGCGGGAGGTTGTGCAGCCAGCGGCGCGCGGTGGCAAGCGGCGCTGACAAGATTGCCATCGTGGCGAGCGGTGGCGTCCCTGACGGTCCCTTTTGCACTGTTTAGGCGACACAGACGGGCATTTAATGCCCTTGTCCCCTGCCGTCAGGGTTAGGTATGATACACTGTAGTAGGTAGCTGTACCTACCGCGGCACTTTTCCATTTTTACCCTTTGTCTTCGTTGCCACCTGTCGGTGACCCCTTGAGCATATAAAAGGAGGCCCGTGCGCAACGTAGAGGGAGGAGGGAGAACACTCACGCTCGGTCTCGTTAGCTGCTGGAGTGTACTGTAGCGCTCCGCGCTCCTGAGCAAGAACTCAATACAAACCACAAAGCAGGAGTAGGGTTTGACGCATCCGTGCGGCCCGAACCTGGGTAAACCGCTCATGTGCTTCGCCTCGATCCGCTCTTTGTGCGACCTCCGCCCCCGCCGAACCGAAAGGGACTCGGTCCGCCGGTCCCATAGGTGCCCGTGGATCAGTACCCCGGCATCTTTGGCACGCCAGGTAGGGGGCGTCGAGGTTGTGTGAACCAGATCCGGTGTTCACGCGAGCTAGATCTTCATCATCTTCATCGACATGCCGCCGAAGAAGAAGGCTTCGGAGGCGGCTGCTCCGTCCACGCCGAACCCACCATCGCCGGAGCAAACGGCTGATGGGGCAGGCGCCGGCGGAAGAACGGGCGTCGACGAGGGAGCTCACGGTGCTGCCAGGTCCAAGGACAAGGCTGCGCTGGCCATCGGCGGCGTAGCCGGCTCCCACAACGACCGGGCGCACTCCAAGACCTCGGCGTCCGTACATGCACCGCGCCCATCTCAGGAGGCGCGGGACCGGCAGCGTCATGGTACTCACGGTACCATGCGTTTGCTGGACCAAGATCGAGCTGGTGGATCTCGGAGTGCTCAAGACCAGCATGCACGCCAACATGCTGGCACGAGCGAGGCACGGTCGCCTAGACGGGATACTGCTCCTTCTAACATAGTTAGAAGTCCGAGCATATCCCGCTCCTCGCACCGTTCGCCACCACCACCCGCCACTACAGCAGAAGCTTTGGCGTGAGCTCAACTGCTCTTGGACTACCCTCCAACGGCAGACAAGATCGACGACTGGAGGGCCACCATCCAGAGTCTCATCGGCTTTGCCAACGGCGACACTCAACAGCAGCCGAGCACATCGCAGCCGCGACAAGTCAGCCAGGCACGAGCCGGTGGCGACAAGACCGGTGGGGGTGCAACCACTGTGCACTCTCCGCCCCGAAGGCCAAGATCGCCGATTCGCCAGATCTACCTTGACAGCGACTCCACCGCGTCATCAGATCCACGAGCTCGTCGCGATCAGCGCCAAGTTCTTCACGAACGACAGCAAGAAGACGCTCGTACTCGCATCGAGCGCCGAAGAGAAGCGCGGCGTCAATCGGACCAGCGCGCTGGGCCCTCTGTCGACATGCATGCGCCAGGGGAACCAGGCGACTTGCCGTACGCGGTAGGTTGCCCTGCGTTCACTCGTGAGCTGCGGCAAGTCCAGTGGCCCAGCACGAAGAATTTCAAGCCAGACGTACCAGAGAAGTACGATGGCAAGTCGCACCCGTCGGAGTTCCTCAGCATCTACACCATCGCGGTGCAGGCTGCCGGGGAGCGGGACGACAAGATCCTTGCCAACTACTTCCCGCTGGTGCTCAAGCCCAACGTCAGGTCCTGGCTCATGCACTTGCCAGACAACTCCATATCCTCCTGGGCAGACCTATGCCATCAGTTTGTCGGCGCCTTTACAGGCGGCCACAAACCTCATGGCCAAGAGAGTGACCTTCATCTGCTCACCCAGAAGGAAGGAGAGCCCCTGCGCAAGTACATTCAGAGGTTCAGCCGTGTACAGTACAACATCCCAGATGTCCACCCCGCCGCGGTCATCAGCGCGTTCCATCAGAACGTGCGTAACCGCAAGATGCGGGAGGAGATGGCGATGTGCAGGATCAGAGAAGTCAGTGAGCTGTATGCCCTGGCCGATAAGTGTGCACGTGCTGAGGAAGGAAGGAAACTCCCCGGAGAGAATACCGGAGCAGAAGGATCTGACAGCGAGGATGCTGCCCCGGCAAAGAAAAACCGGCGGCGGAACAGGAAGAAGAAAGGAAAAGATGTGCTAGTCGTTGAGCAGTCCGGCAACGAAGGTGGCACCAAGAAAGCCAAAGTTGGTAGCTCCGGCAAGGAGATTGCCGCATGCACCAACTGCCAGGCTGTGGCGGTCGCCGACAAGCAGTACTGCAAAATCCACCGCACCAAGGGCCATGACCTCCAGAGCTGCAAGAAGGTCGAGCAGCTTGTCCAGCAACAAAAGGCTGAGTACGAGCGACGAGACAAGGAGAGGGCCCAAGGAGGCGCTGGAGAATCCGGCAAGAAGCACGCCGGCCGGGGAGGACGCCGCGGCAAGGCCAAGCAGTGGCAAGGAGACAGACCTCCCCGCGGCCGCGACAAGGATGAAGATGACGACGATGACGACGAAGACATGGATGATGTCGAGACCAGTGAGCAGGAGTTCCAGAAAGCCACAGAGGTCTTGTGCGTTGATGGCGGTGCTTCTCTGCATACTTCACACCGCTAACTCAAGCAGTGGGTGCGGGAAGTCAATGCGGCGGAACCACCTGTCGAGTCACGCAAGCTTCTGAAATGGTCTAGCACGCCTATCATCTTCGACATTGAGGACCACCCTGATCGCACAACTGCGGTCGGGTGCTTGCCGATGTTGGTTTCACCAACTATCCACAACCTCAAGGTCACTAAGATGCTAGTTGACGGCGGGGCCGGCTTGAACCTGATCTCCTCCGCTGTACTCCAGAAACTCCAGATCCCCGACAGCGAGCTTGAAGAGACCGGCACATTCCAAGGAATCAACCCGGGAAGGAGCAAGCTGAAGGGGAAGGTCACGTTGCCAGTAACATTTGGCAGTGAGCTGAACTTCAGGACTGAGAGGGTCACTTTTGATGTCGCCGATTTTCCATTGCCTTACAATGGGATACTTGGCCGTCCAGCACTCGCCAAGTTCATGGCAGCCTCTCACTACGCATACAACATGCTGAAGATGCCAGGCCCGATAAGCGTCATCTCTGTCCCTGGCGACAAGAAGGATGCTCTTATCTGCGCCGACAAGATCTACCGGGAAGCGGCAGCCGCAACAGATCGCAAGTCACTTGCCGTTGAAGCTCCCGGGGGGAAGAAGAAGACCAAGTCCGGCAAGAGTTCTGATGCCCACTCCGGCAAGCGCACCTCTTCGGAGTGCTGCGCTGCCGTCGAGGACGCACCATCGAGCTCCACCGGCAAGTGTAAGAAGACAATGGCAGCTCCGCCAGAGACGAAGAAGGTGTCCGCCAAGGAGGACGGCACTGGTGGTACCTTCACCATCATCCACTCTCGACCCTAAATAGGAAAGCGCGCTCATTGCTTTCCTGCGGGCGAATGTCGACGTGTTTGCGTGGCAACCGTCTGACATCCCCGGTGTTCCCAGGAAAGTAATTGAGCACCACCTTGCCGTTTGTCCTCATGCGCGGCCCGTCAAGCAGAAGGTCAGGAAGCAAGCAGTGGAGCGCCAAGAATTCATCGCGGAAGAGATCAAGAAGTTGGAAGAAGCAGGCCTTGTTAGAGGAGTGCTCCATCCTACGTGGTTGGCCAATCCTGTAGTCGTGCGCAAGGTGAACGGGAAAAGGAGACTTTGTATCGACTTTACCGATGTTAACAAAGCTTGTCCCAAAGACCCATTTCCTTTGCCGCGCATTGACCAGATTGTTGACTCCACAGCCGGATGTGATTTGCTTTCATTTCTTGACGCATACTCAGGATACCACCAGATCTTCATGGCAGAAGAGGATGAGGAGAAGACCACATTTATTACTCCATGTGGCACGTACTGTTTCATACGGATGCCTTTCGGATTAAAAAATGCTGGTTCAACATTTGCAAGAGTAGTCCATGTCGCTCTTGAGCCACAAATACACAGAAATGTGGAAGCCTACATGGATGACATAGTGGTCAAGAGCAAGGACAAAGCAACTCTGATTCAAGATTTAGACGAGACCTTTGCAAATCTGCGCAAGATCAGTCTCAAGCTCAACCCCGAGAAGTGTGTGTTTGGAGTCCCCTCCGGCAAGCTTCTCGGGTTCTTCGTGTCTCAGCGGGGGATCGAAGCCAATCCCGACAAGATCAAGGCCGTTGAGCAGATTGAAGCACCAAAGCGCGTCAAAGATGTACAAAGACTTGCTGGTTGCGTGGCTGCTCTCAGCAGGTTTATCTCTAGGTCTGCTGAGCGCGCCCTGCCATTTTTCAAATTATTGAAAAAGGCAGGTCCATTGGGATGGACTCCGGAAGCGGAGGCTGCACTGCAAGACTTGAAGAGATACCTCTCCTCCCCTCCAATACTTGTCGCACCCAAACCACAAGAGAAGTTGCTGCTGTATATAGCAGCAACCAATCAAGTGGTTAGTGCTGCGTTAGTAGCAGAGAGGGAGGCAGATGACGAGCCAGCAACCACGGCAGGCACATCCAGCGACAAGCAGGGAGCTTCCCCGGCAAGCTCTGGTCCCGACAAGGATGGATCTGCGCAGACGCGCGAGGAGATACAGAAGAGAATGGTGCAGCGCCCAGTTTACTTTGTCAGTTCTCTTCTGCAGGGGGCTAGGTCAAGGTACTCTGGCGTGCAGAAATTGCTTTTCGGCCTTCTCATGACCTCGAGAAAGCTGCGCCATTACTTCCAAGCACATGAGATCACAGTTGTCACTCGCTTTCCGCTGAAGAGGATACTACAGAATCCAGAAGCGACAGGCAGGATTGTTGAGTGGGCACTGGAACTGTCAAGCTTTGGCCTCAAATTTGAGAGTACTTCAACTATCCAAAGCAGAGCATTGGCAGAATTTATAGCAGAATGGACGCCAACACCATATGAAGAAATTCCAGAAACGAGCATCCCCGACGACGAAGCAAGCAAAGAGTGGCTGATGTACTTTGATGGTGCCTTTTTGCTGCAAGGCGCCGGCGCTGGCGTGCTGCTTGTCGCACCCACCGGAGAGCACCTCAAGTACGTAGTCCAGATGCACTTTCCCAAGGAACAAGCAACAAACAATACTGCAGAGTATGAAGGCTTGCTTGCCGGTCTCAGGATCGCGGCAGACCTTGGGATCAAGAAGCTCATTGTCAGGGGTGACTCACAGCTTGTCGTCCGCCAAGTAAACAAGAGCTATCAGAGTCCGTTGATGGAAGCCTACGTCGACGAAGTGAGAAAGCTAGAAGAGCACTTTGACGGCCTACAAATGGAGCATGTTCCAAGAGCTCAGAACACCATTGCCGATGGCCTGTCAAAGTGCGCCGCACTTAAGTTACCTGTGGAACCAGGGATCTTTGTGCTCAAGCTGACTCAACCGTCTGTAACGCCATCAACTGGATAGAGCAAGAAGAGGAAGTTGATTTCTGGTGACTATTTTCCGGCAGAGCTTCCCGAAGCCGCCGTCAAGAAGGTCCCCAAGATCAACACCAAGAGCGCTGAGGAGCAGCCTGCTCCGGCAAGCCCTAGGGTTTGTTCCATTGAAGCAGGAGCTCCCGACAAGTTTTGCTCCGGCAAGCTTGCCGGGGAACGTCAAGCTCCGGCAGAGCCGCAGGTTCTCGCCGTAGAAGCGGACGTTCCCGCAGCAGCAGATTTGCCTTTAGTCCTTGTTGTCGAGCCACAAGCTCCAGCATGGGCACAGCAGATTGTCCGTTTCCTTCAGACAGGAGAACTTCCCGAAGAGCAAGAAGAAGCGAAAAGAGTAGCCCGGCAGTCAAGTATGTACCAGTTTGTCGACAACAAACTGTACAGAAGAAGACTCAACGGTGTGAAATTGAAGTGTATTCACCGGGAAGACGGACAAAAGCTGTTGGCAGAGATACATGGAGGCATATGTGGTCACCACATTGGCGCAAGAGCACTTGTCGGCAGAGCATTCCGGCAAGGTTTCTTTTGGCCGACAGCCCTCCAGGATGCAACTTCACAAGTAACCAAGTGTGAAGCGTGCCAGTTCCATTCCAAGCAGATACACCAACCAGCTCAAGCTCTCCAGACGATCCCTTTATCCTGGCCATTTTCGGTCTGGGGGCTCGACATCCTCGGCCCCTTTCCCCGAGCAGTCGGGGGCTTTGAGTACTTGTACGTAGCAATCGACAAGTTCACAAAGTGGCCGGAAGTGGAACCAGTGAGGAAGGTGACAGCACAGTCAGCAGTCAAGTTCTTCAGGTCGATTGTTTGCCGCTTCGGGATCCCTAACAGGATAATCACCGACAACGGTACACAATTCACGAGCCGCACCTTCATTCAGTACGTCCAAGATCTTGGCGCCAAGGTCTGCTTCGCTTCTGTTGCTCACCCGAGAAGCAACGGTCAAGCGGAGAGGGCAAATGCTGAAGTGCTACGCGGGCTCAAGACCAGGACTTTCGACAGGCTGCACAAGTGCGGAAGAAACTGGATCGAGGAGCTGCCGGTGGTTCTTTGGTCGATCAGGACGACACCAAATCGAGCCACTGGCCAGACACCTTTCGCTCTAGTCTATGGAGCAGAGGCAGTTCTCCCCACGGAACTCGTATACGGGTCACCTTGAGTGCTCGCTTATGATGAGCTTGAGCAAGAGCAGCTGCGACAAGATGACGCGCTGCTCCTTGAGGAAGACCGTCTTCAGGCTGCTGTGCGAGCTGCTCGCTACCAGCAAGCTTTGCGTCGCTACCACAGCCGCAAAGTTAATGCCAGAAGTCTCGAGGAAGGCGACCTTGTTCTTCAGCGTGTTCAGTCCGCCAAGAATTCCAACAAGTTGACGCCGAAGTGGGAAGGCCCTTACCGAGTGAAACGAGTCACTAGGCCTGGCGCTGTCCGCCTTGAGACCGAAGACGCCGTTCCGGTGAGCAACTCCTGGAATATTGAGCATCTTCATAAGTTTTACCCGTAAGGCGCGGTTGCCGGAACCTGTTCCGGCAACCACCTTTTGTACAAGTCTTGCCGCTGTTGCATGTAATCCTTCGTACAAAGCCGGGCGCAGATCCCGTGCATAAGTAAAGCACATGTGCTCCGCACATTTTGTCAATTTCATGCTTTCTATTTTTTGGCATATATGATCTGACACTTTGTGCAGCACCTACTCCACGGTAAGCAATAACGAGCCGTAAGGCTCCGTATCTTTATTTTCTCTTCTTTCTTCTTTCTCAAGGAAAGGAAGGTTCCCTCACCCACAAGTTTGCCGGGGGGGAAAGGAGAAGATAATGGTATGGACAAGGCGTCGTTCAAGAAAGTTTCGCCTTGCCGGGAAGCAAACAACAGAAAAGCTAAGTTGCCAAAGTTTGAGCAATCAGATTTTTTAAATTTTTAAGTTATCCCCCTTGAACGACCGCACTTTGTATGGAAAACCTGTGCGCGGAGGAACCAACTCGTAGCTAGTTGCGCCCTTACTTTGTTTCGAGTCCGCTCAACAACTTAAGTGAGCTACAACTAGTTGCGACAAGGTTTCTTGTCGGTAGCGGCACCGCCAGCAGGCTGCTGATGTCCCGCACTCAGCGCTCGCGGCTCGGGTGCCTGCACCGGCAAGTTCCCTAAAAGCGTAGGGCAAAAACATACAAAGGAAGGAATCAAGTAAAGGGAATAACATTGCAATCATTACCCAGAATAGAGTTATATTACAAAGATAGCTTGTCGCGGCTCTAACAGATTGTTTTCATAACATGACAAATAGCGACAAGAAAAGAAGAAACAGGCGGCCTAGTCTACGCGATCGCCCTCGATCCTCTTGATCCCGCTCACCTTGTCCACAATGGGTGCGACAAGGGTCTTGAGGGCCTCCAGATCAGCATCCGGCGGCAAGGTCTTGAGGACGTTGGTGAGGTTGAGGCCCGGATTGCGGAAGGCCACCTTCACCAACACTTTTTGAAGAGCTCCCGCGCAGATCTTGCGCGACTCATCGGCCAGCTGCTTTGGGATTTTCTCCTGGAGCCGCTGGAGGGCCGTCGCCACGCCTTTGAAGAACAAAGTGAGCTTGGCGCTGGGTTGGAGGTTCTCGTCGGAGGGATACCCGAGATCCCCCATCCCCAGCTGCGCCAGCTCCCTGTCAATATCTGCGGCAGCACTCACGAGACTCTCCATCCAGTGCTCCACAGTCTCCCTGAAAGCATTCTGGGTGGCGGCAGCACTCTCCAGCAGCGCCTTGTCGGCCTTGATCTCCTCCTTCAAGGCCACCTCCTGCTCCTTGGCGCCGTCCAGCGTCTTGGTCAAAGTGGTCAGCTTCAACTCAAGATCCACGTTGGAGACCTTGGCGGCGCTGAGCTCTTTGCCCTTCTCGGCGAGATCGGCCTCCAGCTGCGCCACCTTCGTCTCTAGCTCCTTCTTGGCGGCCTCGGCGGCTGCGGCAGCATCCTCCGCTTGCTTGAGGGCTCCGCCAAATTTTTCCTCGCGCGCGGCAAGCTCCTCCTCGTGGGCGTCAAGGTTGACCTTTCGCTGCGCCAGCTCGCCCTCCTGCGTAGACAGCTTCTCAGCGGCAAGCCACTGTTGCTCTCTGACTTCAGCCTTCTCGAGGAGGAAGGCCTTCTGCGCTTCGGCGAGTTGCTCCCGCTCCTCTGCCAAGGACCGGAGAGCTTCCTGGTGGAGACCCCGGAGCTCCTCCGCGCGCTTCTCGATGTCTGCTCCCGCCATCGCGACAAGCGCCTCGCGGGATTCCAGCTTGGCTCGCCGCGCACGGTAGAGCAACAACAACTTCCGCAGCAGCCGCTCCTCTTCAGGCTCGTTGCTGCTGCTGCTCGGCGCGTCAACCAGCGTCAGCCCAGCGGAGGCGAGCACCTCCCCGTCAAAGATCTCTCCCTCGATCGGCGCCCTGGAGCTTGACGCCCAGGGGAGGTTGATGAAGACGTCATCGCCGGCCTTCAAGTATACGCCTGGCTGGGGCTCTTCGGAGCCTGGCGCTGCGGCAGCGGCGGACGGGTCGGCGGTCGGCATAGCGCCTGGCGCTCCTACGGCCTCAGGGCCGTCAGTGCGATCGCCAGATCCCTTGCCAGTTGCTGCGGCAGCAGCCTTGGCAGCCTCTGCGCCGGCGGGATCGTCAGCACCGGCTGCTCCCTCGGTGGCAGCGGCGTCGTCGGCGGCAACCGCGGTCTCCATCGGCTCCGTAGCAGATGGGTCTGATAGCCGGAAGAGGGAGAAGAGTCAAGCAAAATCCAAAAAAACCCAAGAAGATCAAAAGAAGAAGAACCCAAGGGAAGTCTTGCAGCGAAAGGATTACCTGTGTCGGGTTCTGCAGTCGTGGTCTCCGCCGTTGGAGGGCCGCTGGTGCTGTCCCTTGCCGGAGACTTCTCCCTTACCGGAAAGCTCTCCCTTGCCGGAGGACTCTCCCTTGGCTCCTGGTGGGGCTGCTCTGCTCCTACACAAACCAACAGTCAGATATCAGCAAAGACAGAGTATCCATGCGCACCTCACAGCGGAAAGCAAACCATATACTTACGCTGGGGGCTGCTCTGGAGAAAAGTTGCCGGGTCCGGCAAGGTTGTCTCGGGCGCACCTCCTGCTGTCGCAGTGGCTTCGTCCTCGATGACGATCACCGGGACCTTGGCCCTCTTCGCTGCTCTCTGGGCCAGAGTCCTAAAAAGGAACAAGTTCAGAGTAAAGCAAATGAGATACAAGACAAAACAGCAAGGATTGAAGAACTACAAGTACAACAAGAAGATCTTACTCTTCTTCTTCCTCGTCGGAGCTGAACGCGGAGAAGTCGAAATCCGGCTCATGCCCGGCGCGATGAGGCGGAGGAGTAGTTTCCCTTGGCCGCTTGGCGGGAACGGTGGCGGTGGTCTGAGACGACCCCGCTCCGGTTGCCGTCGCGGCGTGAGAAGCGGCAGGAGCAGAAGCGGTGGTCTGGCTAGACCCCACTCCAGTTGTCGTCGCAGCATGAGGTGCTCCCGCGGCAACGGTGTTTGCCGCGGTGGAGCGTGTCACGCGGCGCGGCGACTGTTGACCCGCCTGCCGCTCCGCTACGTCACCGGCCTTGCGGAGACGCCTTCTTGGTGGGGATGGAGGCTCTGCTTGCGGCGAGCTGCCCGAAGATGAGGAGGAGGAGGAGTTGATTTGCAGCGAGCCGCTCGTATCCTTGGCGGGCTCGCTCGACTCGACGCCGCGACCGGCAAGCTCTTTCTCGCCGGCGGGCTCCCCTCGCTCGGCGCGGCTTGCCGCCTCTGCCGCCTCTGCCTCCTCCACGGTGAATCCAAATTCGCCCGCGGCTGCGGCTGCCGCCGCCTCTTCTAACCTAGTGGCGATGAGTGCCATCTCCGCATCGGTGGTGTCGCGGGTGAGGCTATCCTTCTCGTTGGAGCGGATTGGCACTTCTACCAAGCCATCGAAGAATTGCTGCACGGCGTCATCTGCAGGCTCTTGCCATGTTGGGACAATCCCATGCGAATCGCACAACGGCATCATTGCACGGATGCGGTCGAGCGCGGAGTTGTTGCACAGCGGAACGACCCCCCCGGCAACCTGAACACTTCGGGATGTTGAGGGTCGTACTTGAACAGCTCCTGGAGCATCGCGTTGAGCTCCAGAACAGTGAAGTTGAAGTTGAGGCCCGGACGCAGCCTCATGATGTCCGCCGCATTCTTGAACTCCCAAGCGGGTCTCCCCCGTTCCTGCAGGGGGCGATGCGGCGGCGAAGAAAATCTGCGCCAACAACGCCTACAGTGAGCCCGGCAAGCCTGAGGCGTAGGATCCGGGTGACAGCAATCTTCAGCCTGTCGTCTTCCGGGGCCACGTCACTCCAGTCGCTGCCGCGTGCTACTGGGGCGATTGATCTTCCTATGTAGTTACGTCTGCTTACCACAGCCACATTGTCCCCCTCATCATTCATGCATGCCTCCTGACCCGTCTCTCACACGCACGTGCACAGACAACAAGCAGTCATCTCCTCTCTTATTGATATTGCGGGCATGCCCTCCGTTTGTCTAGCAAGCCTATCCCACCATTTGTTAGAAGCAACTCCACTACCACCCCCTCCAACATCTCTAGCTCTGTCTCTCTCCCAACCTTATTCATCTCCTGCACATATGCATGGATGCCGATCGATCTCCCTTAATACATGAGGCAGATCGATCTCCTTAATACATGAGGTAGGCCTCTCTCCTCCTCCACACATATACCAGCCATTGTACCTCTATAGTTAATTGGGCCTCCCTCTTCCCCCACCACACACCGATAGTCGAGCGCTGCAGGTAGGTATCGATGCCACAGAGACAAACTACACATGTCCCATCTCACATTCCAGTAGGCCAGCCACTCTATATCTTTGACGTGGGCACACACAAATTCGATGGCACTCTTTATCGATCGCGCGCGCGCACACACACACACATCATCCCTCTCTTCGATTCTATATACACCTCAAGCCGATGATACCTCCACTCTCTTCTCGTGCATCGCCCCCTCTATATATATGTTATATCCAGGACTCTATTTCACACACATTGCATATGTTAAATTTTTTGATTGACCCCCCCAAAAAAACTCTCAAGAACCCACACACTATATCTCTCTAGGTTTGTATCTCTCTCACACAACCCCACGTAGGTGGTGTACGTATACAAGAAGAGAATAGGTGCACCGTGCACGTACTCACGCTTCGTGCCCAGCCACACCCGGACTGGTACACGGTGGAGCTCATTTCTTTACGAAATGGCAGCCCACGTGCTAATTTGAATGCATGTAGCGGTTGTTTACCTAGGGAGGTCATGTACCACGCGTGCACGAAACAAAGTTCAACTTGACGCGTTGCCGCATTATTTTTAAATAAATTTATAGCGCTCAATGGCACGTACACAGAATATAAAACGGTTTTTATGGAGGAAAAGGTAGTCCGCTCTTCAGAGTATCTCACACAAGGCTCCGGTGGCCTCTCTCTCTCTCTCACCGTTGGTCACTGATCCGGCCGCATCCCGTCCACCGGGGGAAAGGGAGTGCGGTGGCCTCTCTCTCTCACCGTTGGTCACTGGTCCGGCCGCATCCCGTCCGCCGAGGGAAAGGGAGTGCGGTGGCCTCTCTCTCTCTCACTGTTGGTAACTGATTCGGCCGCATCCCGTCCACTAGGGGAAAGGAAGGAAGTGCATCGTTTCTCCTTTCGACGTCGCCGTGGCAGCACGTCCCGATCTGCGGTACACGCCGTTCTCTCTGACCAAGCTCTGGCGCGGCAGGGCCTACGCCACCTGCTCGTAGAATCCGCCCGCCGCCGATCACCTAGTTACATCCCGACAACCTCCAGGTATCCCCTCCGGCCTTGCTCCACTGCCCGTTTTCCCACGTCGCTGCATGTGGATCTTCCATAGTTCTTTGCCCAAAACATAGCTCGTCCGGCGTACTTTCCATATTGCATTCTCGTCCTCACACCATTTTAGACAAACACAACCGTGTTGTTATCTTCCCTTAGGACAAGGAATATGCTTCTTTTTTGTCGTCGCATGTGTCATCAACTATTATTGGCCAGTAATTGTTTCCTTTCTACCTCTTTTTTGCAAACAGGGCTATCCATTTCACCTCGTTGCTATTGCGACCTTTTGGTGAACTGCACAAATCACTTTTTTATTAAGAGTGTTTTGTGCAGTTGTACTAAAATGTCACACGGGCAACGTCTCTACATTTCAGTGCGACTGCACAAAGGGAGATTGGTTTTGCTCTATCCTCCTCATCCAACTCCGAGCCTAATCTTCTCCAACTTGTTAGTCTTAAGAGAGACCGCAAAGGTGACCGGCTTCTATTTCTGTGTTTATTGTTTCATTAGGAGTCCTCTATTATCGTAATCACACTTGATATCTTTGGAACAGGGACGCTCAGCTCTATTTTAGTGGAACTGCACAAAATGATCGGAATGTTGCATGCTCTAGACAGCTACTTTTTTCCCAACATGCCTTGTTGATTTAGACAGAGCTGGGGGGATGTTGCTGCCAATGAAAGCATGGATCAATTTTAATTTAACACCTTCTCACAACTTTGTCTTCGGTTGTGATGTAATTATTAGCTCTGATCTGCTAATAATTGACATGCGTTAGCAAGGAAGTTAGTTTTTTATTGTTTTCGAAAGAGCATCGATGGCAAGACACGCGAAACAAAAGCTGAAAGCTCACACCATTGTACAATTTCATGTCGCTGGAAAATTATTTGTATAGTACGTCAATTATGTAAACAAATGATGGAAGCTTGATAGCATTGCCAGAAGCCTCTTCATCATCCGGGTCCATGTGCCATGCATGAAATTATACTCCTTCGTTCCTAAATATTTGTCTTTTTACAAATTTCAAACGGGCATATTTTAGAGTGTAGATTCACTCATTTTGCTTCGTATGTGTAGTCCCTCCGTTCCTAAATATTCTATTCGTCTTAACAGAGATTTCAACATATTTTAGAAAGACAAATACTCCGGAGTATATTTAAGAACCGAGGGGGTAGTGCACAACCGCATGGGAGACTCAGCCCGGTCGTTGTGCCGCATTAATAGTGAGTAATGAGCAGTCAAATCATAAGCCCCACCTTTCCCACTGTAAGTTGCTCTGAAGAAGCAACCATCAATACGCTCTTCTTTGAATCTGCTCATACTACTCCATCCGTCACTGTTTATACACGCGCTTCAGAAAAAAGAAAAAAAAGTGGGACCCAGGCGACTAGTGATCGGCCTGAAAAATAGCATTGGTAGTTATAGCACGGCGTCTATTACTAGAGGGAATAATGCGTACACACATGCATGCAGTGCTTCCACCCCAGGTACACACATGCATGCACTCCGTAGTAGTACAGTACATGGAGAGAAAATTGTGGACTTGATTGCGGTTACCACACCCTAATTAATTGAGCATTAAACCAAACGCATCTAAAGTCTCTCTGGTGGTGGAAATGCATTGAGAGAAATGCATCATAATGAAGCGCGCCCTGTAAACTGCGACGGAGGGTGGAGTAGTATGAAGGTGCAAAACCAAGTACGCGTACTAGTACTGCGCTTGGCTCTTCGCCCCTTTGTGAAGTCGAACAATGATGGTACTCCGCATGTTGGGTACTACAGTGTATGCCTCTGACAATCTGACACCGAGGGTAGGTTGCATTAGTCAAAAGGCGTAAGCGAGCTTCACCTTTTCCTGCAAGCTTCTCCTCGTTCCGCGAGTTGACGGGACACACCAAAAAGTAGTGCTAGTCCATACTCCCTCCTTTCCGGTTAATATGGCTTAATCTTTTTTGCGGGTAAATGAGAGAGCTTTATTCCTATATAAGCATTCTTAGGACGATCAGCCAAGACACTGGTCACTAGGAAGCCAAAAAAAGAAGTAGGGAGCGAGGTGTTTCATCAAGCCAGCTCTCGGCCACATTCAAAGTGCAGCAAGCACGGTTCGCACGAAGATGCGCCGCAAGGTTTGCTGACCTGTTTACATGCTGAATAACAAAAAAGAGGAAATATTACTGAGCGCTACTATTTGTAACAGGATATGAGCCAGAATTAAGCGAGAATTGTGGCGAGAGTTCCATGCAATCAACTTCCATTATCACATGCGAGAACCCTCAAAGAGAACCAAATGTGTTGAAGATTGCTTTATCACATTTCAAAATTATAATAAGAGTGCAGACGCTCCTCCATCCGGTTCCTAGTAGTATAGTGTAGTATGCTTCTGGCAATCTGACACCGAATTAACTGTTGCACGTCCACCGCCTGAGCGAGGGAGAGCTTGCATTAGTCAAAAGTTTCTCCTTGTCCTGCGAGCCACCGCGCGCAAGCTTCTCCCGTCCTGCAACCTTCTCCTCGTTCGGCAAGTTGACGGGACACAGCAAAGTAATGCTAGTCCATGCTGCCTCCTCTCCGGTTAACATGGCTTAATTTCAAACGAGATAAATACACTGTCTGTCACTGTATATTTGTAAAAATACGGTCAGTGGACTTCATAATACGCTCATTGCGCTCAATATATATATTTTCCGGTGTTCATACGGTCACTAGCTCACCCCGACTGAGTATGTGTGTGCATGCACGTGTAGGTTGAGCACTTGAGCGTCACCGTGTGTGTTCCGTTGTGTGCTCGGACATGCATGCATTAGGGCGTCGCGCGCGTTTTTGCGTCCATGTGTACGTGTGACTGTTGCATACACGTAGGGGGAGTACGTGTAGGGGCCACTAAGGAGCAGTCAAATCACACTGTAAGTTAGTCGGAAGAAGCAACCATCATTTCACTCTTGAATGACACGTACGCAATATAAAATGGTTGATATGGAGAGAAAAAGAAAACCACTATACTCCCTCCTTTCTGGTTTATAAGGCTCAATTCAAAATTCTCACCAACCAAGGTAGATGGTGAGTGGTGGAATACTTTTTGTAGTTTGCAAAAGCACCCAATTAATGCTCTTGTTTTCCTCAAAAAGTATGTTTACCAATGCATTAATTGCAATGCATGCATGCATAAATTACATGCATTGGTCAATTTTCTCTTAGTACTTGCATGCAATGATTTAATGCACCTTGGAATCTGAACATGTGATGGAAAACAACCAAACTGAGCCTTATGAAATGGAAAAACTAAAATTTTGAGATAAGCCCTATAAACCGGAAAGGAGGGAGTATATACACTAGCAGGGTGCGTGTGAGAGACGGGTCAGGAGGTGAATGACACGTGGCCTCAGGGGGTGGCTGGCGCACCTATCATACAGCCAAAGGCAGGTGCAGTAGAGGGCCGAGGAGTAGTACGAAATCCTACGCACCTACGCACGCTAACCAAGGGCTGAGTGATCACTCAAATCGCAAGATCAGTTGACTAGAAGCTACTCTAGACCCATGGAGGCGATGAGCGCGAGCATCAGCCGGCTGTGCCAGAAGGTCCACGATGTCGGCCTGCGGCCTGGCAGGCAGTATTGCTTGAGGCCGCCAGGGCGAGGGGCTGCTTGGACGACAGCTTCGCATCCTTGTTCGACGAGGTCCTCGTCGGTTTCCTAGACAAGTTCACCGTCGTCAAGAAGCTTGCGGACGACTTTGACGTAAGCCTCCAGCCGACGCGCCCAGGCTCTGTGATGCCCGCCACCCTCAACGGCCACTATGGTAACAACCTCTTCGACACACTGGTGGCCCTGCGACTGCCCGCCGTCGCGCCGGAGAATGTCCACCTCGAGGTCGCGCTCGCTGCACAGCGCCTGGCGCAGCAAGACACCATCGACATAATCACCCACGTCTACGCGCAAATCGTCCACAAGGACTAGTACATGCAAGAGGAGGACGATAGGACGCTGGCCTTCTTGGAGCGCAGGGCAACCTTGGACGGCACTGTTCAGAAGCACGTTGAGCTCGCCGCCAACGCCGCTGCTCCTCACACGTCGGTTGGTGACCCGGCGCACTAGGGCATGAGGATGTCGTTGAATGTTGATGGATCCGTATGTATTTTTATCCTTCCGCCAAATCCATGTAGTAGTATATGATACTACAGTAATTATCTTACCTTTCGCATCAACTTCATAATTTTCGCACGTACTCCATGCATGAACGGCGCTAGAAGCAAACTTCTCATTACTCTAGGAAAAATCGTTATTTTCTATCTATCGGTCGCGCCATGGAGCAGAACCAAATTTTACAAGTTACGAGTTCAAAAGGAAAAGCCTGCCGTGTTCGCGTTGCACCCCCACAAGGTTGGTCCGGCACGCCGCTCAAGCGGGAATGCGTGTGGTGTTGCATTTTCACTTACAAGTGGGACCGCAGTTGAGCAAACCGACTATCGGCAAACCCCCACCCCGCCCACTGCGCGATGGCTGAGAAAAGAGGACAGGAGGGAGAATAGATGGCTGTAGCACGGACTCCAAGAAAATTGGTGTCGGATGGGACTCGTGTGGGTGGCATGTGCCGTACTGCTAGACGTGAATGCTAGTTATGGCCCATGCCACCCCACTATATCGAGCCTATATCGAGGTACGTAGAACAAATTTCCTGCAGTTCGTGCTCAGCCCTCCTCTATCTCTCTTCTCAGCCAGCCAGCGGACGCATGGAGCCCATCGTATGTTTGCTCACATGCAGCCCCACATGTCAGTGAAAACGCAAGAGGACCCACTGAACCTGCACATCTTTCACCTCGACGTGCTGGTGACGAAAAAACAAATCCAATAAAGATCTTCGGTGGCCGCTTTTGGAGTTACTCAAGAGTAGTAAGATTCTATTTACAGTTTAACCCAAGATGCACATCTCGTTGCTTCAACTACCACTCTATTTTCTTTCATGATACGACCTGGATGCTGGATGTCCCACGTGTCGGCAAAAGGAGGAAGAACCCGACCAAATCTTCGGTTCTGCTCTCGGATTAGACTAATTGTGCTAACTTAAAAATTTTATTGTGTACTCCCTCCGTTCCAAAATACTTGAATTCCATTTGTCCAAAAATGGATGTACCTATATACTAAGACATGTCTAGATACATATATATTTTGACAAATAGAAGGCATGTAGTATTGTGCAACGGAGGGAGTAGAATGGATGCAAGTTTTTGTATTGGGAAGAAGAGTACATCCATATATTGATAGAGCACAATTTAGTAGATGTTCTATCACTTTTAGCTAGTATAGAATAGAGGCTAGACATGAGACTAGATGCGAGGAAGCAACGTCTACTTCTTTACACTCGAAGAAGAAAGAAGCACGCAAGATCGACCCTCCGCAGATCAACAATGAATGAATCGAGAAGGCACTAATCCAACTTACTACAGGAGTAGTCAAAATTATCGTTGGAGTTCGTGCAAAATGGAGGTCCGTTTGGGGTCGTGCATTGGAGTTGGCCTTACAAGTGGGACCACAGTTAAGGAAACCGACTATTGGCAAACCCCCACCTCGCCCGATGCGCGATGGCTGAAGTTAGAGAAACGACGAGGTTGAAGAGATTGCTCTCGCACGGACTCCAAGAAATAATATGGTGTCAGATGGATGTCGTGGTGGTGGCGTGTGCCGTACTCCTGGACGTGAATACTTGTTCTGGCCCATGCCACCCTACTACTCCTACTACTTACTCCTACTATATACTATACTACTAGTATATCGAGGATTCGAGGTGCTGGTTACGTACAACGAACACATTAACATATGGCTACAGTAAAAAACCCGCCCGACGCACGAAGCATGTGAAGCTAGTATAAATAGTGTACTACTATTGTTGATTGGCCTCATCCGATAACCTGTTGCAATGCACGTACAATTATGTATTCGGAAAATATTTTTTTGCCTCGTCGCACCACTCACTCAGAGAAGCGACTCGAAAGCCATTCATAAATATAGTAAGTTTATCACAGGCATATCATTTTATTACATAGTATAACAGGTCATCAACCCACATCGACAATGAGGATACATTATAAATACTAAAGTTTTCACCACACAACAAATAACAAGCCATGAAATGAACTTCAACTCAACCATTCCGCGGTGTTGGAAACGCTTGCTTTGAACCACAAGTGATTCTCTAGGACGGGCCATCCGTTGTCGATCTGGAGACCAACGCAGGACTAATCATCCAGGCTAAAGCGGCCTACTATATCAGTACCAAGGTAGGGAACCACCCAAATGTCCGAGGTATAGACACAGTTGCTTCTCATAAATGTGTCAACATCAGTTGGATCGCCTTTCACCATCATCGAATAGTTTTGTCCAAGGAATAGCGAGTTTTCTCCAAGACTATCAATTCTGTGCCAGGGAGAAGGAGTTGGCGCTAGCACCATAGTATCCATCCCGAATACCATGCAACAGGTGTTGGAGTAGGTCCGGAGAGTGCGACCATGGGAGACTACACCTGCTTCCTTAGCAGTAACATCATCAGTGGGCTGTATACACACAAGAAGAGGTGATCCATCGGAATTAATTGCCAGGCGCCACAGAGTATATCGGCGCTGCTCGTCCTCATGCTCGTGATCATCACCATTGTCATCTCCCCCTTGGTTATAAAACTCTTCAAGTATAGGTGGTGGGATGTTCACAGGACCTTGGAAACACAAGAAGAAGGTTAATTAGTAAAGGGAAACTTGCTAACCCGCATGCATGTGGATGAAACAATTATAATTACAGTGGAAGACAAACGTACCGAAACAACGAGGATGCCATGCAAAAACAGTGCCACGAGTGGTGGCAGCAAACACAAGGCCCTCGTATTCAATTGCATCACAGTAGTCATCCGTGTACAGAAACTGATTTTTGAGCAATATCCATCGAGTGAAACCATCAAGGATGGCAACAAGCTTGTCGAAGATAGCAACAACATCATAGTTTTTGTAATTCCAAGAGCGGTTGGGAACTCGACAAATTGCTATATTCCGTAGACGACAGTCACCATGATCATATTTGAACGTGCGTACATTACCGGTGTGCTCAACCTCTAGGCAGTGTGCTGAGATTTTTGGAAGTGGAACCCGGTGACCAGTGTACACATTCACAAATTCCCACTCGCAGTTGGACCCAATGTAAACAACCCAATCTCCATTTTCGCCCGCCCAAGCCTTGCCCTCAAGCGATGGCATCTTAACATCACACGTATCATTATCAAGCGGCATGAACTTGCACAGGGCGGGGCCTCCGTCATGCCGGCGCCAGTCATCAGGGTCACGGCGAAGAAGATAGGGGAGATCAACCCGCTCCTTGACCCTTGGGTTCCTTGCAATGATGTTATTAGTTGAGTCGAGAATGGGCTGGAACGAACCTTCCATGCTAGCCGAGGTGATGACGTCACACCGATCAATGAGTTCCTCCACCACGTCATCTTTCAGATCGGGGCAAGAATAACGAGGTCGTTTCCGGTCTATTCCCTCCATGGAGAAGATGATCGAACAATGGCAGAAGAAAGTGTGAAGGGCTGAAGGAAAATGGAGGAGGGAGAGGAAGAGCGTGCGACAGCAGTTCCAAATCGAGAGGGAAAGGCGAAGAGTCGATGGACGGTTGCGAGTTCGCCACGGTTCACGAAGAGGCGCCCCGGCCTACACGTCCGTTCAGAAATACTCCTACTACTCGCCGTCGTCTCATTCATATGTTGGAACGGGACCACATGTCAATGAAACATGGTGTGTAATTTCTTGTGCAAAATGCGATCTGGCCACGTTGGCCCGAGGTGCCGCATTAGTTATCGACCATTATTTTTTAATGGCGTGTCAATCAGTCTTGAAGCGCGACTAAATGGTAATGTACGCAGAGAAAATATAAACTACTCTACCACTACCCCACCTCCAGTACTAGTAGTATAAAAAAGATATATATAGGCTGGAGCTTCAGCGCTCTCTTGCTAAGGGCTGCCCACTTGCTTCTCACACTACCACCCTCTCTCCAGATCTAAAAAAGACGGCCCCTCTCTCCCTCCTCACCGGTGGTCACAGATCCGCCGGGGAAGAAAAGGACGTGCAGCATTGACGCACTCGTCGTCGGCGAGCGAGGTCACGCACTGACGACAAGGCCGTCCTCTCAGACCTAGCGCCCACGCAGGATGGCCTCCGTCCCCAAGCTCGCTGCTGTAGTGTGTGCTGAGGACGACGACCACAAGCGAAGCCACTTCCCGCCGACCCTCAGGTATGCTACCTCTTTTCGAGCCATAACCTTGTTCTATTGCCCCATCTGCTATGTCGTTGCATGTGGATCTTTTTCCACTCCACCATCTTCCCAATTTGCTATCCTCTACTCTGCTGGCCACGCAGACGAAAACCATAATTTGCACTATTAAAGGAAACCCTTCTTCATGCAGACTAATCCATGTCTGGGTTGAATAAGGAAAGGAAGGGAGACTGTACTCTCCAAGAGAGTAGGCATCGAACCCGCATCTAGGTTGAAAAGGGGAAAATCAGTAGCTAAGGAACGAGTCTCGTGTCTCTTGGTTGAAGAAGGGTAGAAAGGCATGACAACGCAATAGAGAATGACCAGGTCGATCGGTTTGTTGTCCTCGCATAGGAAAAAGGTGGCTAAAGAGAACAAAAATGGGACCGTAATCCACATATGCTGCCTGGATATTTGTTGCTCTGGGCAACCATACCTCCCTCACCACTCTGCATCCGTGGAGGTACATTGTACTGGTGCCTCCCATGCTCTTATTGCCACTTTTTTTGCTATTAGTATAACGCCAGCATTCAAGTCAAGCAATGCTACTGCTAAAGTGATGCCACATTTAACTAATGCCGCTCTCAGTCTAATGCCACCCATAAATTTAAGAAATGCTATTTAATGTCACTGGATTATTTCAGGGTTAGTTGTTGATTGTGGATGTATTAAAGATTTTTCAGCTATAAGGCATTCTAATGCTGTTGCACAGCCAGTATACCAACGATGAAACTTGTTACTCCCGTCAGATTTATGCACTGTTAATGCTTATAGATTACATACCTCACTTTCATGAGATAAGTTAATTTTTTTATACAGTGTCACCAAAATGCCAAGGCGCTGATGTCATTTTATTTTGGCTAAACTGAACAGACAATTATGAAGACAAGAGGAAAGGTCAAGAGTGGGCACCTCCTCCTCCGGCTATTCTCTTGAGGAGGTCTGTATGTTTGTCTCTAATGCCTGTCGACTACATACCTGACATCATGATGTAATGTTAAGTCATTTCCTTTTGTACAGTGTCACTGAATTGTCAAGGCGGTGATGGCATTTTATTTTAGTAGAACTGCACAAAATTTGCTTAAAAGAAGAGGAAAGGTCAGGAATGGCTCACTTTTCCAGAAAAAACTATGTATGCCTTCCTCACATCAGCCGTTGTTGCTTTATTTATTCCTTCAAACAGGTGGTTAGAAACAGTCTTTCTACCTTTTCCCATTAAGAAATTGGAATGCTTATATTTGTGAGTCTATGCTTCAACTAGTGCCACTTTTAGAGTAATCACACTTTCAATATTTATGCAAACAGGGATGCTCGATTTTAGTGGAACTGCACAAAAAGTCCAACTGGTTCAACATTAGGAGCATGTTTTTTTTCCAACCTTTATATCCAATTGGTGGCACTATGAGCTGTTCATTACGAAGGTACATGGTTTGCTACTATCTTGCTACTCTTTTTGTACTGTCATTAGATAGTAATACTAGTGGTTTGCATGTGAATTTATTGGCAGGGTGGACCTACATTGGAGGTGCAGGACAGGATTCAATGATTGGATGCTCAATTTCGGTTGTATCGATTTCACCTCTTCCATCACTGCGAACATGGATATCCTTGGTCTGATGAAGAATAGGCGCTATATTTCTGCTCTGAACCAGCAAATCAATTCAGTATGAAATTGTCCAGGGCAAAACATAACTGTATCAGATTGTCCAGTGCAGAACATGACAGATGCTAAGCGGAAGAGACATGTTTAAACCAAAAATACAAGGTGTGGTATATGTTTACTAGCTGCTTGATATTTGTGCAGACAGAGATGTCTGCCCGTTGCTATTTGGCAAACCAACAAAGTACCCGCAATTTTGGTTGAACTGCACAAGAGAATAGTATAGTCACTGCATGCAGTGCCATTTGAAAATAGACACAAAAAGATTGGATAGTCACTTCATGGACTGCAGAAAAGTAGTACTGTACTATTTATTGGCCAACACTAGGTGCTTCATTGCTTTGGTCTGATTATACAATGGACATCATTTTGCCTAAGTTAAAGTTTGTATTCCGAAAATAGTCTTGCAGTGTGATCGAGGGAAGACCAAATCATATTGCAGTGCATGCTCCTCCATCATGTCTGGTTCATTCTCATGGTTTCATCTGTTGGTGAAACCACTTATGTTTGCAAGAGGAATTATAGACTTCACAAACAAATTTGTCTTTCAGTCTGTACTGAATGTTGGCCAATAGAAGCATCCATGTTACTAGGAAGAACAGATGTTTTTTCTAGATCTTTGCTTTTGGAGCTACATATTTGTATATGATCTGTGAGTCATTGAGATGCATTAACATGTTGATCTTATGTATGGGAATCGTACTAGTTAGTTTTAGTTGCGACGCAAGATCCGAAGTGGCTGATCTTTGCTTTTGGAGCTACATATTTGTATATGATCTGTGAATCATTGAGATGCATTAACAGTTACTTATTTCTGTTCGCTTAGTGTTTACAAGTTACTGATCGATCACTAGCTAGCCTACAAATGCGCTCCTGGCAGTTTTATTTGCGACGCAAGATGCGAAGTGGCAGTTTTTTGAATAAAAATGCCTACCTCTGAAGAAACTGACAAGCTCGTACGCAAGCAAGTGCCTCCTATCGCACCTCTGGCAAGTCTAAGGCGAGGCAGAGGACGCCGGTGCCGGCGTTTAGCATGGACAGCAGATGGCGGTCGGCATCGTCTAGTTAGCTAAGAGTAAGTTAGTACTTGTACGCTACTAGAGTGTTAGTGGGAGTAGATAGTTAACTTGGCTATGATGGTTGTCAACGTGGAAGTTCAGTACTCTATATGTGGATCAGACCTGTTACTTTGGTCTGAATGTTGAACTTTCTGTTTGAACGTATGGAATGGGCTGTTATTTTTTTAAATGGGTTGTATTTGTCCTCCACAGTTTAGAGGCTGAATTGTGGGCCTAGCAAGTTGACGCGTACACAATCAGGAGATGATTGTACGTGGAGAGGATGACAGCAGGGACCCGCCAAGGTCATGGCAGTACGCAAGCAAGTGCCTCCTTATATCAAGCCAATAAAAAAAAATGGCTCCTCCTAGTGGATTTCTGACATCTGGGTCCCATGCCATTGTCAACGTAGTCAATAAACGAGAGAATTGCACAACGAGCGGCTAACACCAGGGACCCAGCAGCTCGCCCAGTTATTTTTGTTTTGGGTTAATTTGATAAATGCCACTCCAAATCTGGTGTATCCGAGAAATGCCACTGCAATTTCCAAACTTTGAAAAATTCCATTTCATGCCATTTCTAGTGGCATTTTTCGAAGTCTGGAGTGGCATTTTTCAAAGTTTGCAAACTACAGTGGCGTTTTTCAAAGTTTGCAAAAATTGCAGTGGCATTTTTCAAAGTTTGGAAATTGCAGTGGCATTTTTATGAATCACCATAATTGGAGTGGCATTTATCTAATTTGTTTTTGAGACGGAAGCAGGGTGTCAACTGGGCTATGCGGGACACTCTGGCCTGTCTAGACAGCCTTTTCTTTTATGTTTACCACAGATCAGCCCAGTAGTTTTTTTTCTTTATGAAAATGGCTAGCCCAGTTTTTTTGTGATTTGTCAAGTAAGTCGCTTTATCAGGCCTGTTGGGCTGCAAATCTTTCAAGACGAGGAGAGCTTCATTCGGCTGGCCAAGAAAATGGCCTATCAGTAATGAGAAATGGGCTGTACATTTTTAAAACACATCAAACCGGCAATTATTTTCAAATATCTTTTTTTCATTTCAAGATTTTAGAATTGCATTGATTTTTATGCGTGTACAATTTATTGGATTTTATATTGATATACATTTATTTTTCAAACCAGTCTGAATGTGACTCGAAATTTCGGGATTAAAAACAGTTCATACCGCACCGACATATGCAAAATTTCATATAATTTTTTAACCATGGCCGCAATATGGGCTGTAATGCTAACATAAAGAATATGGGCTCCAAAAAAACCCGTAAGAATTAGCAAATGGGCTGTGAATTATTTGAAATAATGGCAGATGGGCTGTATGCTGTTTTCCACAGATTTGAGGCTTTCCACAGATGGCCTGTATACTGTTGGATGTCCATCCAACGGCCGTCGTGCTTCTTCAATCTCTGCTCTTCCTGCTCCAGCCGCTCAAACAAGCGCCGACGGGACTGCCTGCTCCCTCCTCCCCGCGGTCGGCTATGCTGCCGTGCAGGCCTCACCGCCCCATCGTACTCCCATCGCTGGCCTAGCCATCCCTCTACTCACCCACACCTGCTGTTATTCTTCGGCGACAGCACACGAACGAGTAAACCCTCGTACAGTCGTACTCCCCTCCGCGTGGGAAACAAAAACAACGGCCGAGTCTTCCCTGCCTCCATGTCGTTCCCTTCCTAGGCCCCGCCGTCGTCCACCGCCCTGGTGCTCTCGGCGTGGCGTGGTCAGTGTGGTCAATGACCGACATGCATCTGAAGTGGACTGTACGTGGAGAGGCTGACAGCTGAGTCCACGGCCGCACGCAAGGAAATGCCTCCTTATTACGCGCAAAATAATGATTTCCTCCACCTGACATCCGGGACCCACCGAAATGGCCTCTGTATTTCGTGAAAAAACGTTACCGTCGCTGACAGCTCGGACCCACCAGCTATATCTTCGCACGCAAGGAAGTGCCTCCTTATTACGCACAAAAAAATGAATACCCCCCCTGCTAGCTGGGACCCAGTATAGTGGGCCTACTAAGTTGACGGGGACGAAGGGCTTTGTCAACTTAGTCAATATGCACGATTCTAGCTCGACTGACCGTACGATGTCCATCCAACGGCCGTAGTGCTTCTTCAACCTCTGGTCTTCTTGCTCCAGCCGCCCAAACCAGCGCCGGTCGTGCCGCCTGCTCCTGCCTCCCGAGGCCGGTTGTGCTGCCGCAGAGGCCTCACCGCCCCGATACTACTCCCACCGCTGGCCAGGCCATCTCTCCACTCCACTCACCCACACCCCCTGTTATTCTGCGGCGACGGCAGCGCAGCCGAACCAGTGAACCCTCGTACTCCTCTCCGTGTGGGCATCCACTGTCGCGTCGTCCCCTTCCTAGGCCTCGACGTCGTCCACCGCCGTGGTGCTGTCGGCGCGCCGTGGTCAATGTGGTCAACAACCGAATTCCATCAGAAGAATACTGTACGTGGAGAGGCTGATAGCTGGGTCCACGACAGCCGCAAGGAAGTGCCTCCTTATTACGCGGAAAATAATTATTCCTCCACCTGACAGCAGGGACCCACCGGACGGGCCACCAGTATTTTGCGAAAAAAATCGTTTCCCCCTGACTGCTGGGATCCAGCGGACAGGCCACCGTATTTCGCGAAAAAAACGTTCCCCCCGCTGTCAGCTCGGACCCACCGAAAGTGCCTCCTAATTACGCACAAAAAAAATGAATACTCCCCCGACTAGCTGGGACCCACCTTGCTGGGAGGCTGACTTGTGGGCCTACGAAGTTGATGGGGACGGAGGGCTTTGTCAACTTAGTCAATATGCACGATTCTAGCTCCAGTGACCGTACGATGTCCATCCAATGACCGTAGTGCTTCTTCAACCTCTGGTCTTCTTGCTCCAGCCGCCCAAAGCAGCGCCGGTCGTGCCGCCTGCTCCTGCCTCCCGTGGACGGTTGTGCTGCCGCGGAGGCCTCACCGCCCCCTACTATTCCCACCGCTGGCCAGGCCCTGCGGCGACGGTAGCCTCACACTGCAGCCGAACGAGTGAACCCTCATACTCCTCTCTGCGTGGGCATCCACTGCGGCGTCTTCACCGGCTCCGCGTCATCCCCTTCCTAGGCCTCGCCATCGTCCACCGCCCTGGTGCTCTCGGCGCGGCGTGGTCAACGTGGTCAAGGAACGACTTCCATCGGACATGGACTTTACGTGGAGAGGCTGACAGCTGGGTCCACGGCGGCAGCAAGGAAGTGCCTCCTTATTACGTGGAAAATAATGATTCCTCCACCTGACAGCAGGGATCCACCGGACGGGCCACCGTATTTCGTGAAAAAAACGTTTCCCCCCTGACTGCTGGGACCCACCAGCTACACCTTCGCGCGCAAGGAAGTGCCTGACAGTCGGGACCCACCTGGTCGAAGCGTACGTAGCGTTGTCATTCTGGTCGCGAACGTGTACGTATATATATACTGGTGGATGTAGAGGCGCGCATGTGTCATAGTAGAGGCGGCCAGGGTGCAAGAAAGAAAATATGGCCACGTATGTGTACATACGGGCGGGGTCTCGAACGCCTACTCGCGCATATGTACGGCGAGGGCTCGTGTACATGGCTGGGTCGGAACAGAGAAACAGCGTCGTCGTCGTGTTCATGGGTCGGAACAGAATGCGTGGTCGTGTTCATCGGGAGGGCTTGGACGGAAGAGGCGATGGAAACGAGGCCCGACGTACCGCACAACGGAGGAAACGGACCTCCTACGGTCGAAACGGGGGTCCTATTGATCGGGAGGGGTGTGGCGTACCGCAAAACGGAGGAAACAGACCTCCTACGGTCGAAACGGGGGTCCTGTTGATCGGGAGGGTTGTGGCGTACCGCAAAACGGAGGAAAGGACCTCCTACGGTCGAAACGGGGGTCCTGTTGATCGGGAGGGGTGTGGCGTACCGCAAAACGGAGGAAACGGACTTGTGTTGGAGCGCTACGGTCGAAACGGGGGTCCTGTTCATCGGGAGGGGTGTGGCGTACCGCAAAACGGGACTCCACGGGATACTGGTCATCTCCACCGTCGACCCCCTCCAGCCTCCACGAGCTACTGTTCATCCACCGTCGACCTCCTCCAGCCTCCACGGGCTCCTGTTCATCCAGCCACCACCGCGCGCTACTCCACCGGCTACTGTTCAACCACCCCTCCACCGTCTACTGTTCATCCAGCCCTCCACACCACGGGTCCTGTTCAACCACCTCTCCACGGGCACCCCTCCACCGTCTACTGTTCATCCTGCCCTCCACACCACGGGGTCCTATTCATCCACCCCTCCACGGGCACCCCTCCACCGTCTACTGTTCATCCAGCCCTCCACCACACCACGGGGTCCTGTTCATCCAGAGGCAATGCCACCGCTCACTGTTCATCCAACCCCCCCCACAACGCTCACTGTTCATCCCATCGATCGGCTTCAGTTAGCAGCAGTAGCCAAGGAATCGCTCGATCGGGTTCAGTTAACAGCCATCGATCGATCGCTCGGGTTCAGTAACGCATAGCCTGTAGTGCAATCGCTCAGGTTCAGTTAGCGCCCAATGCCTCGCTCGGGTTCAGTTAGAGCCAACGCCTCGCACACACGCACGTACGTGTACGAGAGAAATGCGCATCGCTCGGCCCCCGACCTCCCACCGTAACCGGGAACTCCCCGAAATTTTCCTCCCCCTCGCTTCTACCATGGTTTTTTCCGTCATCCACCGTCATGTAGCTGCGTCTCCGGCCCGCCCAGGATGAAAAGCCCATTTTCTGTCATGATTTTTTGTCATAGAAGTAGGAGCCCACCACATCTATGATGATACCGGGTTTTGTCACAATTATCGTCATAGAAGTGTCATATGTATGAGAGAGAGAAAAAATTCGTTCGGCCCAAAATGTCACGGATGTGTCTTTTTTTGTAGTGATGCCTTATGTTCTAGTTCGAGAGGTAAGTGACATGCTTTTCCATATACCATTTTATACGGAGACATACCCATAGGATTTTTATATGCAGTTCTATAGGCCCATAATGCATCATCAAGTTTCTTGGACCAATTCTTTCTAGACCTATTGACAGTCTTTTGCAAAATTAATTTGAGTTCTCTATTACTCAATTCTACTTGACCACTAGACTGTGGGTGATACGGAGATGCAATTCTATGATTGACGTCATATTTAGCAATCATTTTACGGAAAGCACCATGAATAAAATGTGAACGACCATCAGTCATTAAATATCTAGGGACTCCAAACCTCGGAAAAATAACTTCTTTAAGCATTTTAATAGAAGTGTTATGATCAGCACTACTAGTTGGAATAGCTTCTACCCACTTAGTAACATAATCAACAGCAACTAAAATATGTGTATATATGTGTATATCCATTAGAGGCAGGAAAAGGTCCCATATAATCAAAGCCCCAAACATCAAACGGTTCATTAACAAGTGAATAATTCATAGGCATTTCTTGACGTCTACTAATATTACCAATTCTTTGACATTCATCACAAGATAGGACAAACTTACAGGCATCCTTGAAGAGAGTAGGCCAATAAAAACCGGATTGCAATACCTTATGTGCAGTTCTATCTCCCGCGTGGTGTCCTCCATAAGTTTCAGAGTGGCACTTGCGTAGGATCTGTTCCTGTTCATGCTCAGGTACACAACGTCTAATAACACCATCTACTCCTTCTTTATAAAGATGTGGGTCATCCCAAAAGTAATGTCTCAAATCATAGAAGAACTTTTTGTTTTGTTGGTATGTGAAGCTAGGTGGTATGAATTTAGCAATAACGTAATTAGCATAATCAGCATACCAAGGAGTACTACGAGAAGTACTTACGACATTTAATTGTTCATCAGGAAAGCTATCATCAATAGGTAGTGGGTCATCAAGAACATTCTCTAACCTAGATAAGTTGTCTGCAACGGGGTTCTCAGCTCCTCTTCTATCAACAATATGCAAATCAAATTCTTGTAGCAAGAGAACCCATCTAATAAGTCTAGGTTTAGCATCTTTCTTCTCCATAAGATATTTAATAGCAGCATGATCAGTGTGGATAGTTACTTTAGAATCAGCAATATAAGGTCTGAACTTATCACAAGCAAATACAACTGCTAAAAGTTATTTTTCAGTAGTAGCATAATTTATTTGAGCATTGTCTAGAGTCTTACTAGCATAATGGATAACATTTAATTTCTTATCAACTCTTTGCCCTAGAACAGCACCTACAGCATAATCGCTAGCATCACACATAATTTCAATGGGTAAATTCCAATCAGGTGGCTGAACAATAGGTGCAGAGACTAATGCTTTCTTAAGTATTTCAAATGCTTCTACACAATCATCATCAAATACAAATGGTATATCTTTTTGTAATAAATTAGTCAGAGGCCGAGAAATTTTTGAGAAGTCCTTAATGAACCTCCTATAAAATCTGGCGTGATCAAGGAAACTTCTTATACCTTTGATGTCCTTGGGACATGTCATCTTTTCAATAGCATCAACCTTGGCTTTATCAACTTCAATACCTCTTTCAGAAACTTTATGCCCCAAGACAATACCCTCATTAACCATAAAGTGGCACTTTTCCCAATTCAAGACAAGATTAGTTTCTTCACATCTCTGCAAAACTCGATCAAGATTGCTCAAGCAATCATCAAAAGAAGATCCATAGACGGAAAAGTTGTCCATGAAAACCTCACAAATCTTTTCACAAAAGTCAGAGAATATAGCCATCATGCATCTTTGAAAGGTAGCAGGTGCATTACATAAACCAAAAGGCATACATCTATAAGCAAAAGTACCAAAAGGGCATGTAAAAGTAGTCTTTGATTGATCTTTAGCCGACACAGGTATTTCAGAGAAATCAGAATAACCATCTAGAAAGCAGTAATGTGTATGCTTGCATAATCTTTATAGCATTTGATCGATAAAAGGTAAGGGGTAATGATCTTTCTTAGTAGCCTTCTTTAATTTGCGGAAATCAATTACCATCCTATAACATGTAATAATTCTTTGTGGAATCAATTCATCTTTATTATTAGGAACAACAGTAATACCTCCCTTCTTAGGGACACAATGAACAGGACTTACCCACCGACTATCAGTAACGGGGGAAATTATACCTGCCTCCAGAAGCTTTAGTATTTCTTTTCTTACCACTTCTTTCATTTTAGGATTCAGACGTCGTTGAGGATCACGAACTGGTTTGGCATCTGCTTCCAAATTTATTTTATGTTGACATAGAGTGGGACTAATGCCCTTAAGATCATCAAGAGTATATCCAATAGCAGCACGGTGCTTCTTTAGAGTTTTCAATAATCTTTCTTCTTCATGCTCTGAAAGGTTAGCACTAATAATAATAGGATATATCTTCTTTTCATCAAGATAAGCATATTTAAGATTATCAGGCAATGGTTTAAGCTCAAACACAGGATCACCCTTAGGTGGAGGGGGATCCCCTATGATTTCAACAGGCAAATTGTGTTTCAGAATAGGTTCCTATTTAAAGAATACTTCATCTATTTCCCTTCTTTCATTCATAAACATATCATTCTCATGGTCTAGCAAATATTGTTCTAAAGGATCGCTAGGAGGTACGGCAATAGAAACAAGACCAATAATTTCATCCTTACTAGGCAATTCTTCTTCACGGTGTTGTTTACTAAATTTAGAGAAATTAAACTCATGAGTCATAACATCTAAGACGACAGTAACAACATCCCTTGTGCAATCTATGGTAGCATTAACAGTATTTAAGAAGGGTCTACCAAATATAATGGGACAAAAGCTATCTTATGGGGAACCAAGAACAACAAAATCAGCAGGATATTTAGTTTTCCCACACAAGACTTCAACATCTCTAACAATTCCCATTGGTGAAATAGTATCTCTATTCGCAAGTTTAATAGTAACATCAATTTCTCCTAACTCAACAGGTGCAATGTCATGCATAATTTCTTTGTATAAGTCAACAGGTATTGCACTAGCACTAGCACCCATATCACATAAGCCATGATAACAATGATCTCCTATTTTAACAGAAATAACAGGCACGCCTACCACATGTCTATTTTTATCTTTAGCACAAGGTTTAGCAATTCTAGTAGTTTCACCGCAGAACTGAATAACATGCCCATCAATATTATCAGACAAGAGATCTTTAACAATAGCAATATTAGGTTCTACTTTAACTTTCTCAGGAGGTGTATATGTTTTAATATTGCTTTTAAAAACCACAGCTGAAGCTTTAGCATGATCCTTTATCCTAACAGGGAAAGGTGGTTTCTCAACATAACAAGTAGGAACAATATGATCATTATAAGTGATAGTCTTTTCTTCAACTTTAATAGGTGCAGCTACTTTTACTTCTATGGGAGGATGATATTTAAACCACTTCTCTTTAGGGAGATCAACATAAGTAGCAAAAGATTCACAGAAAGAAGCTACTATCTCAGAATCAAGTCCATATTTAGTGCTAAACTTACGGAAAATATCGGTATCCATAAAAGATTTAACACAATCAAACTTAGGTTTCATACCTGACTCCTTACCTTCGTTGAGATCCCAATCTTCAGAGTTGCGTTTAATTCTATCTAATAAATCCGATCTAAATCCAATAGTCTTCATCATAAAAGAGCTAGCACAAGAAGTATCGAGCATGGTGCGATTATTGTCAAAAAGCCGAGCATAGAAATTTTGAAGAATTGTTTCTCCTGGGAGCTCATGATTGGGGCATGAATATAACATTGATTTAAGCCTCCCCCAAGCTTGAGCGATGATTTCTCTTTCGCGAGGCCAAAAATTATATATATAATTGCTGTCACGATGAACAAGATGCATAGGGTAATACTTTTGATGAAATTCCAATTCCAATCTTCTATATTTCCATGATCTCGTATCATCACATAGCCTATACCATGTCAATGCGTCTCCCTTAAAATATAAAGGGAAGACCTTCTTCTTAGCAACATCATCGGGTATACCTGCAAGCTTAAATAATCCACAAACTTCATCCACATATATTAGGTGTTCATCAGGATGCTTTGTTCCATCTTCTGTAAAAGGATTAGCTAGCAGTTTTTCTATCATACCCGAAGGATACTCATAAGGAATTTCATTTTCAATAGGTTCAGTAGGTTGAGGAGCAACTCTTTGCTCTACTAGTCAGGGTGAAGATACCCCGAACAAGCCCCTCAGAGGATTACTTTCCATAGTAAAAAGTGACAGTAAATTTCAGCACACTATATAATTTTTTCTTACCAAATTCCAACTACCAAAGGCGCTTCACTCCCCTACAACGGCGCCAGAAAAGAGTCTTGATGACCCACAAGTATAGGGGATCTATCGTAGTCCTTTCGATAAGTAAGAGTGTCGAACCCAACGAGGAGCAGAAGGAAATGATAAGCGGTTTTCAGCAAGGTATTCTCTGCAAGTACTGAAATAAGTGGTAACAGATAGTTTTGTGATAAGATAATTTGTAACGAGCAACAAGTAACAAAAGTAAATAAAGTGCGGCAAGGTGGCCCAATCCTTTTTGTAGCAAAGGGCAAGTCTGGACAAACTCTTATATAAGGAAAATCGCTCCCGAGGACACATGGGAATATCGTCAAGCTAGTTTTCATCACGTTCATATGATTCGCGTTCGGTACTTCGATAATTTGACATGTGGGTGGACCGGTGCTTGGGTGCTGTTCTTACTTGAACAAGCATCCCACTTATGATTAACCTCTATTGCAAGCATCCGCAACTACAACAAAAGTATTAAGGTAAACCTAACCATAGAATGAAACATATGGATCCAAATCAGCCCCTTATGAAGCAACACATAAACTAGGGTTTAAGCTTCTGAAACTCTAGCAACCCATCATATACTTATTACTTCCCAATGCCTTCCTCTAGGCCCAAATAATGGTGAAGTGTTATGTAGTTGACGTTCACATAACACCACTAGAGACTAGACAACATACATCTCATCAAAATATCAAACGAATACCAAATTCACATGACTACTAATAGCAAGACTTCTCCCTTGTCCTCAGGAACAAACGTAACTACTCACAAAGCATATTCATGTTCATAATCAGAGGGGTAATAATATGCATAAAGGATCTGAACATATGATCTTTCACCAATTAAACCAACTAGCAACAACTACAAGGAGTAATTAACACTACTAGCAACCTACCAGCACCAATCCCGGACTTGGAGACAAGAATTGGATACAAGAGATGAACTAGGGTTTTGAGATGAGATGGTGCTGATGAAGATGTTGATGGAGATTGCCCTCTCCCGATGAGAGGAGCGTTGGTGATGACGATGGCGATGATTTCCCCCTCCGGGAGGGAAGTTCCCCCGGCAGAACAGCTCTGCCGGAGCCCTAGATTGGTTCCGCCAAGGTTCCGCCTCGTGGCGGCGGAGTTTCGTCCCGAAAGGTTGCTTCTCGTTTTTTCTCGACGAAAGACTTCATATAGCAGAAGATGGTCATCGAAGAGCCACCAGGGGGCCCACGAGGTAGGGGGCGCGCCCTAGGGGGGCCGCCCTAGGGGGGGCGCCCTAGGGGGGTGCCCCCCACCCTCATGGAAAGGGTGTTGGCCCCCTGGTCTTCATCTTGGCGAGGATTTTTCATTATTTATTATAAGGTATTCCGTGGAGTTTCAGGACTTTTGGAGTTGTGCAGAATAGGTCTCTAATATTTGCTCCTTATCCAGCCCAGAATTCCAGCTGCCGGTATTCTCCCTCCTTATGTAAACCTTGTAAAATAAGAGAGAATAGCCATAAGTATTGTGACATAATGTGAAATAACAGCCCATAATGCAATAAATATCGATATAAAAGCATGATGCAAAATAGACGTATCAATAAGCACAACTCTAAACCCCTCTACACGTCCATGTTACCTATTTCATCATAGTGTGTCATGCGTGTTATCGCTTATCTTCATTTCCGCCTTGATCAACCATTATCATGGTGTCCACCTGATCGCATTGCATCTGAACGTGGCCAATCTCAAGGTGATGATCTCGTTGGACGTCTATACACCATCCCTCATACGCCCACTCACTTTTAAATTATATATTTGTTTTTCAAAATGCATCAACATTCTTTTTATAATACATAAACACTTTTTAAATCACATGGACTTATTAAAACAGAATGTATATTATTTAAATTATGAAAAATAAGCACATGACCTTTTTTTAGAATTACATGGGTTTTTTATTTTAGAACACGGAGAATTTTTTTTTTCAAATAATTTGAATATTAGTCTAATAAGTGAAAACTTTTCTTAAAACTTCACAAAAAAATAATATCCCCCGCAAAAAATTAAATAAAAAATTACATGATATTTTCCAAAAGGAAAAACTTTTTAAATAACAAAAAAGTAAAAGGCATGAAAAATAATTGGTATTGTTGCGCCTTACTGGCTTCTTTCACAACGAGTTTATTCTTTCTCTTAATTTCTTTCCTTCTCCGAAATAAGAGTTTTTCCTTTCCGTCCTAAAGGTTCTTTATGTTGCTTTCCTTCTTTAGCCCCTCTTTTCTTCCTAGGCACATGTTTTCCTTCCTTAAGGATATGCCACTTTTTTATTTCACTTAATTGCTTTCCTTCCACAGGTGCTCTTTCCTTCCTAGGCACATATTTCCTTCCTTAGGCACACATGCCATATTTTTATTTCTCTTAATTGCTTTCCTTTCTTATGCCTGCCAGACTTTTCCTTCCCATACATCTCACAAGCAAACCCGCTTCATCATCCATCTATTTAACATCTCACAAGCAAACCCGCTTCATCATCCATCTGTTTATTTTGAGGTTGCTTGTTGATTTCTGGGCAACTCGCAAGCTTATATTAAGTGGTGGAATCTGACAAAAGGGGGCGAGGTGGGATTATTTGATAAGAAAAACAACAATTTGTACTATACATATAGATAGCCCAGTTGGATGCAGCCCCATGATGGGAGGAGCGGGACCTGAGTTCGATTCCTAATGAAGGTTAATTTTTTTCTGAGTTTTTTGCCTTTTCTAGAAGAAAGCCCAGGAACAGGCCCATGAACACATGTTTAGACCTAGCCCAGTTTGTGACGTAAAATCTATCGAGACACTTTACTGCAGGGGGAGCCCTAAAAAACTTTACTGCGGGGAGTGAAACATACGATGAAAATCTGGTAACTGACGTAATAAAAACGAGGCAACGTACTAAAAACGTTTGATGAAAAAAAAACTGAAAACAGAGGGGGTTGGGCCGGCCCAACCTCGCAACCCATCTCCCACTCGCTCGATCCCTGCTCGATCCCCTCATCTCTCCCTCGGTCTCTGCTGTGCGCCGCCACGCACGAGACAGAGGCGCATCCTCGCGCCCCGCCCCCGCCCGCGCGCCTGTGCCTTAATGCCCGCTCCGGCCACCTTCCCTGCTGCGCCTTCGTCCTCCTTAGCGTTGACTCATTGCGCGCGAGCTCGCTGTTCCCATGCCTCAAGCCTCGCCTGCACGCTTTCACCTCGCCGCGTCTCTCCTCTGCCCATGTCCGTCCACCTCGCCCCACCTCTTGCATACCCCCTCTGCTGCCTTCATGGTCGCCGCTGCACCGACCATTACCACCATCAGCCAGCCCCTTCTTCTTGCCACACCCGAGCTCCATCCTGAGCTACCCTTATTGATACCCAGAAAAATTGAAAGATGTATATAAATTGGAGTGATTTATTGTAAGGGAACGATGTGGGACAATTTCCCAGCAAAAGGCAGCTTGCCTAGTTGGTTGTGACACCCGTGTTCTACTTCTACACAGAGATCCCAGGCTCGAGTCCGGCACGTATTTTTTAGAGTCGATCGATTTCCTTTTTATTGATTGATTTCCTAGTATACTACTTACACAGACTCGTACTCATATGTGATGGAACCCCTTTTTGCGTGCAATGTTGCGGCCCATTAAGGCAGCGTGAAGGAGCCAACCATAGTTGCGTATGATATATGAGAGCAAGTAATAAGGGAAAAAAAAGACAACAACCCGTTTTAAATCTCAGCCATCAATCTTTATGATTATAACACAAAATCAACGGATATAAAAGAGATGACTTATGGAGAACTATGAAAACCTCCGTCCTTTATTATTAGGTAAAGATGTGAATTTGGTATTCGTTCGATATTTTGATTAGATATATGTTATCTCTCCTCTGATGATGTTATGTGCACGTCGACTACATGTCACTTCACCATTATTTGGGCCTAGGGGAAGGCATTGGGAAGTAATAAGTAGATGATGGGTTACTAGAGTGACAGAAGCTTAAACCCTAGTTTATGCGTTGCTTCGTAAGGGGCTGATTTGGATCCATATGTTTCATGCTATGGTTAGATTTACCTTAATTCTTCTTTCGTAGTTGCGGATGCTTGCGAGAGGAGTTAATCATAAGTGGGAGGCTTGTCCAAGAAAGGGTAGCACCCAAGCATCCGTCCACCCACATATCAAATTATCAAAGTAACGAACGCGAATCATACGAGCATGATAAAAACTAACTTGACAACAATTCCCATGTGTCCTCGCCCCTCGGGAGCGCTTTGCTTTATATAAGAGTATGTCCAGGCTTGTTCTTTGCTACAAAAAGGATTGGGCCACCTTGCTGCACCTTGTTTACTTTTGTTCTGTTACGATTTATCTTATCACAAAACTATATGTTACCGATAATTTCAGTGCTTGCAGAGAATACCTTACTGAAAACCACTTGTCATTTCCTTCTACTTCTCGTTGGGTTCGACACTCATACTTATCGAAAGGACTACAGTAGATCCCCTATACTTGTGGATCTTTAGTTGGTGGTATCCTAATCAAAGATCGAGCTTGGAAAATACTTTAGCTCCTTGCAGCTGGTCAAACAAATCATTGATCATCGGCAGTTGGTACTTGTTCTTGATTGTCACTTCATTCAATGCACGATAATCAACCACCATTCTCAGAGATTTATCCTTCTTCTCAACCAAGAGCACTGGGGCTCCCAATGGTGACGAGCTTCGTCGAATGTAACCTTTCTCCAGTAACTCCTTAATCTGTTTCTTAATCTCCTCCAGATCATTCGCGGGCATCTAGTATGGTCTCTTCAATATTGGTCCGGTTCCTGGCAACAGCTCTATCAAAAACTCAATGTCTCAATCCGGTGGCATGCCTGGTAGTTCCTCTGGAAATACATCCGGGTAATCCTTCACTACAGGCACTTCCTCCTGAAGAACGTCCGTGAGGGAATTTAGGTGAGTCCTCTTTGAGATATGCATGGATACATACTTAATCCTTTTTCCCTCCGGGGTGGTGAGTAGAATTGACCTACTAGCACAATCAATGTTTCCTCCATACTTCGATAGCCAATCCATACCCAGTATCACATCCAATCCTTCTGACTCCAGAATTATTAGGTCTGAGGGGAAAATATGGCTGCCAATGTTTAAGGGTATCCAGTCGCACCATCGGCTGGCCATATACTCTGCTCCTGGCGAGCTTACTAACAAGGGTGTCCTAAGGGCTAAGGTGGGTAACTTAAACTTGTCCACAAATCCCCTTGAAATGTATGAATGCGATGCACCAGTATCGAAAAGAATGAGAGCGGTAAATGAGTTAACCAAAAACTTACCGATAACTGTGTCTGGCTGCTCTTCAACCTCCTCCATGTTCATGTGGTTCACTTGGCCCTTATTGAAAGGGTTTGGCTTCTTCCCAGAGCTTCCATTGCCATTTCCATTCTTGAGTTCAGGACACTCATTGACATAGTGTCCAGTCTTCCCGCACTTAAAACAAGTAACATGACTTTGGTCCTCCTTGGCGGGCGTGCTTGGGTTAGAGTGGTTCTGACTGCTTGCTCCACTCTCATATCCATTCCTAGAGCCATTGTGGTTATGCGAACTTCCTCCATTGTGATTATGGCCTCCATGGTTATGGGTATATCCTCCCGAGTTCAGGGTGAACCGAGGTTTCTGCTAGGCTCCTCAATTGTACTTCCCTTGTCCATTCTTCCTTTTGCGGCTCTCAATCTGCTGCTGCTTCCCTTCAATCATAAGAGCCTTATCTACCAACCCCTGGTAGTTGTTAAATGCCGCCACCATTAACTGCATACTCATCTCATCATTCAGCCCTTCCATAAACTTCTCTTGCTTCGCGGCATCTGTGGCCACATCCTTTGGGGCATAGCGGGCTAACTTACTAAACTCAACCACGTACTGCCCCATAGTACGGTTGCCCTAGCGTAAGTTGCGAAACTCACGCTTCTTCATGCTCATAGCTCTAGTTTAGACATGAGCAGTGCGGAACGCTTGCTGAAACTGCTCCCAAGTAACATTGGCTATAGGGAAGGTGGCTGTGTAATTCTCCCACCATGACGTTGCAGGTCCATCCAATTGGTGTGCGGCAAAACAAACCTTCTCAGCATATGTGCAACCTGCAGTGGTCAACTCCCTTCCAATCCTGCGTAGCCAGTCATCAGCAACTATGGGCTCGGTGCTACTAGAAAACACCGGCGGTTGTAACCTCAGAAAACGGGCTAAGTTGTCAACTGGAGGGTGTGGCGGTGGGTTGTTATTATTATTGTCGTTGTTGCCTTGGTTCTGGACTAGCAATTGCATCAGTGTATTCTGCTGTTGAATCAACTGAGTGAGCTCCGGTGGGAAAGCAAATCCGGGGTCACGTCTCAAAGGCATTTGATGGGTTTAGAGGGGAGAGATTAGAATAGAATGAGGTCTATGAGAAGACACTACCCATATGCACATGAGACAAACACAAACATATCACACCAAAACAATTTCAAGCAAGGGCATATAATCGACCTAACTATCGTTACCGTGCTCGGACTACTAATATATACATGGGGAAATACTACTAATAGTATGGTGGTCTACTAGAAATTTTGATCGGTAGAAGACTCCATGATATCTGCTCCAGCTTCATCTTCATAATCATCATCACTAGGGTCGGAGTCGGTGTCGTCGATGATGATGTAATCCTTGGGATGGTCGTCTTCTCCTCCTGGAGCAGGGTCTCCCATGAATACTCCTAACTTCCTTGTCAGGTCGTCATTCTTCTCCACTAGTATTGTGATTTCCTCACTACAAAAAAATAAACTTCCGTGATGATACGTGTGTGTCACAGTAGGTCACGTTTTCTGTCATGCATGTACATCCATGACAAATTTATGACAGAATCAAGATAGTCATACCTGTGATGTCATAGATGTGTTCCATGACATTACCAAAATTATCATCACGGAAGTGTCCACTTCCATGATGATAAATCGTGCGTCACAGAAGTGCTTTCGTCAAGGGTGACCGACACGTGACATCCACCGTAACGGAACGCCGTTAAGCTATCGGGTCCAGTTTTGGATCTGATAACCCGTTAACAGCCCCGACCAATGGGGATTTTCAACGTGTAAAATCATCATTGGCTGGAGGAAACACGCGTCGGCTCACCGTTGGGACAGATGTCATCCACTCATTGGACCCAAAGCGCCTATGATACGTCGACATGTGGCACGGCCCAACAGAGGCCCATATAGGTTAAAAAGGCCAGCCCAGCCAAAGGCCCGTAGTACTTACTCAGGTACTAGTGGGCCAGCCCAATAACGACCTGCTTAATAAAGGCCCATTTACGGCCCGAAGCCAGATCTGGCCCATTAATTGTTCGTCGAATATTTGGGCCCATTTACGGCCCAAAGCCAGGTCTGGCCCGTGCTGCCCATGGGCCATATATGGTCTGATAGGACATCAGGCCCACTAACGGCCCATGATAAAGGTGGCAACAGTTAAGCCCAACATGACTTTGGGCCTGTTAAAGGCCTGTCGCATAATTCGGCCCGTTGATGTGTGTACTAAGCTTTCGGCCTCTTAAAGGCCCATGATATCAGTGGGCCAACTAAGGCCCGAGATATGTTTCGGCCTGGTAACTGCCCGTGATATAACTGGGACCAAAAAGGCCCGGTCTACATTTCAGCCTGCCGAAGGCCCGTCGACGACTAGTGAAAATTGAGGCCCAATATGCATTTCGGCCTGCTAAAGGCCCATGGTTTCATCTGGGCCGTAACAGGCCAGTACAATATTCAGTCTGTTAATGGCCCAACACTACCTGGGCCAAACTAAGCGCTGGGTCCACAAAAGGCCCAACTAAAATATAGGCCGGTGTAAGTTGTGGGCCTCGCGCAAAGTGAGAAGGACCCAATGATTCAGGCCCATGAAAGATGCAGGCCGGCCCAATTGTGGCCCGCTAAACACCAGGCCCATTAGAGGCGAATGTTTCGGCCCGGTCGACTACATCTAATTTTTTTCAGATAGCGAATGATGGCAGTAACTAGTAGGAATTAAGAACAAACCTACTCTATACAGTAAAGAAATTACGGCATAGTAACTAAGAATAAACCTACACTATACAATAAAGGATTTATGGTATATTACATCCACTGGCATCGAAGTTCGCCACCAGTGATCATAACGCGCAACGAAGAAGCAGATTACAAAAACTGTGCACCATTGCAGGCTAGCAAAATAATACTGAACTGAGACCACTTCCAAGATGGTTCAAAGAAGGTTAGCCTTGCACGGGAACTGCGGCGCAAGCTGCTGAGCAAGGTTGTGAGACCGGCCTAGCATGTCGGTCAAAGCTTCCAGGTGTAGCTGTTTAGCGATGAGGTTCTCATTGGTGTTCTCCGCAATCTTTCTTAGAGATAGGACTTCAAGTCGAAGTTGAGTTGAAGAATGCCTTTCTACTAGAACTTGGGACTGAAGAAGTCGAACTGACTCAGACAATGAATTCGGTGAGCTTGTCTGACTGCTAGTCTCAAGTAACTTGTACACTGCATCAAGACAAGACTTTGGGGTTGTCTCGCTATCTTCAATATCTTTTGCCTTCTTTGCTGCAATATATGTTGGGTTTGTCTCACAGCCTTCAGTAGACTTGTGCATGCCATCAGACATATCACCCTGAACACAAAAGCAGAGAGATGACAGGTTTTGCACGTGTATAAACAAAGATGATAACTGTGCTGTCAATTCCATCCAATTTCAAATTAGAAAATAAAGAGTATGTTCAAGATATCAATAGCATAATTTGGCATTGTTCATAATGCGGGGAGCTTCACCACACTACTGGATTACCATGTCAACATAACAAGCATAGATGAAGGGCAAAGAAAATCATTGTATCTATTTTGGTTAATGTACATGGCATGTTCATATCATCAGCCACATCAGTAAGATAAAACAGGAGATGACAAGGTGCAAACGTGGGCTGCTTCACCACACACTGGATTATAGATCCACAAAAACAAGCATACATATAGGGAGTATTGAGTAATGTGCATGGTATGAATAAGGAATTTGGTTTTACAAGTAAAACTTAGAACTTACGGTTCTTGCGAACAAGCATTTTGGTAGAAACAACAAACTAAACAACAGTAAATGATAGGGAGTATGAGAAAATTAAACAACAGTTAAGGATAAAGGCTTTAGAAGGACTAACTTACATTAACAGTTAACACCGGCTTTATAATGCCCTTCTCCATGTCAAGGGAAGGATAACTCAAGAATTTCAGCATAGAATCTTCTTCATAAGCATTGCATGTACTCTACATTTTGTAGAGAGTAATTATAGATATGATAATACTGGAAGGGATAGAGGATAATGAAGATAAGATGCAGATTGATGCTACATAATCAACTACCAATCCCTGGAAGTACAAGCATTACAGGACAAAATGTAGTGACAAGAGAAATGGGCTACACTTCTGCACTGGCATTGTCTGTGTATTATACTTTTTGGTAAGATTAAATATAGATCTAATCTTTTTTAGTAAATGGTGGGCGAGGGAGATAAGATGCAGAATGCGACACAATGAACCAATCCTTCCCATAATACAAGAGTGTTTTGAACACTGGTGTACTGTACAAAACGTTCTTATATTATGGGACGGAGGGAGTAGCTGTTAATGTAAGTACAGTGATAGATGACATTCAGTCCTTACAAGAGGACTGCAGAGCTAAACCTCTTCAAAAGCATTGGGTTGATTCTAAATTTATGTAAGAGTCCATACAGATCTTATAATGTCCACCAAATGGACGATAACGAGGCTAACATGTGCAATGATGCTACATAATCAAACAGCTATGAAACTAAGTATGCTCATACAGGGCAAGAGGTACTCACAAGAGCAATGCAGTGTGCAGTATAGTTGCGAGATTCTGTGGTCCCTTGAGAATGAATGTTCTTCTGCTAACGGTTTTCGTACAAGTGAGACGTTAAGGCAAACATAGAAATATAGTTCAAATTGTGATCTGATATCATAGATAGTACCTTATGCTGCAGCCGAGACCAATGTGTAACAAGATTATTCCAGTCACCGTCGGATAAATGTAGCATCGGAGACTTTACAGAAATTTCGTTTAGAGGCTTGCCATCGAAGTGTTCTTACCTCAGGTAGGAACGATACTTCATCAACGAGTGCTTGAAAAGCGCAACCAACCCTTGCTCGTCTTCACAATCCAGTTTGGTCCTCGCCTATTTAAAAGAATGAAATCTTGTGTCTTCTGTCAGCAGAAACATATGCAGCAATGACCATGAATAACATTAGTACATTACTTACGCGTAAGTAGCGGAGGAAGACTAGAAATTGTTCTGTGTCTGCGGTATAATCTTTCCATGAAGGAAAGATGCGCACAAAGTTCCTGACAACAATATAAGCCGTGTCTTCTAAACTAGGAAGAAATGGAATAGGGATCCTATTTGCTGCAATTGGGGCTCTCTTTAGTTCGAAAAGGGATTTGGCAACTGGATTTGGTGTACTCTTTGCTGGAATGGGGGTTTTGCGTCGTAGAGCTGGTGCTATGTCAACTGGCATAATCATAATGTTTGCTGCAGTTGGGTTCTGCTGAGTTGGGGCATCAGAAATGACCAGTGTAGTAGGGCTAGAGTCTTCTAGAGTTGGGGTGTTTTGTGGGTCAGGTGATATTGCAACTACACCTAATGGGCTATTTGATTTATCAGGTGCCACTACCTTTTCCAAATACTTTCCTTGTGCTCCTCCACTATCAGCAATCACCCTCTTCCTTTTGAACGTCGGATACACAAGAACAACATTTGAATGGATAAATATGGTATGATGACAGATGGAATATGTACTGAAAATGGATAGGCAGGGTGTATTCACATACACGATGTGTAAACTAAGCTAATGGAAGTTCAATAAAGTAGAAGCAATGCAAAGCATCAGTTGCAAGATATGTGCGACAAATATAACCTTGGAAAGTTAGAGCAAGCACCTTGATGGGTGAATAAGATAGGGCATCTTCCTCTGACTCCTCCACTAGGGAGCTACATTGACTTAGGTCTCCCTCTAGCTCATAATCACTGTTAGGATCATATTCTGAGCATGAATCTGTAGGTGGAGAGCGTTTGCATTGCATTGCATCCAGACTTGATTTCAGTACCTTAATGCCAAGTTTGACAGCCATGGCATTGTTCTGCTTTATTCTTTTCATGCGCGCAAGCTTAAAATCATTATGATGCTGTTCAGAATATGAGATTCATGAAAACATAAAAAGTAGTCAGATTATCTATGGAATACATTGCGGATTCAACTCGAAGAGTGTCTCCCTATAAACCCCTGCATATGCAAAGTTCACCCCCCAACCGTGCTGACCAGACCACACACAGAAATACAAACCCCTTATGTCTCTATAACAGGCAGACACACATTTTAAAACTGAAGTAGGAACATTAGAATCATATGAAATTCGTATTTGAACAAATAAACTAAGGAATTATGAGCGGCATAATATTTAGCTTCAAGGGTGGAGTGTTGGTAGTGCGACACAAAGCAAGTAGGCAGATTGTATTCCATGTAAACGATCGAAGCCTATGTAAAAGCTGGAAATGACACTTTCTTTCTATACAATGTAGTGTTCGTTGCCCACACATGATGGAAGAGATCACATAGAGAAATACTATTCACTCATGTCTACGGTTGCAGTATTTAGAAACAGGGTGGTCCACCCTTAAAGAATATTGACAACAAATATGACAAGGCAAGCATAGATGTAGTGAATCAATCATTTACTTGTGAGCTTACTAGGACAAGTATGCAGAATTGTAACTGCAGTAAGAGACCGTCCAAAATCTGAATCAAGAAGTTTGTCTAGCACTTATTGTTTGCAACTAATCGACGTGAATAATTGGATATTATATCGAATGAGTAAGAAAGACAAGTAAAATTGTCAACAAACCTGGCTTGCAGTAGTAATCTGGGTCAATGTCACTATGACCAACAATCCAAAATGACTAGTGTCTGTTCCCAGGGCCGGAATTTTGAAAACCCTATGAACTTTACAGGTACTAAAGATTGCCGAAATACATCTGAACCATTAAGTGTAGGTAGCACTAAGCACACAACAAACCCTAATGACAATCCTGCCTAATGAATAATGAATCAATTAGAAAATGGGTGATGAGGAGTGGCTGCTGAGTGTTGAGGACTTATCTCAGGATAAATCGGGTTGGCTTAGTGGGTGCTGCACGCCTGATCCTTGAACGGGCTGGGAAGGTAGGCACGACGACACGTGTCGTGGAATTGTCATGACAGATGTCCTAGAGCAAGGACTTAGTCGTAGGGCCATCGCACTAGGAAGCTTAAAGGGGTTAATCGGGACAAAGGACACGAGAGAGTTTCATACTAGTTCGGCCCCTTACGATGAAGGTAAAATCCTACGTCTAGTTGGGTTTGGTATTGCTGGGGTTTTGATCACCAAGAGGCTTAACTCGCCGGCTTGGTTATCGACTTGTTGTTTCTTGCCCTAAACCGCCACCGGGTCGTCCCCTTATATACACGGGTTGACGCCAGGTGGCCTACAGAGTCCTGGCCGGCTCATAATCATGTCCGGCTCGGTGACTTTCTTTACATGTCTTTCTGTATAAGTATTTCCTAACATGTGGCGTTTTACAATATCGGGCCTTAAGCCGGCCCCTGGCCTTTGGGCCTTCTATAAGACTTAATAAACTACAAACTTGGATGTTTACTGAACTTCTTGCGTAACCCGCCATTGAAGCTGACCCGACCCCTCCTGGGCGGGTCTCAGATGATAGTAATATCCCCAACATTAGGCCCCAGGTTGACTCTGAACTTTGTTCTTTGTCAATCTTCAACACTTAGTCAGAATCCATCCTCTGTCTAAAAACTTTCTGTAACCCGCCGTGACGTCATCTTTTGAAAACACAAAAAACCTTCATGACGCCATCTTACAACGGATCTTTCATTTTTAATGCCTTCCGAGAATCGAGGTGTCTGTTCAGTTGGACAATTATTATTGGGTCTCCTTGATTTTCGCACCCGCCTGTTCGCATCTGCCCTTATAAATAGGCACGCGGCCGGTCCTTCCCATTCTCCTTTCTTCCTCATCTTCTTCCTCTAGCAACCTCCGTCGCTGCTCGAGCTCCGCCGCCGCCGCGACTCTCATCATCGTCATCAAGCTTGGCCACTGCATCACCCTGAGTTCATCCAGAGAACGCGGCGACTTTTTGCGGTAGGCCTGCTTCTTGTAAGCTTTCCTCTCTCTCCCGTACCTAGATCCGTTTCTAGGTTTCACGAGTTCTTCAGTGTTCTTCATCTGTTCATCACGGGCTATCTTGTAGATCTTCTCCGCAACTTATTTTGATCAAGAAAAGAGATATAACTCGCGCGATAGCTGTTTGGCATTCGTTTTTGATATCAGTAGATCCCTTTTACCTGTACAGATGCTTCGTTATAGTCGATGAACTCCTCTGTACTATGTTTTTTAGGTCTAGAATATTTCCCTTTTTGAAACAGCCCTTTGATCCAAAATGATAATAAGAACTTTGTGAAACTTGTTTATGCCAACACTTAACCGAGTTCTGCCTTGTGAGAAAATTTGTAGTCATGGCGGCTTACCACTCCGGCTTTCTTTTCCTTATATACCATTAGCCCTTAGTTAAACCGCCATTACTTGCTTTATAATTGACTATAGACTGAACTGCCATATTGTTATTTATTTTTCACTTCATTACTCATCATGCCGTCGAAGTCACCGACCGTCTGTAACTGGGTCCCTTCTTCCGTAACTGAGGAACGGTTAAAAGAATTCTTCATCGTTGGGTTTCTGGCTTCAAAGAATGTCATGTCTTATCGTGCTCCCGACCCGGAGGAAGAACGTCCCAATCCGAAAGATGGAGAAGTGATTATCTTTACTGACCACATGAACCGGGGATTCTCACCACCCGGTTCAAAATTCTTCAGAGAGGTCCTTCATTTTTTCAAACTCCATCCTCAAGACCTTGGACCCAACTCTATTTCCAATATTTGTAACTTCCAGGTGCTCTGTGAGGCGTATCTTCAGCAAGAGCCCACTGTAGAATTGTTTAGAGAGTACTTTTATTTGAATCGCCAGAATGAATGCACCAACGGTTCTAGCTTAGAACTTGGAGGCATTTCAATTCAGCGCTGTCAGGGTGCTGTTTTTCCTCTCATTGTCTTACCGAGCCAC